>NW_017731452.1:3622353-3659138 GCF_001890085.2 Hipposideros armiger | reverse complement strand
TATCCAGTTGGTACAAATAATAATTAATTATTTATCATAATGAATAATTCCTCTGATGTCAAAAAATGTTAGCAACATCACTGCAACAAGTTGGCGAACTTAATTGTCAGACCCCATATATGCACACACTCTTGTATGTGGGTTAGGTGTATTTGGGGAGCAACTCATATAGGTTAAGTAGCAGAAATCTTAAAATTGTACTATTACCCAAACATCTCATTTAACACATGGGAAACTGAGACTCAGAGTGGTAAAATGACTTGCCCACAGTCATTCAATTAGTTAATGAGAGTGCCAACTCTAGTCCTCATTCACTCTTTGTGCTGTTCCAATACAAATAGTAAGGGGATATATCTAAATTCTTACATTATACTAGTACAATTCCTGCTTAAGGCGAGATTAAATTTTAAAATCTTTTCATTAAGCAGAAATTCTGCTCACGATAGACTCAGACTAATAATTAAATTAGCTTTGTCTAATAATGCTGACCTACCTGCCTGAGAAATCTACAATACTCCAATGCATAGGAGCTGTTGCCACCCAACTGTTCTTGGTAGTGAAGAAAAAGGGATTCTAACTCCAGGTGACCCTTCTCATTTTGTGCCTATTTATGAACCTCTGGCATTCTCAACAGTCATAATTTCCTAGCTGCAACCATCCATGGTAGACTGGAAAGAGTTAAGGTCTTTGAAGTCAAAGACAACTTCCTGAATACCAGCTCTACAACTTAAGAGTATAACGTTGGACAAATTATTTCATCTCTCTGAACCTGTTTCTCAACGAAGACAATAAGATAATACTCTCCATCTCATAGAACTATCAAAAATATTACATGAGGGGGCTGGCCGAGTGGCTCAGTTGGTTAAGAGTTGGCTTAAGAGTGTGAGCTCTGAGCAACAGGGCCACCAGTTCGATTCCCACATGGACCAGTGATGCTGCGCCTAAGCTGAGCTGTTGCTGAGCTGCCAACAGGTGGCAGGATGGCTCAGCTGGTGTAACAACAAGATTGCGTGTTCGCTGGTGGGCTATGCTCACCCGCAACTAAGACTGAACTTGGCACCTTGAACTGGGCCGCCGCCCAGATGGCTCAGTGGATAGAGCGTGTGCTCTTAACAACAAGGCTGCTGGTTCGATTCCCGCATAGGATGGTGGCTACGCCCACCCGCAACTAAGATTGAACACAGCATCTTGAGCTTAGAGGCCACAAGCTGCTGAAAGGAAGCCAGATGGCAACTGGTGCCCCCACAGCGAAGATTGAAGAACAACAACTTGGCTGGTCCTCTTCCTCAATTCCCCAACACTGTTCCCCTCCCCCAATTCCCCAATAAAATTAAAAATATATATATTACATGAGATAATACAGTGTGTTACACTACCTTAGGATACAGTTAAGTGAAAGGCTAAGAACAGAGGGAGAAAAATGTTCACCTACGAGTTTGAAAATGGGTTTACGGTTTGTAACGTTGAAATGTTGAGTCCTGTTCAATACATAAAACAGTCCATGTCAAATAAATATTTACAAAGCATTCACTCTGTGCATAGCTTAAAGATAGTGGTCCACAAATCTATAATCTGAAATTGATATATCACGAGAAGACACCAAGAAATTCAGAAGAAATATTTCATAATGCATTTTAATACTAAAAATAACATTTAAGGGCTGGCCGAGTGGCACGCTGGTTAAGAGTTGGCTTGGGACATTGCAGCAGGGCCCCAGTTTGGATCCCACATGAGGGCCAGTGATGCTGCGCCCTCTACAACTAAGATGGTGAACAACAGCTCAACCTGGAGCTGGGCTGCCGTGAGTTGCCAGTGACGGTGTAGGCTGCAATGGGGCTGGCTGGCAGCGGGCGTGCCATAAGCTACCGTGAGCCTCCGTGAGTGGCCGTCCAATGGCCAGCAACCAATCTGCCTTACCTGGGAAGAGTGCAATGATAATACCAACATGTGCCAGTGAAGTGACATCCTCCACAACTAGACTGAAGAACAAAAGGACAGCAACTTGTCTGTTCCCCTCCCCTAATTACCCAAGAAAATCTTTAAAAAATTTTAAAAAATAACACTTAAGTTCTGGTTTTATTTTTTAAGTTCTTACTAGACATGTATTAAAGTATTACAGTGAAATGACAGAGTGTCTGATATTTGCTAAAATATGCCAGTTTCCCAACCCGTTTTTTTAAAAAAGGAAGAAAGTGGGCTGGCCGAGTGGCGCGATGGTTAAGAACTGGCTTGGGATGCCAGAGGGCCCCGGTTCGGATCCCACATACGAGGGCCAGTGACACTGCCCTCTACAGCTAAGATGCTGAACAACAGCTCAACCTGGAGCAGGGTTGCTGTGAGTCGCCGGCTACGGTACAGGCTGCAGCCCCTGCTACAGTGGGTTGCCATGGGCTACTGTGTGTAGCCAGCAGCCAGAATGAGCGGCCAGCAGCCGCAGTGAGTGGCTGTCCAGAAGCTGGCGACTGATGTGCCTCGCCCGGGAACAGCGTAATGATGGTGCCAACTTGGGCCAGTGAAGCAACGTCCTCCACAACTAGACTGAAGAACAAAAGGACAGCAACTTGTCTGTTCCCCTCCCCCAACTCCCCAATAAAATCTTAAAAAAAAAAAATGTAGTTCACTATACTGCCATTTACATACTCACATGCTTTGCCTTTTCATAATTCTAATAGCAAATACATAGAGAAAAATCTTCTCCACAAAGGGATAAAGAAGCACATGTCTACTTCCCTATCAAACAGTACTACTTACTGAACAGCAAATACAAAACATATTCCATAATTTCACTTCAAACGTGCCCAGCTAGCTTACTTCTTTAAGTTATGCTCTTTCAAACAAAAATATCAGATTTAACTAATTCTCAAACTAAGTGGAATTAAATTTCCTTCTGTGGTCTTTAAGGAAAAAAAACTAGTGTAAAAATAGCTCCACCTAGTAGTTACAAAATAGTCATGGGGATGTAAAGTATAGCATAAGGAATACAGTCAATAATGTAATAACTATGTTTGGTGTCAGATGGGTGCTAGATTTATTGGGGTGATCACTTCATAAGTTATTGAGACGTCTAATCACTACGTCGTATACCTGAAACTAATATAATATTGTATGTCAACTGACTCTTCAGCACTGAATTTGGTACTCTAGAAAGTTACAAAGGAAATACAGGCCCCAGTAGCTACTCTCAAGGAGTTTATATATTATCCAATAAAGGAAGAAAAATGTAGTTACTGAAACAATATCCTTGCTGAGAATCTTACAGGCAAATGTGGAGTAAGGACTACATTTCCAAGCCAGGTTTCTTCCACTAAGTAATGCCAGAAAGATAGTATCTCTTAAATTAAAGAGACTCCAAAAGTGGCCAAATCTATTTATGGATTATATATGCTGCTACACACTTCTACATGTATGACAAAGGAAGACTACTACTGTTAAGTGGAGGTTTCCATATATCCCTGATGCACACAAAGAAAGAGGCGTACTTCTTGAAGGGGCCACTTTTAGCCACTTTCCCTGATAATGTCCTGTTTCTGCCACAAACCACTATGTGTTTAGTTATCACTATCAGGATCCTCGTTTGACAGAAAAACTATTCTATATCCTCAAAGACCAAACAGAAAACTCCAAAAAAGCTTGGCAGATTTAAGAGCCTTAGCTGATTCTACTAGGGGAGTAGTTGAAGAATAAAGAATAACAAGGGATTATCATTCCTCTAGTCTTTAAGTTGTAGATGAGAAGTTAGATCTAAGGCACCACATTTCTGGCAGCTCTGGAAACTTCCTTTTCTCTGTCTCCTGATTGTATGTCTTTCCTCTTGTGAATTACTTTGTATGGGATACAAGAGCAAATATAACCACGGGATTGGAGGGTGGAGGGTGCCCACTGCCAAGGGTAGCAATTTTCTACAAACTGGTGAGTGGGCTTCCATTATCATGAACACCTTAGACAACTCTGATGATACAATTAGTCAAACAAAACTACCAAACAGCAACTTCATTCTACTTGTCAACTTTTCGGGCTAATCTATATACGTAAACCTTAAAAAAAAAAAAAAAGTATCTCTACCAGATTTGCTCCCAAACTTTGACTGAGAATTATCATACGTGTACTTATGTCTGCAGCACTAAATCTATTGAAGAAATTCTCTAGGTCAACTGACTCACATCAAATAACATCAAATCTAGATTTCATCAAGAGATGCTGTTAAAATCATATTCAGGCGTCAGAAAGACAACACCCCACAACCCAATCACAAATACTGTATATGTATTACAGCTTCAGATGCTGCTCCAACTTTTCAAGCGTTGGAACTCTAAATCACTTGGAGTAATAGTTTAAACTTGAGATTCGGTACAAAAAGACCAAGAGGTAGGGTGTGTGTGTGGGTGTGTGTGTGTGTGTGTGTGTGTGTGTGTGTGTGAGCATACATTACTTTCAACACCAGGTAGATAACAGGAATTTGCAAATTACAAACGAATGCGGTAAAGACAGTAAACTAGGCTGTAGACTACAATACACATCAGAAACAGAACCCCAGTTACCTAAACAAACACTATCTTCTGCCAATAAACAGCAGTTCATTCTTTAAGTGCCTAAGTGCGCCAACCATTTTTCATGTGCAAGAGGGTTGCTACAAATCGTCCAAGCCGAAACGGATGGCAAAATCCTAAGCAGGTCTTCGGGGAAAAGCCGCTATGCTTAGAGCATCATCACACAAAAGACCCGAGCAAACATAAACACGCTCTGGGCCTTCGCGGATTGAGGCCAGGGTCCAGGGTCTGCGTCCTAGTCCCCCGCACCAGGGAGGGAAGGAGGGGTGGGGGTGGTGTCGTCTTCTCGGAAAGCGCCGAGAGAAGGGCAAGGAGGGAAGGCGCGAGTGCAGCACAGAGGAAGCGAGAGAAGCAGCAGACCAGCGTCAGCGGCTTCCAAGGCCGGCGACAGCCTCAGGCCCGCACCAGGCCTGGCCTTCCCGGCCCCGTCCCAGCTCCTCACCTCCCTCACATCCTGCAGGCACTCGAGCACCGCCAGGTTGTTGCTCCAGGTGTGCTTGGAGCACACACGGGTCACGTCCTCCCTGCAGGACTCTTCCTCTGCCAGCTTCCAACCCCCGCCAGCCCCGCCGGGCCCCGCTCCGCCTCGCCGGGCCGGAGGCCCACCCGCCGGGAAAGGCGGCTGCGGCTGCTGGGGCGGTTGTTGCTGCTGCTGTTGCTGCTGCTGCTGGAGCTGAGATGAGTGAGGCAGCTGGATCAGCTGCTGACCTGCCGGCCCGCCACCTCCAGCCGGCCCTACGAAGGGCACAAAGTTGGCCCCCGGACCCTGGCCCTGACTGTGGCTGCCCTGGCCCGGGAGTTTCTGGGCCCCGGCCGCCGCGAGCAGCAGCAACTGCAGCGCCGCCGACAAGCGGAACATCCTCCGTACACGTCCACACGCCGCCATCTTGGGTCCGCGGCGAGCTCGACGCAGCCGCGGGCGCCGCGTATTTAAATGAGAGGGCGGGGCCGCAGGCGGGGCCCGGCGGGGCCCACTCGAGCCCCACCCCGGCCGGCGTCGACTAGCAAAACTGGGAGCAGAGCCCGAGAGGAGGCCACCCTCCCGACCGGCCCACGCCCTGGACTGAAAGCCACGCTCCTTGTCGGGGGAGTTCCTGGTGCTCCTTAAAAAGCTTGAGTAGGGCGGCTTTGCCTCATTACCTTGGTTGTCGTCACAGAAAAGTAAAAAGGCATTGGGGTTGCCACAACCAAGATGGCCGGTTGAGTACGTTGCCCGTTCAATGTAGAAGTGAACTTTACACGATCAGGTAGGTATATTCCGGAATCTAAGAACCTTTTCTTATATCTCTCCGTGCTTCCTTACACCTGCTTCAAAAGTCTTTCTTACCCAGAGAAGGCAGAGTTGAATCAGGGTTAGGAGCAAAGGTTCCGGGGATAAGAAAAGACTCTTGCTCTTCGGCAGACTCATTCTTCTCATCTAAGAAGAGTAGCTCTATTGTATGAGGAGGAACTCTAATGTAAAGTATAACTGTGAATATTAGAAATGATAAGTGCCTGGCCCACAATATGGAATTCAAAAAGTGACAGCCAGCATCATAAATAAACTGTGAAGCCCTTTGCACGTGAGCCCTGATTGTAAGCCAGAACGTAAACTCATGTTTATTTTATTTTAATTATTATTATTATTTTTAGCTGAGCCATCCTGCCACCTGTTGGCAGCTCAGCAGCAGCTCAGCTCAGGCCAGGAATCGAACCGGCAACTCTATTGCTCAGAGCTCACACTCTTGAGCGAGCTCTTAACCAACTGAGCCACTTGGCCGGCCCTAAACTCATGTTTAAGAGGAAAAGAAAATAAACACATCTTTGAGGTCCCCAGGTTGTCTGTGCTTGGATAACTGTTCTTACTGACTTGTATGCAGCACTTTAGGCAGGGATTGGTGGTTCTAACTCACACCAGAGTCCCCTCTCTGTCCTTAGGAGAGAGAATATCTTCCCAAAGCGCTTTCACATCCACTGTGTCATTTGAGCCATGCATCAGGCCTGGGTTGGGTTCTAATTCAACTGAGGAATGGCACAGAGATGGTAATAGTAGGGTTAAATGACCTGCCCAGGATGAACTCTGCCAGCCTGGGACCACAATCCCCGGGGCTTCCCACTGCCCTGGTGCTTTTTATCCCATTCTTCCAATCCAGCATGTTGGGTAATGACAGCAGCTTGGAGCATGGGATACCAAGTGGTCAAAAGTGTTAAAAAATGCAACTTTGGCTGTCCTGACACGTAAAAGGGCAGTCAAAACCAGATCATATAACTAGAACCTGAGAGACTGAGAATATTCTGGGGGATACAAACTGCCCACTGTGGCTGACACCAGGTCTCTACCTCTGGGAATGAGGGCATGTGGCATCTTCACCAAAACTCACCTCTGCTACTGCCATAAAATAGTCATGAGGATGCTGCCAACCTTGAGCACTGACTAAGGCAGTCCAGAGTAGACCAGATTAGTGTACATGTTCATTAACAGATACATGGCATAGGTAAGTCTCAGGTTAGAGACATTACCAGAAGTTCTTTATAAGTTACTAAGGGATCACTACTTCTCAGTGATGGGTCTGCATGTACTCAGACAAGTGGGAGATTATTTCGAGCTGGTTCAAGGCTAAAAATGGACAATCTGTTAAGAGAAGCCAGCAGCTGACTATCTCAGCCTGCAGTGAGGAAACCCTATGCCCAGACACAGATTGTTTCTGGAGATAGGGAGGAGTATATGAGCTTATCTTGAAATCACAGTGACCAAGAAGCAAGAAAACACGAGAAATCTGGGAAGCTGGCCAGCTCGGGCTGTGGCTGGCAAACCTAATCTAGCCTTACATAAAGCACAAACCCCCAAGTCAGTGGAAAGACAGTTGGCCTAACCTGGGTCTCCTGGCCTCATCGACTTTTCAAAATAAAATACACTAGCTCTGTTACAAACTAGGAATTCATTTTACCCTTTATTGTACCCTTAGTTTTTCGGTCCTCATTTCCCCAAATTCATTCAACAGGTATCTGCTGAGCATTTTTTTTTTTTTACAGGCATTACTCAAGAATTGGCTTATATGGGAGATAAGACAGTAAATAAAGAGCAAGATAATTTCAGACAGGATAAGCACTATGAAGAAAATAAAAGCTATATAAAGTGACTGGTGTAGGGTGAGACTTTTATATAAAGGCAGCTAAGGAAAGGGTCTCTGAGTGATAAAAGAGCCAATTAGCATAAAGATGACAACCATGTAAAAAACTGGATCCAAAGTTGTCTTGATCTGTTCGGGCTGCTATTAACAAAATACCACGACTGGGTGGCTTTATTTCTCCCAGTTCTGGAGGCTGAAAGTCTGAGATCAGGGTGCTAGCATGGTTGGATTGTGGCAAAGGCCCTCATCCAGGTTGTAGACTATTGACTTCTCACTGTGTCCTCATATGGTGGAGGGAGCTAGTGAGTTCTGTGGGGTCTCTTTTATAAGAACACTAATCCCATTCATAAGAGCTCCACTCTCATGAACAAAGCATCTCCAAAAAGCCCCATCTCCTAATACCGTCACATTGGGTATTAGGATTTCAGTGTAAGAATGGTGGGGAGGGGGAGAGGGAAGGGACACAAAACACTCAGACCACAGCAAAAGCGTTCGAAATGCAGAGGTTAACAACAAGTTCAAGACCCCGACGTGGTAGTAAGCATTCAACATGAAGGCCTATGTGGCTGAACTGAAATAAGAGGGGAATAGGAGTCAGAGAACTGATCAAGGGTCAGACCTTAGGGCCCTGTAGGCCTTATATAATATACACGTGTAATTGAGGATTGATTTTAACTATGACTGAGAGTTTGCATTTTCACTAAGATAAAACTATAAAAGCTAGATAAGATACATAAAATATCTTTGGGAGGGATTAGAAAGTAACCAGTGTAGTCAGGAAAGGAGAAAAGGGAAGTATACAGGGGTGCTTCAGCCCAGATTTTTTTTCTTAATGTACTGTCCAAATTACATTAAGAAACTTGATGTAACTTGGCTTAAAAAACTTAAGTCCATGCAGTAAGTCACAATTTTACTGGGCTAAAAATACACAGGTAGGAGTTCAGAGCCCCCAAAGTGGCAGGGACTTAAGGGTCAAAACATTGGAAGAGGAAACCAGAGAAAGAGCCAAAAATCTGTGAACAAATTTCTCTCAGGTCACTGGCTGACTCCTAAGCTGTGCATATATAGTGTGAGACTCCATCAGATCCAGAAGAAAACAATAGCTGAGAGAAAAACAGAGATTCTAATAGCCCATAAGTACTGGGGAAACAGAAGTTAGAGTTTAAACCCTGCTGAGGTATATAGGTCTTGGTAATTACCTGGGCTTTTAACTGTGGTCTCAGAAGCATTACACCCTAGGAATAAAGACCAAACTCCAGGAGAAAGGACAACACCTTAAGAATAAGGAACTCGCCCTAGAAAAAAGGGCAAAACTATGATAGGCTAACCCTAATAAAGCTTCAAATATGCCACAGTGTGGTCAAGGTGACACACTAGTACCTCTGTTACAAGAAGAAAACAAACATTTTGGAGAGAGAAAACATCATCCAGAGCCTCTACATTTTTAATCGGTATGGTCCAACATTGAATAAAAAAGGGTGAGGCACGCTAAAAACAAAACAGAAAACTGAACTAAATAACCGAAACCAAAAAGAAAAAGTCAACATAATCAAACTCCGTATGGTTCATGTATTAGACATGTCAGATGAGGACTTTAAAATAACTGTGACTAATACGTTATAGAAAATAATAGAAAAAAAGATGAAATGAAATTTCAACAGAGAATTGGATTCTATACAAATAATCAAATGGACATTCTAGAACTGAATTAAAATTCATTAGATGACTTGAACAGCAGACTGGATGTCTTAGTCTGTTCAGGCTACTATAACAGAATACCATAGACTGGGTGGCTTATAAATAGAAATTTATTTCTCACAGTTCTGGAGGCTGGGAAGTCCAAGATCAAAGTGCCAGCAGATTCAGTGTCTGGTGAGAGCTCACTTCCCGGTTTATAGGCAGCCCGTCTTCTTGTTATAATCTCACATGGTGAAAGAGCACCAGGGAGCTCTATGGGTTCTTTTATAAGAGCACTAATGCCATTCACAAGGGCTCCATCCTCATGACCTGATCACCTTCCAAAGGACCCACCATCAAATACCTTAACATTAGGGATTACGTTTCGATGTATGAATTTTGGGGGTACACATTCAGTCTATAGTGTTGGACAGAATTATTGAAGGTAAAGAGGTCAATAGAAAATATCCAAAAGGAAGCACAAAAAGAAAAAAGATTTTTTAAAAAAGAACAGAGTGTAAGAGATAAATGGAACAGTCAAAAATTCCAACGTAATTAGAGTCCCAAAAGGAGAGGAGAAAGAGATTGGTGCAGTTCAATATTTAAAGAGACAATGCTTTGAATTTCTCAAAACTGATGAAAGATATCAACCTATAGGTAAGAAGTTCCATGAAGCCCAAGCAGGTAAATACAAAGAATACCATATCTTGGCATGTCATCGTGGAACTGCTGAAAATCAAAGAGAAAATCTTAAAAGCAGAAAAACACATTATCTTCAAAGAAGCAATAACAATGATATCTGATTTTTTAGTAGAAACTATGGAAGCCAGAAAACAGTGGAATGACATAATTTAAATACTGAAAGAAAAAAACCATTGCTAACCTAGAATTCTACCTTCAAAAATTAAGTAAATTAAATATATGAAAAGCACAAGCAACAAAAAAAATAGATAAGTTGATCTTCATCAAAATGAAACTTGTGCACATAAAGGACACAAGAATGTGAAGACAACCCACAGAATGGGAGAAAATATTTACAAATCATATATCTGATAAGAGTCTAGTATACCAAATATGTATAGAACATTTATAACCATAATAATGACAATCCAATTTTAAAATTGGCAAAAATTTGAATAGCCATTTCTCAAAAGATATACAGAGGGCAAATAAGTACATGAAAAGATGCTCAATTAGGGAAGTCATAAGGGAAATGTAAATCAAAACTACAATGAGACGCCACTTCATACCCACTAGGATAGTTTTAATAAAGGAAAGAAAAAAAATGGACAATAACAAGTATTGGCAAGCATATCGAGAAATTAGAATCCTCATATATTGCTAGTGGGAATGTAAAATAGTACATCCACTGTGGAAAACTGGCAATTCCTCAAAAAGTGAAATGTAAGAGTTACCATATGACCCAGCAATTCCATTTCTAGGTTATACCCAAGAGAACTGAAAACATGTTCACACAAAAATGTGTACATAAATGTTCATAGAAGCATTTTTCATAATAGCCCCAAAGTGAAAATAACCCAAATGTCCATGAATTGATGGATAATAAAATGTGATATATCCATACATCCATAATGGGATATTATTTAGCCATAAAAAGCAATGAGGTACTGATACATACCACAACATGGATGAACCTTGAAAACATGCCAAGTGAAAGAACCAGAGACAAACGGCCACCTATTGTATGATTGCATTTACATGAAATATCCCAAAAAAGCAAATCCAAAGACAGTAGATTCATGGTTTCCAGGAGATGCGGGGAGGGAGAGAATTAAGAAGTATGGGATTTCTTTTGGGGGTGATGGAAATATTCTGAAATCATATAGTGGTATGATTGCTTGACATTGTGAATATACTAAAAACCACTAAAATATACACTTAAAAATGGTTAAAATAGTGAATTATGTTATATGAATTGTATCTCAAAAAATTTTTTTAAATACAATTCAGTCTATTTAAAAAAAGTGAAATAAAGACATTTGCAGACAAACTAAAGCTGAAATAATGAGATAATTCACTGCTTGTAGACCTGCATTACTCTAGGCTGAAAGAAAATCATCCTAGATGGAAGCATATAGGACTGCAGGAAGGAATAAAAAGCACTGAAAGGGTAAATATGTGGACAACAGACATTGTTCTAAACAACTAGGGACTTATATTTAACAGTGAAATATATAACTCCCATAGCACATAATCAAGAATGCAGATTGTAACCTCTAGGCCCTGGAGTCTACAGTAAACACGAAAATACTACTACAAAAATGTTTAAGTGTAAAACTAATAGAAAAAAACACTGGAATAAAAAGCAATTGATTAATCCAAAAGAAGGCAAAAAATATGGAAATATAGCAACAAAGAACACATGGGATAATAGAAAACAATTGCATTAGGTTTAAGTTTATTGAAATCTAAGCGCGATAGGAAAAACTATTGGAGGGTTGTGATTTAATCAAGCCAAGAGCTGGAGTCTTCAACTACTTCACAGCTACCCTTGCAGTGCTCAAAACGATGCTGGGCACAGAGGACAGTCAATGAAGACATTACTGAATTGGCCAACCTACTCTCCCCAATGCTGAATGGCTGAAAGGTTCCTACTTCCTGAGGCCCGCTAGTTGCTCTTTTCACCAAGTAAGGAAAAGAGGTGACTGGACAGAGCACTTCCCCCTCCTCGCCCACTTACTTTTTATCATCTTTCCAATTTGAGGATTATGGCAGCTTCAAAAGTATAGGAATACTTTCCCAAACTTGACTGTGTAGCTGAATCACCTGAAACAATTTTCAAAATTTTCTGATTATCATATCCAGGAATATCCTTTCCCAACAACTAAGCCAGTACTGGTCCATCGGTCTTTGGTAACTACTGCTTTAGCGCAGGACTGCATTGGTGGGCTCCCTTTCCTCCGGCAACTTTCTGACCTCTGCTATATCCAAGATTTCAAGATCAAATAGAAGTGACATTAACCCATTAAGTTCTAACACATCTTAAAATTATTTATCCTTTAATGCTCATCTCAAGTCTCAATTTTTTGAAGCCTCTTGTACCCCTTGTCAACTTGTCAGTTTTATATTTGTTCATTCATTCAGCAATTATTTTCTGAGCACTTTCTATGTAATTTCTGCCTTGGGGATAGCACTGTAGTTAGGAGAACCAACCTTGTCTGTCTGTGTTTCGTTATCTACTCCAATATTTGCCTGCTGGTAGTTTATTCTGGGTTCTATGAGAAGCAATCTCGACAGCATTAGCTATAGAAGCGACTTATTAGATGAAAGCATCCCAGGAGTTGGCCTGCTTTAGCATCTGCCATGCTGTCACTGGTTGGGAACAACATTTGAGGAGTGTGGCCTCTGAGTGAATGAAATGATGGATTTCAGAGAACAGCAGCTGGGATGTTGGTCAATTACACTTGCCACAGTTGATCTAAGAGACCTATTTTCTTTTTTTTTTTTTATAGAAACTTTGCCTTTTATTTTTTTATTTGATTGATTTAATAAAAGATTTTTTTATTGGGGAACTGGGGGGATGGGAACAGTGCTGGGGAATTGGGGGAAGGGGAACAGACAAGTTGCTGTCGTTTTTTGTTCTTCAGTCTAGTTGTGGAGGACGTTGCTTCACTGGCCCAAGCTGGCACCATCGTTGCGCTCTTCCCGGGCGAGACAGATCAGTCACCAGCTTCTAGACGGCCGCTCACGCTGGCTGCTGGCTACCCATGGTAGCCCATGGCAACCCACTGCCACAGGGGCTGCAGCCTATGCTGTCACCGGCGACTCATGGCAGCCCAGCTCCAGGTTGAGCTGTTGTTCAGCATCTTAGCTGTGGAGGGCAGTGTCACTGGCCCTCATATGTGGGATCTGAACCGGGGCCCTTTGGCGTCCCAAGCCAGTTCTTAACCATCGTGCCACTCGGCCGGCCCTCCCAAGCCAGTTCTTAACCATTGCGCCACTTGGCCAGCCCATAAGAGACCTATTTTCATGACCATTATATGCCACCCCTTGTGCCCCAGATTTATTTCTCCACACAGGTTGGGCGAGCTGCTACTCCATAGTTTTTAAGGAACTCTGAGAACAAATCAGAGCAGCTCCACCACCTTCTTTCTTTCCCTCTTCAGTTGACCTCTGTGATAAGCTCTGATAAGGTGGTAAGTTCTAGTCCATGTGTCATGGACACTTTCACTGGACAGTGGTGTTTTCAGTATCAGCACCCAGAAACCCAAGACAAATGAGGGCATCTGGAAGAGTGGAAAGAGTCACAGTAATGTGCATAACTGTCTGTTTTCATTTTAATGTAGGAGAAATAAATTGTGAGGAATCAGCCCAGGCTCCCAGGCTCCCAGGCTGTTCTGGAGACAGATATCAAAGAGTGAAAGTGAGCTTTCACTTAGGTTTCCCAACTCCTGCTTAGCTGTCAATAATGCAAAATATAAAATGGAAAGACTATAATATGTAAAATTTAATAAAATGCCATCTAAATGTCACTTTCCTAGAGTAGGGTTTTTAACCTTCTTCCTCTATAAATTAGAATAACAATACTTAATTCTACAATATTGCTTAAAAATATATTGGGAAGGGGCTTTGTAAGCTATAAAGGGATAAACAGCAGAGACTGTTAATAGAAATTGACTGATTAAAGGACAAGGACACAAACATCTATTTTCAGAATTTCACACTTACAGCCAATCACTGAGATGGGAAACAAAAGGTACAATGGAAGAGAAGACAATGTTGTTGGGCTTCTTAGTAATTTGGGGTTTACTTCTACCCCAGGACTTAGGTCATTTTCTGCTGGAGCACCAGGCTCTATGACAACAGTAAGCTTTACTTATGGAATTCAGTCCTCCTGGAATCTAGTATATACTCCATTTGCTATTCAGCTGGAAAACATTTTCAGCCTTTCCAGTCTAATCCCTGAACACCATGATTTATGGCAATAGAAATTCCTGAAGTAAACAGAAGAAACTGAGGCAAGTGGCAGAATGCACTGAGCAGGAACCCAGGAGCCCACACAATGCTGTTGTCACCATCAGGAGTGCTGCCAAAGACTAAAAGAAATAAAGGGTAAGTCATCTCCTCTTCTCTCATCTTCCCAAATTAGTCTCCTGGATTCAAAGAAACTAACAGGAAGCAAACAGACAAAGGGAGTCTGAGAAATAGAATTTGTAGGATTTAGAGCCATAGATCTGATAGTAAATAGACAAATGACCAGTGAAGGGGAGTTCTTAAGAGGCAAACTCACAGCTTTCTAGTAGCAACAGTAAAACAGAATTGCCAGCTAAAGTCTCAACTACCTCATCAATTTAAATAAGATGGTTACTCCAGATCCAGGGACCACCATCCTATGTAACTCAGACCTAGAACTGCATGAATTGGAGATATCTACCAGGCTGGGATTATAGCCCTCTCCCAAGAGGCCGTCAAAGAAACAAAAGACACCAGGAGCTGTTACACTTGGCAAATTCTTTATTTTCATATTAACATTAAAATATAAAACACAAATATTCAAACATAGATCTGAATGAAACGAGCAGAGATCTCACTGCCCTGTTTTTAAAACAGGTACAAAGACATATACAATGACAAGATATTTTTAGTTTGCTTAACTCCAAATCCTCAAATGGGAAAACAACCTTAGAGACAGGAATGAGGAAACTTGGTGAGGCAGAGCCTGCATCTACAGATGCAATCTCCTGTCAGGCAGGAGTGGCTGGGGGTAAAGTTTCTTCGTTTGGAGAAAACAGTCACACAAATTGGTTTTTCTAAAACATCCAAATTTACTAAAGGAATGCAAGGACTGGCAAGAGGCGATTCACCCAGCTTCCCTGGTAATAAGTCCCTTGGTTCCTACACTTAGGGGAATCAATCAGCATCCATTGTGTATACTTCAAAGCCAGTCAAATCCTAACCCTGCCCAAGACAAAAGGCAGCCAGGGTCAGACCACTTGCATCCCTCTCTGTGACAATCTGCTGAAACAAGATGAGTTCTGCTTTTTAATTCAAATGCCATTCTGCCACTGAAACTCTAGGCCAGGACAGTCATATCAAAAGGAATATCTCCTCTGATAAAAGGGGGCTCTTTCCCAGGCCCTGGAAACTGACTTTTTGAAAGACATCCTTAAATAGGAGGCCACACTTTAAAAGGCACAACTAGAACTTGGAACTCTGGGTAAATCTACTGCAATAACCCCTTGCTGGTGACAAATGCTATAAACAGCTCAGCAGCTGACAGGTCAGAACTATTTTAAAATAAAAATAACATTTCTATAACAATTACTTAAGAAAATCACACTCTTAGCCATCTTGCTCCCAAGAACTGTGCACTGACCATTCACACCTTGAGGCATGTTTCATTGTAGGGAGCTGTTTAGCAGAGTAGCCTTAAGCAAAGCAAAGACATATAAATTGAGCCCTCTACTGGAGAAAAATGCAGCACCCAAAGTAGGACAATCTAGGGTTAAAATGAAAGTTGGTGGACATCTCCCTGCAATTCACAGGTCTACAAACCACTATTATCTTCCTGAGAATAACCATTTAATTAACAATATTTTTAGAAAAGGTTAGGAAGGGAGGCAAATCAAAGGAACTTGGAATCAAACTTGAGTTTCACATGGGGAAGGCTTTACACGGGAATTCTAAACATGCTCAGGAACAGTCCCTCACTCTGAAGGGTTGGCTTTATTCAGATGGAACACTTATCAGAATGGAAGAGACAAGCCCTTCCCGTTTTCAGCAGCAGTCTGAATTGCTTCTCTTTTCTAAGTCTCTTTTAGTTAGCCCACTGCTCCTGATATGATACTAGGAGACTCAAATAAGAGCTTTAACACATCACTCATCTTTTCCCAGTGAGAGGGAAACGGAGTGGTCTTCAAAGCGCTGGCCTATATAAAAAAAATGAGTCTTCCCCACTGCTCAAACAACCCGTCTCTTTCCTTGGCTCCCACAAATGCTATGAACATAATGCACTCAGCATTAGGAAAGTGTCTATAGCTCCTCCGTCATTAGGCTTGTCAACATCCCAGCACTGCACACCCGGCACATAACTGGTTGCCACAAAGCATATCAGATAGATGTGTTTTACCACATAACTCTGTGAGGATGAGACCAAATTATTAAAAGGTTGTCAGCCCACAAGGTCAGAAATATTGAGTTTTCGGAAAAGTCATGACGCATTTTTGCAACGAAAAACAGAAAAATACGTCATGACTCTTCCAACAACCCAATAGATCAAATCCTATGCTAGGTTCTATAGTGCCCTCTTGTGTTCAACTGAAGACTTCCGTATCCTCGCTGCATCCAAGCTGCATCAAGATGGTTGTTAGTCAGTCCCTCCAGAGCATTCCCAAACCAAACAGCCCAAGTGACAAGGCCACTCAAGCAGAGTGTCACATGTCCTACAAAATGGCTGGTGCACAATCATATCCTAAATGACTGCTGGGAGGATACTCTGAGGTTCAGCAGACAGTCTGAGTGAAAATACAGATTCTCAACAAAGATTCATTAAGGCTTTTAACTCAAGAAATGAATAATGTAGACAGAGTACCAGTCACTTACATCGTTCATGGGCACAGCAAATATACAAGCTGTACTGTTTCATTGACTTGGAGTCTGAGAATCATACTAATCCAAAGGAACCATGTTCCCAACAGTTCTAGGCCACAGACAACAGGCTGGGATCTTGCTCAAGGCTGCTGAGTGCTAGCAAACAACAATTAACATTAACCAGCAGCATGCCTGGTAAGTTTCAAGACCAGAGTCACTCCCACCTATAGATGGAGACGATCTTTTCTGTTAAGGTAGCCAAGAAGTTGCTTTGGTTCACCTCAAATGGGCAGATGTCCAAGACAGGCTGATCAGTACGCAGTTCCTGCAGCGACAAGCCAGTGCCAGCATCCCATATCTAAGGGAAACAAAGATAAAAGGTAAGGAGTCATTCCATTTAGCTGGGGGACTTGCTTTCTTTCTCATCAACTTTGAAAGAGATGTAGACAGCATTGCCCGAGGAGCAGGGCAGATTGCCCTAACCCCCACAAGGTTGCACAAAGTCACTACACCTGACATGATCCAGGTATGGCTGCACCTACTGTAATCAGGCATTAATTTACCTGTGAATAGATCTGAAAACCAAGCCTATCATTCATCCTTTATGTGCTGGACAGTCTTCTAGGGTCAGAAGGGACAATATGATAAAGTCTCTGTCCCTGCCCTCATGGAACCTATCTCCTAACTGGTGCTTTCTTTTCCTTCTTAAAGATTTTTATTATGAAAAAAAAAAGTATTAAAAAGTAGAATAGTACAATGAGTAACCCATTACCCAGGTTATTAACCTTTTACTACACCTGCTTTGATCCTATTTTTCTGCTGGCTTCATGTCATTTTACCCTTACATACTTAAGTATGCATCTCTAAAACAAGAAATTTTCTTACACCTCAAATGAACAATTTCATAGTATTATCTAACACCTAGTGCATAATCAAAATTTTTTGACACTATCATTTTACATTTGGTTTGTTGGAATCAGGATCCAAATAAGGTCCACATTACAATAGGCAGTTATAAATTTAATTAAGTCGTTTAATCTAAAGCAGATCCAACCTCCCCATTTTTTTTCTTCTGCCACTAACTTGTTGCGGAAGCTGGGTTAGTTGTTCTACAGGAAGTCCACAACCCAGATTTATCTGTTTGCTTTCTGTGCTATTATTTAACTTGTTCCTCTAGCCTCTGAATTCCAGTAAAAGAAAGCACTAGATTCTAAGGTGGTGTTACCCAATATGGTGGGCACTAGCCACATAAGGCTATTTATATATAAAGAAAAATTTTAAAATTAAGTTCTTCATTCAAACTAACCACACTTCAAGTGCTCATGTGACTCATGTCACTATATTGGATATCGTGCGCTATGGCTTGGACTCTGGTTCAAGGACATCTCATCAAAGGCTCTGTGTGCTTCATTCATACTGCCTTACATTAAGAGGCAAATTATTACTGTAATTGAAAAATTTTTTAAATGGGGAAAAAAGGTGAAGGGGAATAAGAGGTTCAATTTTCAGGTATAAAACAAGTCATAGGGATGTAATGTACAGAATAGGGAATATAAACAATAATATGAAAGCATTGTATAGTGTCAGATAGTAGCTGGATTTATGGTGATTTCTTCTTTAGGTATATACATTAAATGTTGAGTAACTATGGTGTACACCTGAAATATAATATTGTATGTTAACTATATTTTAATAAAAATCTTTTTTAAAAAAGAGGCAAATTATCTCTGGTTAGCCCACTTATAGTGATGTAAGGTTGACCTATGTGTTCAAGTGGTGACAGGCTGACCCCTCCACTATGAAATTCCTCACCAACCTTTCATCTGTTGGTTTCACCCTGAAGTGATGAAGCTGATGCCTGAATCAATTATTTTACAGGGGTTTCAGTAGTGTCTTTTAAATTTTTTTTAAAGGCCAATGGAACACTTTAGCCTATATAAAAAGAATGAGGTGAATCTACAGACAATGAAATGAAAATATATCCACAAAAGGAGGTTAAATGGGAAAAGAGCAAACCACAGGGCAGAATATAAAGTGTGGCTCATGTAAAAAATAAAGTAAGCAACTATAAATACACACACATATGATAATATGAGTAATCATGGAGCAAAACTTTGGCTTTTTGCTTTATACATTTCTGTAGAAAATATGATAAGCTCACCAGGGCAGAATTTGATGCTTCATCCCCAGTACACACCAGGACGCTGCCGTCATTCTCTGGGTTTTGGAAAATGGCATTTTTGGTCAGTAGTTTGCAAGTAGGTCCCCCAAGGAATGTCTCTACAGGATGGCAGGAGCAGACTGGTTCTCCAGTGTCATCTAGCTTGTAAGACATCTCCATCAGCACACTTCGTAAGGTGTTGTGATTTTTATCTATGGGACAAAGAAATGTGTTGCTCCATGGAATGGTCCAAGGAAATTAACCAAATATCTGAACCTCAGACACTTACAACCTAGTTGAGTGGAAAAGCCAAAATTTATTAAACCATCAAGAGCTACAAAGCAAACATAATAACAAGAACAAAATACATACCACAAATGAAATTCAGAACCCTAGGTTAGGGTAAAGCAAGCTATCTATAATAGGTTTTGCCTATGAGGGAAACAATTCTGAAGCAGTTAACCTTTTTAGTAAAATTACTGTATCCTACCATACCTCTGCTTGGGTTTTTATCTTTCTGAAAAGTTCTGACTACAATTTTTTTTTTTATTTCCCCCAGTTGAGGACCCCATTAGCTCTTGGAATTGTACATTTTTATAAAGTGAAAGCATATTATTATAGAAGGGAAACATATACCTGTGGTTCTGCTGGGAGGCAAACAAAAGCTAGAGAATAAAATGGGACCCCCAAGTTTTCTACACAAGTCACAGCAAAATCACAGCCTTGGAGAAAAAGGACCTATGAAATGACTAAGGGTCATAAATCAAAAGGCCAGAAGAGTCTGCGGAGGCAACTTTTCAGCTCAAACAAAACTTAAAAGGGTTACATCTACCCACAACTAGCACAATTATGGGCACTTTAATGACTATCTCTGGCGAAACATCTGCCTGACCATCAGTACAGCTCATCAGGAATTTAGATTCATACCTTTCAGGCTAGGAACAACCTGTGAATTTAAGCAGTTTATTGTCAGGGGTTCCACCCCTGGTGCTGGAGGCAGTGAGAAGTTCAGCTGGCTAGGCCCACATAACCATGGTTGTTCATCTACTCTCTTACTTACCTTTGTTGACCCTAAATAAGAAGGAACAGCTAATACCCTAATCTGGGCCCTATACGGCTGCCTTCATCTGAGCCTTTCTCTTAAGTGAGGGGCAGGCAGAAGACATGAAACTGATCTGAGGGTAACTCAATGGCCTTAAGAGCAGGCCTTCTCATTCCATTACTGTTTTAAGTCATAGGGGCTCCTAAAGTGGCTAATTTACCCTCAGGGAGTACCTGGCAGAATTTGTCCCAGTTCAGAGGAGCTGGGAGGCAGGCTCTATGAAGAAACTTGGGGCCATCATCCTCACTGTAGTAATAAGAGCTGTTCTTCTGTGAGGGGTTTACCAGCACCACTGAAGGGCAGAAAAAACTCTTTCTTCTCCTCTATCAATCTGCTCCCAAACAATTCACAGGCGGTCCCATGAGGGCATCCCAATACTCACCAGGCCGGTAGGTCACAAGACAGTGTCGGATGCTATTCTCTGTCTGAAAGTCTATGTAGCCCCCTGGCTCCATGGGCAGCACATGAGGCCAATGAGAAAAGCCCATTTTTAGCTCCCAGAAGGACGCATTCTCCAAGGTTCCAACCAACACTCCACCATATGGAAATGCAGTCAAGGCAGCTCTGGGTATGTATGAGAGGGACACCACAGGGCATCTAAAGAGAAAGGAAACCATGCCTCACATACTAATACTTGGACTGCTCCAGACCCCATTACCAGGAGGCCTTCAAGCACAATCATTCCTACCTCTACAGAAGAGGTTTAAAACATTCTGTGAGTCTCTACCCTCTGACATCTGATAAAAATGACCAACCCCTCTGTAGAAATAAAAGGGCATACATGTAACATTCTACATCCAATTTCAAATGAAACACCACCACATGCTCTAAAAGCAAAGAAAAAAATGGACTAAGAAATTAAATAGTACAAGATCACAATGACAAGAAAGCTTGATTGGTGTGAGCTTCTCGAAATAGGGTTAGCCACATGTACAAGAAAAGTCAGAAAGGAAATGCAGCTTACACATTTAATAAAATAAAGCTTCCAAGGTGTAGTTGACAGACACCACAATTAAAATATACCCTAAAGCAACTACATTTTAATTCAGGAACAGGACTGTTTCTTTAGAGATTTTCTAAATCTCTTTCTGCAAGTATATGACCAGGACTATGCCAAGAACTGTCTCAGGAATATTAGCCTGCAGGTTATGTTCCTAAGAACTCGTTTCTACTGAAGTTGCCAAAGCAATCACTTTGCCTGCTTTACTGCATTTCCCTGTCACAATAAATTTAATGAAAACAAACTGAAACAAAGATAAACAGTACATACAAACATTCTTTCCTTGCTATTTACTGTGTTTTATTGTCTACTCCATGTAGGTCCCTCTACATCAATGGCAGTTACCTTGTTTGCCTGAAGTTCACATTTGTATAAGTTTACATCAACCATCTTTAGGCCCACAGACCACATTACCAAAGCATGATTCTACCCCACCAAATGAAAAGAAAACCCCAAAGTGCTGAGCTGAGGTTTCAGTAAATAATTATTACTGTAGTGATCGCTTTATAATAAATTTAGATCCTGCTGCCCCCTTTAATATATATTCAATTAGAAATGCAAATTCCCTCTTAACACACTTCTCATTTTTGCCCAGGTCACAGATTCCACTCTCCCTTTGAGAATTTTATGCCTCTGTGCCCAAATGGTACTCAACACATTCTGAAGAGCCACAGTAGTGCTGGTGGCCATTCACCCTCAAAACTTGGGCCAACTTCGCAAACCTCGCAACTCTATAACTGGATTATAAATGCTAAGTCACAGTAATATGGTATCCTTAGACCACACTGGTTTAGCTGTGGATTAGGGAAGTTTTAGTTTTTTATTGGGCTATTATTTACCGTTCTTTACTGTGTGTTAGACATATGGCTATATTAGTCTATGCTAACCATATTTGACAGCTAAGGCTCACAACAGGCCAAAACAACAACAACAAAAAAACAGGACCAAGATCACACAGCTCATACAATAGTGGAGCTGGGTTCTGAACACAGGTCTGACTTCATTTTGCCATGTTGGGTGATGAGTGACTCTGTGAACCTGGTTACACTTGGTACCAGAGCTTTCTACCATGTGAAATATCATGAACACAAAACTCTATTAAGAGAGAATACATCAGTGGACTCAGAGAACTGCCCTCGGTGAGGAATTCTGACCAAGTTTGAAACACTCTCGAGAGGGTTATTACAATAGTCCAGAGAAAGACGCTACCTACAGGGAAAAAGTGAGTAGCTCCCTACCTGGCTTTCTGAGGTGCTAACTCCTGGACATGAGAACTTGTGTTTCGAAGGTCATATACCAGAACTGAACCATTGATCAATCCAGCATACATGTAATTGCTTTCATCAAGACACCAGCAGCAGCTCCAGACAGGACGTCCAGCATCATAAGTCTGGACCACAGTATTTGTTTCCAGGCTGTGGAGTTACAAGAGACTTTTACAATTATGTATTAAGAAAATCAAATATATAACAAAGGTGTAAAGATTATCATTTCAATGATGATCTTTTAAGAACACACCCATACACCCAAAGTATTTGGATTTCCAACTTCGTTTAGGGACTGCCCAGATAACTCCTTTCAATTCCAAAATATTTTTTTGGGGGTAGGGGAACAGTTTTTCTCTTGAGCTATAAGGAAGTAAAAGAATAAGTTAAAGGAACATAGCCACAGTACTGTACATTCTCACTCTACTTCCATTACCGTCTCCATAATTACCTATTCATATTTAGTGTTGTAAATATAAGGAAAATAAAAATCAATTATAATCCAAACATCCAGAGGTAGTCATTAATAACACTTAGGTATTTAACATTTTCCTCCTATTTTTTAACACTGAGAAAAAAACCATAGCATATATACATATAAAACATAATGGTACATTGAGTTTTGGGGCAAAATTAAGCTGAAGCATTCCTGAAAAGTCAACAGGCTTATAAGGCCTGATAGTAGTATTACGATGTCCCTCAGATTTAACTACAGAAATCAAAGAGATATCTGATCAGAGCTACTTTCTAAAAGATAAGGCATACAGCATTCTCAGATTTGTTCACAGCACTCAGAGCATGTGAAAGATAAAATGTGGTAATCCAGGGTTACTGACGAGAGAAGTCATAATGGCACCCAAAGAGTGTGAGCTCCCAGTGAGCACTTCTGTTAGGCAGAATGATCCGGACAACACACCAGCTGGTTTGGTGACTCCATGGTGTAATATATATAATTTTAAAGAAACGGGATACTAAACATATTGTTTTGTAACCTGCTGTGTCCACTTTTAAAAGCAATACATATTTTTTTTTTTTTAAAGATTTTATTGGGGAATCGGGGAAGAAGAACGTTGATGAATCGGGGAAGAGGAACAGACAAGTTGCTGTCCTTTTGTTCTTCAGTCTAGTTGTGGAGGACGTCGCTTCACTGGCCCATGTTGGTATTATCATTGCGCTTTTCCCGGCTGAGGCAGTCGCTCGCTAGCCATTGGACGGCCGCTCATGGCGGTTCACAGCAGCCACGAAAGCGCATGCCAGCTGCCAGCCAGCCTCACTACAGCCTACGCCGTAGCCGGCGACAAATGGCAGCTCAGCTCCAGGTCGAGCTGTTGTTCACAATCTTATCTGTACAAGGCGCAGCATCACTGGACCTAATGTGGGATCCGAACCGGGGCTCTGCTGCTCAGAGCTGGCATCCGAAGCCAACTCTTAACCAACGCGCCACTCGGTCGGTCCAAAAGCAATACATTTTAAATTCAATGAACCTAGATCTCAAAAGACAATGCTCAGGCAAAAAAAAAAAAAAAAAAAGCTAAGGCCATCATAACACAGGTATTAATTTCTATAGTATTCAACACTATTAACAGCCCAGGTCCCCCATCTTCTTCCCCAGAGCACTCACCTGGTCAGTTTAATAGTGTTGTCTAGGGAAGCAGAGAGAAGTAAGCCTTTGGACCGAAGGCTGAAAGCCAGTCCGCGGATCTGTTTGGTATGCAAGGGAATGTACTGACTGCTTTTCATGTCGGCAGTACTCAACATCTTAACACCAAAGCCTGCCAAAGATAAGATTGAGTGAGATAGGTCACTGAAAGTCAACTTCGGGCAAAGCTAACCACCTTTCCAAGTAGCTCCTTTGTTCACATTTCTTGACATGTAAGTCCCTGGGAAAAAGCTGGTCAAACAAAAATTCTCAGGGGTTGAATTTATTATAAAAAGTATATTCCATTTCAAATATCCATCAACAAGTAAATGACAAGCCATTGTATATACACACAATGGAGTATTACTCAGCAATAACACGGAATAAACTCATATATAAAGAATATGGATGAAGCTCAAAAATCTTATGCTGAATGAAGCCAGACAAAAAAAGAGTAAAACTGTTTATGATTCAAATTTACAGAATGAAGTCAATAGACAGTAAAGACGTGTTTGCAGCACCCTTTAAAGTATCTGCACGAACAGGAAACTGACTAGGAAAAGGTGATTTGGTGGGCTGTGGACAGTGTTCACGCACTAGTGAGTCCTAGATTTTCCAAAAGAGAGAAGAAAAATAAAAGGAGTCCAATAATAAACATGAAAGCTGAGGTTCTGGACCATTTACCTGGAAGGAAAGAGGCTTGAGGAGAAGGCTGTGATACCACCAGGCAGCTCGGAACATCACAGTATGTCATGGTTCGGCAGTTTCCACGCTGAGACACTGTGAAGGTCTTCTGGAAATGATACTTGTGATTGCTCTGGCTGGAGGGCAGGCCCTTCAGGACACGTATGTTGCCGCCCTTGGCTTTCTGTAAAATCCAATCCCGTTGCTCCAGAATAAGTTTTTGCAAGTCCTAAAATGAAAAAGATTTTGTAAATGTAAAATTTTTTCATTCGTTATTCCCCTATGCACAATTCCTTGATCTAATACAAGATTTGTTATTCATTATATGAAAATGTTAACAGAAATCTTAGAAAATTGCTGCAGTTTTCACAGTATTTCAATAAGCAAACGAAATAAGGAGAGCACAGAATCATAAAACAGTAGGGTTGAAAAGTCCTTAATGGTCATTTCGTTTAAAACCCTCATTTTATTGTTAGATTCAGATAGGTGAAATGACTTAAACAAGTTTGAATTATCAGGTTTATGTTTTAAAAATTCAGATTGTGGTAGAATTCATCATAAAGCATGTAAGCTTTGGACAAATGCCGTAGTCAGAAAATGACCGGTTATGTTTACTTGCTGAAAAATTTGATAAATCCTATTTGTATCTGAGATGAACCTAAGTAATATTTAGATTACTGTTCAATTCCTAGCCCAAGCTTTTTGGATTAGAAAGGGCACACTTACCTGGACACGATCATGAAGCTTAGTACACTCATCAGTGAGGACTTGAAGTCGGAGCTGGCACTGTGCTGCTTCTAATTCAGCCTGCTTCCTTAGCATCTGCTCCTTTAGTAAGGAACTAGAGGGGGAAAGCCAGCAACAGGTGGCGATTAGGAAGGCTACAGAAGACTTCCATCCAAATGGCATAGTAAGTTCATGCTATGATACACACTTTGCAGTAAATATGTCATGATACTGAATAAAATATAACAAGAGAAAAATCTCTTAAGTCCAGAAACAATGCAGAAATGTAGCATGGAAGGCTAAACTCATGAGCCTACCAGGCTTTGGTGTTAAAGTAGGCAGTGAAAGCCAGGAAGTTTAGCTCCTTAAGGATGGGGACTAAAATGCAAAATGAGTGATCAGAGTCAAGCTCCCTGCTTGAGGTAGGGCCAAATTATAAAAGAGTAAAATGACATGTCAAAAGACTAGGGTTATCTGTTGGATTAAAAGCTATCAGTTGGTTCATCAGATACTCAAATAACACTACAAAAGAGGCTGAAGTTAAAAAGTATACACCAAGTTATATATGCATATATATGAAGTTAGAAAGTATACACCAAGAAAATACTAACAAAAGACTAATTAGAACTAAAAAGCACAAATAAGCATAAAAAGGAACAATGCATAAAGGATAAGCATTCACCAAGAAAAAAAGTAATACATTTGTATGTACCTAAAGACAATTTTAAAATATGAAATGCAAAAAAGGGAGGATTTTCACACAAATGAGATAGGATTAAAAAAAACATGAAAATTGGAAAGGAAGGGATAAAACTGCCCTATTTATCTCAGGGAAAATTCAGAAGAACCCAAATTATTAGAGTTCAGCAAGGTGCTAGAATCAAGGTCAAGAAAATTAGATCAATCACATTCCCCATACACCAGATAATTGATTAGTAAATGTATCAGAAAAAATTTCATTCACAACAGCAATTCTAACAATAGCAACCTAGGAATAAAAACAAGGCATGTAATAACTGTATGAAGCAAAGACACAAGAGAACAGTGAGTAACTGGAAGGATAGTAATAAGGTTCATGGGCCAGCCAAGTGGCTCTTTGGTTAAGAGTTGGCTTGGGAGCCTGAGCTCTGAGCAGCAGGGCCGCTGGTTCAAATCGCACATGGGCCAGTGATGCTGCGCCCTCTACAGCTAAGATGGTGAACAACAGCTCGACCTGGAGCTGGTCTGCCATGAATCGCCGGCAACTGTGTAGGCTGCCGTAAGCTACCGTGAGTGGCTGGCAGCTGGCGTGAGCCGCCGTCCAATGGCCGGCAACCGATCTGCTTCAGCTGGGAGGAGCGCAATGATCACAATACCAACATGGGCCAGTGAAGCAAAGTCCTCCACAACTAGACTGAAGAAAAACAGGATAACTTGACTGTTCTCCTTCCTCAATTCCCCAATAAAATCTTAAAAAAAAAAAAAAAAAAGTTCATGGCTGGAAAGACTCAAAAATCAGGAAGATGGCATTTCTCAAGTTACTCTAAAAATTTAATGCAATTTCAGTCAAGATCTCAAAGGGTTTTTCATGGAACTTAGCAAACTAATTTTTAAATTACTGTGGAAGAGCAAAGTGCCAAGAAGAGCAAAGTCACTTTTAAGAAACAAGGTAGGAGGACATATTTTAAAAATACAATAAATTATAACTTGGAGTACTGGAGCAAGAATTAACAACCAGATCATGGAACAAAAGAGTAGTCCATTCATACACAGAAACTTTATTTAGGATAGAGGTAGCAATAAAAATTTATACAGAAAGAACATACTGTTTAATAATTATGCTGTCAAAAGTGGTTATCCACAAAACTAGATTTTAGATAGATTAAAAACCTGTGTAAAAAGCAAAACTTTTAAAGACCTTTAGAAGAAGATAGTGTTTTTATGACCTTGAAACAGTGGGGACAAAAAAACACAAGAGATTAATAAATGATTGAGTTAAAATTAAAAACTCGGGGCTGGCCGAGAGGCTCCGTTGGTTAAGAGCTCACTCAAGAGTGTGAGCTCTAAGCAACAGCGGTTCGATGCCCGGCCCGAGCTGAGCAGCCGCTGAGCTGCCAACAGGTGGCAGGATGGCTCAGCTAAAAAAATAAAAACAAAAACAAAACACTCGTTTCCAACAAAAGACTCCATAAACAAGTTAGAGACAAGGGGAGGATTATTTGCAATGTACACAACCAACAAAGAATTAGTATAAGGAAAAGAAAGAAATATAAATAAGAAACAATAGGTTTTGCTCAACATAAATGAGCAAAAGATATGAACACAATTCATAAAAGAGTATGTTCAACCTCACTACTAATTGAGGAAATGCAAATTAAGTAAATACTACTTCACCACATGAGACTGGCAAAAATTAAGTCTGATAATATAAAGTGGGAGAGGATATGAAAAAAATGAGAAATACCTTACATTGTTGCTGGTGAAAGCATATACTGGAAATAGCTTCTTAGAAGGGCATTTGACAATATCTAGTAAAGTTGAAATTACATGCACCCTACGATAAAGCAATTCCATTTCTGGACCTAAACAAACTCTCACCCATTTCTCTGTAGCATGATATATATATATATATGTATATATAAATTATTTTCTTTTAATTGGGGAATTGGGGGAGGGATACAGTGTTTAGGAATTGGGGAAGGGGACCAGCCAAGTGGTTGTTCTTCAATCTTCATTGTGGAGGGCGCCAGTCACCATCTGGCTGCCCGTCAGCAGCTCGTGGCCTCAAGAGCTCAAGGTGCTGTGTTCATTCTTAGTTGCGGGGGGGTGTAGCCACCATCCTATGCGGGAGTCGAACCAGCAGCCTTGTTGTTTAGAGCACACGCTCTATCCAGAGCCATCTGGGCAGCGGCTCAGCTCAAGGTGCCAAGTTCAGTCTTAGTTGCGGGTGGGCATAGCCCACCATCAAACAGGCAATCTTGTCACATCAGCTGAGCCATCCTGCCACCTGTTGGGAGCTCAGCAACAGCTCAGCTTGGGCGCAGCGTCACTGGCCCATGTGAGAATCGAACTGGTGGCCCTGCTGCTCAGAGCTCGTGCTCTTAAGCCAACTGTTAACCAACTGAACCACTCGGCCGGCCCCTGCAGCATGGTTTATATTAACAAAACCTGGAAACCATCTTAATTGTCCACCAGTACAAAATACATACAGGTAAATTCTAATTAGCCAAAATACTATACAGAAATTGAATAAACTAGAGCTACATGTATCAACTAGGACATGTGCCCCAAAATATATTAAGCAAAAAATCAAGCTACAGAAGGAAAATTAAAATCAATAACATTTGCATAAAGTGTTGAAACTTCCTAAATCATACTATATGATTTATAGACATAGATCCTCTGGGTAGAGATGGAATAAAGGAGAGCTCAGTTCGTAAGTAAGCTTCTATTGTATCTATGATTTATTTTTTAAGATCAAAACGAATATGGCAAAATGTTAAGATTTGATAAAATTAAGTATGGGGGTATTCAATTTATTAGTTTCTGCATTTATTGACATTTTGAAAATTTTCCCATTTTCTAAACAGGCTAGGGAGCACACTGATTATACTAATCAGCATTTTTTTTTTTTTAACCTTATTGAGGAACACTGTGTTTTTCCCAGGACCCATCAGCTCCAAGTCAAGTTGTTGTCCTTCAATCTTAGTTGTGGAGGGCGCAGCTCAGCTCCAAGTCCAGTCACCATTTTCAATCTAGTTGCGGGGGCGCGGCCCACCATCCCATGCGGGAGTTGAACTGGCAACCTTGTTGTTAAGGGCACGTGCTCTAACCAACTGAGCCACCCGGCTGCCCGAATAATCAGCAAATTTTAAAATATAATCAGCCATTAATAGCCCCACTTATAGATTTTGCCTTTTCAACAAAATTTCCCTCTCGACACAAACTGCCATTTTAAAATGCTACAAGTAAATATTTATTGGAGCAAATGAGAAAAGGAACATTAAAATCGTCTGTAATCCCACTCCTCAGTAACAATCTGTAGTATTTTTTCCAGTTCACAAAAATATAATCACTAATAATGTACTTTCCCATGACAACATATTATGTGCACTTCAACATCAGTTTTAACAAATGTGTAGTTTCATCACTAAATATGCCATGGTTTACTCAACCAATTAATTGTCTTGGCTTGGCTTATTAGCAATGCTAAATGAAAAGGCTCGTTTGCACACGTCCTTAATTTTTCTTCAGAATAAATACCTGAAGTAGGATTAGTTTTAAAGGCTGCTGAAGCATACTGCCAAGGCTTCTCTAAATGCTGTGCCTGTGTACTTTCTTACCAGGAGTGTGTTAGAGAATCCATGTTCCTGCAGTCTCTCAGTGGTGGGTATTTTTATTCTTTAATGTTTTTAAAGCACATTTTAAATAATGTTATTAGCAATTATTCTTAAGCTTCCAAAATCCCGATTTCTTACATTGCACTACACGTGCAAACCATCATTTATGAGTCTTCTGTGTAGAGTGCTATTGTAAAAAGGTTTAGGAATACCATAAGCAAAAATGACAACATATAAGTAATGTGCCAGATGCCTTTTTTTTAAAGTATCACTAAGCTTATTCAAGCAAAGAGGAGACTATGATTTGGAGAGTGTTTCAGATGGCCATGAATTGGCTACAAAGCGTTAAGATAGGAATCTCAGATTCAGCGTTCATGGTATTTAGCTGTAGAGGCAGGCAGGAAATGTAATCCCTTGGTAAGAATCTGGACATGCTACAAAAAATCCAGGATATCTTTCTGCTTGGGTCTGCTGCCCAGGCCAGGTATAAAATGTTACAGTAGGGCTGTAGGTTTCTCTATGGCTTTTAATTTCGGGAAAGCTTAAGATACCATGGTCTTGATCTCCCAGGTCATATTACCAAAGGCTTAACTCTTAAGGCTGATTCCAACTTCATGGGAATGCCTAAGTGCTCCTGCAGAAGAAACAGCTGCTCCATTCCTTCTGAACCTGCCTGTTCTAATCAGCACACCACACTCAGGCTCTGAAAACAGAGGCTTGCTCACAAGAGGTGCCGAGCACACATGAAGAAACAAGGGGCAGAGTCTACCTCCTGTTGCCCTTCTTTTATGTCTCTCGGTAACACTGGTTAGTACTCTTTAGATGACAAGGGTAGAAACTTTAAACTGGCAAACTAAAACTGAAAACCAATGTACTGCCTTTTGTAACTGAGAAATCCACTGGAGTCTAACTTCAAGCATAGCTGAATCGAAGTTCAGGAATCTGTCTTCCTTCACTTCTCAGCTGTTTTCCTGTGCATTGACTTCATTTTCAAGCAGGCTCCCCCATCCTAAGGCACCTGGGAGCTCTGGGATTATATTCTTTTGCAAGGGCTTGAGAAAGAATATGAAGAATATATAGTCCTGGGGCTTACATTCATTGAACTAGCTGAAACCACAATTACTTGTTACCACAGATCCTCATTTTTAATGCTGTATGGAAACTAAACAATGCAGACCTCCTTCAGAAGATGAGCAAACATGTATTATAAGTCACAATGTGAGACAGATTGCCAATGATCCCTAGAGATCCCCAGTCACAACCCAAGTAAAGCTTCAGAATCACACTAAGAGTGACTCATACCTCCTTTTGCAGACGTGCCTACAAGAAACCAAAAGGGAACATTCCGGCTAGGCAGACTCTTTCTACCTACCTTTTCATGTGCTCATGTTCACTAGTGTCCAAAGCTCTCAGGGTTCGGGCATAAAGGACAACAATGTCACTCTGCTTGGCTTTCTTGTTGCACTAAAGAGCCCAACAGGACACAATTAGTATGGTTCTAGGAATCCTCCTGACGTAACATGTTGACTGTGCACATGTACAGTCTCTACCTACGGTTCTTACCTGAGGACATTTATGTGTCTGTCCTTTGAGCCACTTAGAAATGCACTTATACCCAAAGAGGTGCCCACAACGTAATGCTGAGAGCCGGTGATCCCCAGCATTGGTCCACTGTTCTAAACATATTGTGCAAATATCCCCTTCTTCCTCATCTGTAGAAGCTGAAGGTAGAAGAGGGCTAGACTTCTGGGAAGACTGCTGGATGGAAATCAGAATACATTCAATAATTAGGGAAAATAGAAAGTAAGTCTTAAAAAGATGTACAACTATCAAATTTACAAAACCACACAAAAATGATACAAACCAAATTGAAAATGCTATAGAAGAACTGCAACACCTATGAATCACTTGTCATTCTTCATAGAATGCAATCTGGTCAAACGTACAAGCCATAAAAATATTACTACCTTTTGATCTTAAGAAACTGGATTTTTTTATTAATCAAATTTTAGAAAGATAAAAACAGAACCTAGCAGTTACCTAGATAACCAACAAAGAACAAGTTTGTTATACATCCAAAATTAGGTTCATAATCAACTCAAGTAGCTATAAAATACTTGGCTCATGTGAATCAAAGAAAAATACCAGGAAAACAAAGGATATAAACAGCTTACAAAAAAATACAAATGATCAATTAAGTTTTCACTTATAATTAAAGAAATGCAAATTAAAGAGACCATTTTTTCATGTATTAGATGATATAAATTGGGATGTCTAATGAAACTCAACACTGTAGATGGTGAGGGAGAAATGGGCACGCTTACATATTGTTGGTGCAAGTAGAAAGTGGCAAAAATTTTCCAGGGGGCAATTTGGCATTATCTAGCAAAACTAAAATATATATCTTTCCTTCAACACAGCAATCTCTCTGCTAGGAATATATACCATGAATATAGTCACAAATATTTGCCAAGACATTTGTATACAGATACTCAGTGCAGCATGATTTGTATCATGGAAAAAAGAACAAGGGAACGACCATAGTATACATGACAAGGGAAGAATTAACTAAAAATTTATTTATATGATGGAACACTATTATTAAACTATTAATAAAATGAGGTTCAACTTTATGTACTGATAATGGAAAGCTCTCTAAGATGTAATAAGTCGGGAAAAGGAACAAAATATAATATAATCCCTTTTATGTAAATTTAAAAATAGAACATAAAATTTTTCCAGAAGGAAGAAATAAAAACAGGGAGACCATACAGAAACATGCAAAAGTTAGATCAATGATGTTCTGGGATTGACACTGTCCACAGTTGATATAAATAACTCTCATATTAAAGACGATACGTTATTTTTAAAAATAAAAATTATCACATAGCAATCATATTCTGCCAGATAGTTCATAAACTACATTCATATCTATTTTAATTGATACTTACACTTGTTAGGTAAGCAGAACAAGTTATCCTCACATCCCCCCCCTTTTAAACCTAAGAGAAAGAAGTCATACAAATGACTAACTTGGGTAGGATCCACACCTGGACCTACTGCCTACAAAGCCTGCAAGTTTTCCATTTTAGCCTGCAGCCTGCTTTTTAAGTGAAAATCCAAACTGTTCAATTAAAAGAATGTTCACATTACCTGTTTGGGGGGGGTCTCTCTTCCACCAATACATATAACTTCTTGCTCTGCTGAAATACCTCCTGGTTGTTCTGCCAAGTCGTTGCCAAAAATGATAGGACAGGCAATATACAAAAGAAGACTTAAGTCAGCTATGAGAAGATAGCAGGAGAGCCTGACTTACTCACCATTTCTAATTGGTAGTGCTGCTGTAAAAGAAATGACAATTTCCCCAAATAGCATCAGTGAATTTATTTTTTTCATTTTAGATACTTTCAAACATACATAAAACAGTAGACAGAACAGTATAATTCACCCACAGGTACCCATCACTCCACTTCAAAAACAGTATTTTACCAATCTTGTTCCATCTAAACCCTATTCCTACTTTTTTTTTTTTAGAATACTTAATAACAAACCCTAAAATATCATTTCACTTGTAAAAACTTTTACACACTGATTTTATTTTTTTACATAATTTATTTTTACATAAACAACTACTTTATACCTCGTAAGATTAATAATCCTTTAATACTATCTAATACCCAGGCACCCAGTTAATATTCAAAATTTCCCAATTGTGTTATACTTGTTCTTTATAGTGAATTTACTCCAATCAGGATCTAAATAAACAAAGTCTCCAAAATGAGCTTGACTGCTATGTCTCTTAAGTCTTTTCTGGTCTGTAACAATTTTCCTTTACTCTATTTTATCTCATCACTGATTTGTTGGGGGAGATGTGATCATTTGTCTTTTAAATACTCTACATCCTGGAACTGGCTGATTGCTTGTGTTACTGCTTATTTTCTCTATCACCTATATTTTCTATAAACTGACAGGTCTATAGACTTCAGCAGATTCAATTGTTTTTTGGGAAGCGGAGGGAAGCAAGATACTTCTTAGATTGTGCACTTCTGATTGTAGCACATCAGAAGGCTCATATTGGGTTCAGGTGATGTCAATCTGACCCCTAGAGTATCAGGGTCTTCACCAACCTTTCACAACCTCCATGTAATATTCAAGGATGTGATTTTTAATTTTTAGTCATTTTTTCTTTTTGAGGCTCAAATTGTCCCATCATAGGCTAATGGGAGCTCCTTCAAATTGGTTATTTAAAAAAAGACACTTTTATTGAAGTGTAATATATGTATAGAAGAGATTCTTCCACACTAATCTGTGGAGTTCATTCATTTTCACTGCTGGATGCTTTTTTATTCTGTAAATATATAACAATCATATATCTATTCTACCGCTGATGAGTATTTGGCTAGTTTTCAGCTTTTTGCTAATACAAATAATGCTGTTACATTATAGTACATGTCTTTGATGAACATGAGTGTGTACACATGTCTTTGGCTATATACCTTATAAGTGGAATTGCTAAGCCATAGGTTTTAAATAGTTTGTAAAGATACTACCAAAATGTACCAATTTACACTCCCATCAGCAGCGTATAAGAAGTCTAGTTGTTTTATATTCTTTTGCATGTTTGATATTGTTGGTCTTCTAATTTTTAGATGTTGTGGTGGATGCATATTCGTTACCAAACTGTGGGCTTTTAAAAATTAAATTAGGGTAACACTGGTTAATAACATTACAAAATTTTCAGGTGTGCAAGATTATAATTCAACACTGTATAGTCTATTCTGCACTTCCTACCAGAAGTCTAGTTTCCTTCCATTACCATATATTTGACCCTTTACCCACTTCACCCTCCACCCACCCTCTTTCTTCTCTGGTAACCACAATTCTGTTGTCTATATCTATGAGATTGTTTTGTTAGTTTCTTTGTTACTTTTGTTTTACATTCCACATGAGTGAAATCATATAGTTTTTGTCCCATTTCATCTGACTTATTTCACTTAGCATAGTAATTTCAAGTTCCATCCATGTTGTTGCAAATGGCAGTATTTCACCTTTTTTTTTATGGCTGAGTAGTATCCCATGTGTACATATACCACATTTTTTTAATCCAATTATCCATCAGTGGACACTTAGTTTGTTTCCATGTCTTGGCTATTGTAAATAATGCTGCAATGAACATACGGGTACATATACCTTTGTGTTTTCTTATTTTTCAGGTAAATACCCAGAAGAGGAATTGGTAGATCATATGGTAGTTCCATTCATAATATTCTGAAAAACCTTCATACTGCTTTTCCATATGATTACACTAATTTACATTCTCATCAACAGTGTACAAAGTTCCTTTTTCTCCACATCCTCATTTCTTAGCTTTTTGATAATAACCATTCTAACAGGTGTGAGGTGGTATTAGCTCATTGTGGTTTTGATCTATATTTCCCTAATTACTAGTGATGTTAAACATCTTTTCATGTCTTTTAGCTGTATGTCTCCCTTGGAAAAATGTCTATTCAGATCGTTTGCCCATTTTTTTAAAAGGATTGCTCTTTTGTTGTTGAGTTGTGTGAGTTCTTTATATATTTTAGATATTAGTCCCATATTGGAGGTATTGTTTGCAATCTCTTCTCCCATTTGGTTGGTTGCCTTTTTGTTTTGTTGATGGTTTCTTCTGCTGTACAGAAGCTTTTTAGTTTAATGTAGTCTCATTCATTTATTTTTGTTTTCCTTGCTTTTGGGGTCAAATTCACAAAAAACCCTCTGAACCAAAGTCCACAAGTGTAATGCCTGTTTTCTTCTATGTATTTTATTGTTTCAGGTCTTACATTCAAGTCTTTAATCCATTTTAAGTTAATTTTTGTGTATGGCATAAGATAGCAGTCTAGTTTCATTCTTTTGCATGTGGCTGTTCAATTTTCCCAGCACCATTTATTAAAGAAACTTTCCTTTCTCCACTGTATATTCTTGGCTCTTTCATCAAAAATTAGTTGTCCATATATGTGGGGGTTTATTTCTGGGCTCTCGATTCTGTTCCACTGGTCTGTGTTATCAGCTTTTCAACCTACACCATACTGTTTTGATTACTGTAGCTTTGTGGTATAGTTTGAGGTTAGGGTGTGTAATATACCTTCTGTTTTGGTTCTTATTTCCTCTTGATCACTTTGGCTATTCAGGGATATTTGGTGGTTCCATACAAATTTGAGCATTTTTTTTTTATTTCTGTGAAATATGCCATTGGGATTTTGATAGGGATTACATTAAATATGTAGATTGTTTTAGGTAACATGGACATTTTAACAATGTTAATTTTTTCAATCGAACACAGAAAGTCTTTCCATTTCTTTGTGTCTTCAATTTCTTTCAACAATGTCTTATAGTTTTCAGTGTACAGGTCCTTCACCTCCTTTGTTTATTCCTAGGTATTTTATTCTTTTTATTGCAATTGTAAATAGGGTTGTTTTTGTCATTTCTTTGTGATATTTTTGTTAGTATATTAAAATGTGACATTTTTGTATGTTGATTTTATATCCTGCAACTTTACTGCATTTATTATTTCTAACAGTTTTTTGAAGGAGTCTTTAGTGTTTTGTTTATAGAATCATGTCATCTGCAAATAGTGACAGTTTTATTTCTTCCTTCCCAATTTGGATGAATTTTATTTATTTTTTTCTTGCCTAACTGCTCTGGCAAGGGCTTCCAGTACTATGTTGAATAACAGTGGCAAGACCGGGCATCTTTGTCTTATTCCTGACCTTAGAGGAAAAGCTTTCTATTTTTTACCGTTCAGTATTATGATAGCTGAGAATATGTCATATATGGCCTTTATTATGTTGAGGTCTTTATTGGGTTATCACAAAAGTCATGATGTATGTTTGCAACAGATGGCACTAGTTCATTTTTGGAAGTACTAGAATCATTCGCATCTATGTTATTGCTATGTCATTTGACAGCTGACAGTTCTAGCTTCATTCTAAAAAAAAATTGACCGATTTGAGTTTTGGAGATTTTAC
>NW_017731452.1:3607853-3614489 GCF_001890085.2 Hipposideros armiger | reverse complement strand
GAGGGAGAGGAGGAGGGGGAGGGGAGGAGGAAGAGGAAGAGTAAGAAGAAGAAGAAGAATCTACTTCCTTCTTAGAGATCTAAGAAAATGAAAGGGAATATGAAATATCATTACAAAGTAACTGACTCACTGGGTTACAAATCTTTAAATTGCAAATCAGATCAAATCCTCTCTATGTAATTATGGCCAGTGACAGCTGTACTATAAGGCAGGAATCTATAACATTTGGGGAGGTAAAGGGAAAGAATCAAAGCACATATCTAATTTCTAGCTTTCTGGAGTCTAAGCTTTCTAGGTGTTAGCCTTGTGAATCCAAACCTGGATAAAACAACTCACCTTCTAAAATGACAGCTCCAGGTTCTTCCTCCTGGACAACAACCTCTTCATACTCTATGGAACTGTCACTGTCAGAATCGGAATTACTTAATATCTGCAAGTCTTCAGGGACAGGATTACTAGCCGCTGAATCATGAGAGGTAGTTGGCAAATGAGGCTGGGTCCTGCTCACTTGAAAGTAAGCATCCAACGGTGCTCTGGACCTATGCAGGCAGAAAGACAAAAGAATTATAGTATAATAGACCAACATCACAAGAACTCATAGTAATCTGAAGGTAAATCCTCCATTTCAACTCATCTCCAGGCCATTAAATGCTGCCTTTGAACCCTGAAGCAAGAAAGCAGATTTAGGCAGTTGCTAACTGGATCTGAATACTCTCTTTTCCACTCAATTATTATATTAGCCCACAGTAGAGCTCGACCCTTCTGCTAAAAGCTAATTCTACTTTACTGACCCTTGGTCATTTGTCAGTATCTTTTAAAAGACTCAACTCAGCAATTTGTTTGCTAGTATTAGGGCGTTGAAAAGAAGTGGGCAAGAAAAAGGGCCCTGTTGGTCAAATATGGTTTCATGGGGTTCTTCTGCGGCTGCAGTTAGGCAGTCCAAGGTCTTTTGTGGTACAGTATGAAGTCTGGCTTTAGTCATCATTGCTTCAACTTTTATTTTAAGATATTATATTTCTTCTCAAGTTTAAGAAATATCAGGTTAAAATTAAAAACACAAAAGTAACAGCAAAAACAAACTCAAGATGAGGAGAGTTGGGAGTTGACTTAACACTCCAAGCCATTCTGGCTCGCTGAGTTTTAACCATAACCACTACTATATCTCAGTTTACCTCCCCCTCGCCCACAAAAAAACCCACTTTCTACTTACAGCAGAGTTAAAATGACATTTGGTATTAAAACCCAGGTGGGCCAGTGAAGGGACGTCCTCCACAACTAGACTAAACAAAAGAACAGCAACTTGTCTGTTCCTTCCCCGATTCCCCAACACTGTTCCCCTCCCCCAATTCCCCAATAAAATAATAAAACAAAAAAACCCCAGAAACTTGTTCTGAACTTTAGAACATATTACTAAGCTAATAATCACAAAGTATTACTGAAAGGTGACTGACCTACTTTAAGTTTTAATAACTTTTTGGGTTTTTTTTAAAGATTTTTTTCTTATTGGGGAATTGGGAGATGGGAACAGTGCTGGGGAATCGGGGGAAGGGGAACAGACAAGTTGCTGTCCTTTTGTTCTTCAGTCTAGTTGTGGAGGACGTTGCACTGGCCCTCATATGTGGGATCTGAACCAGGGCCCNACTTGGGCCAGTGAAGCAATGTCCTCCACAACTAGACTGAAGAACAAAAGGACAGCAACTTGTCTGTTCCCCTTCCCCCAATTCCCCAATAAAAAAAAAAAAAAAATCTTAAAAAAAAAACTTCCGGGCCAGCCAAGTGTTTTGTTGGTTAAGAGTTCACTTGGGAACACGAGCTCTGAGCAGCACGGCCGCTGGTTCGGATCCCACATGGGGGCCAGAGACACTGTGCCCTCTACAGCTAAGATGGTGAACAACACCTCAACTTGGAACTGGGCTGCCGTGAATCGCCGGCGAACGACGAAGGCTGCAGTGGCCTACCATGAGCTACTGTTGAGTAGTTGGCAGCCAGAGGGAGCGGCCGGCAGCTAGTGTGAGCTGCCATGAGCCACCGTGAGCGGCCGACCAATGGCCGACAACCAACTGTCTCACCCAGAAAGAGTGCAATGATCATAATACCAACGTGGGCCACTGAAGCGGCATCCTCCACACCTAGACTGAAGAAAAGGACAGCAACTTGTCTGTTCCCCTTCCCCGATTCCCCAACGCTGCTCTCTCCCCTAATTCCCCAAAAAAATCTTAAAAAAAAAAAAAGACTTCCTTGGAGTGGGTGGGATGAATAGACAGAGCACAGAGAATTTTTAGGGCAGTGAAAATGCTGTGTATATTACGATGGGTGTATATCATTACATATTTGTCCAAATCCACAGAATGTATAATACCAAGAGTGAACCCTAAGGTAAACTATGAACTTTGGGTGATTATGGTGTGTAACAAATGCACCATTCTGGTGAGTCATGCTGCTAATGGGGAGGCCATGCATGTATGGAGACAGAGGGTATATGAGAAATCTGTGTACCTTCCTCTCAATTTTTTTGTGAACCTTAAATTACTCTCAAAAAAAGTGTTAAAAGGGCCGGCCGAGTGGCTCAGTTGGTTAAGAGCATGAGTTCTGAGCAACAGGGTCTCCAGTTCGATTCCCACATGGGCCAGTGAGCTGCGCCCGAGCTGCCAACAGGTGGCAGGATGGCTCAGCTGGTGAGAGCACGTGCTCCTAACAACAAGATTGCCTGTTCAACTCCTGCATGGGATGGTGGGCTATGCCCACCCGCAACTAAGATTGAACACAGCACCTTGAGCTGAGCTGCCGAGCTGCTGATGGGCAGTCAGATGGTGACTGGACTTGGGAGTTGAGCTAGCTGCACCCTCCACAACTAAGATTGAAGGACAACAACTTGGCTGTTCCCCTTCCCCGATTCCCCAATAAAAAAAATCTTAAAAAAAAAAAAAAGTCTTAAAAAACAAAGGTGGCCAGTTAGCTCAGGTGGTTAGAGCACAGGCTCAATTCCCATATGGACCACGGAGCTGCGCCTTTCAGAACTAGATTGAAGACAACTACTTGACTTGGAGCTGATGGGTCCTGGAAAAACACACTGTTCCCCAATAAAATTTAAAACAAAACAAAACCTAAAATCGCCTTGACTATTTGGTTTTCCTAAATACAGTTCATACAGGAAAGGCAGGATAAATGCTTAATCCTTTATTTACCAGCTTTCAGAGTAATGTGTTCGAGCTCTAATAACTTACAATGATTGATAAATGAGGTTTAAAAAAAATGCATTATTACGAATTTATAAATTTTCATAGATTTGATGTATTTCAACCTATTTCAACTCATAATCCAAGAATGCATTCATCATTCCTTGTGATGCTCAAATTGTCCCATCTTAGGCCACTAAGAGCCCTTTTAAGGTTGCTCCTGTGCCTGATATAACTCTATGAGACTTACATGGTTTTCTTACTTTCTAGCATAATAAAATACCCTAGTCTCATCTTATGTATCTCCTATCCCAGCCAGACCTTGAAAGTCATTTCTCAAAAAGCCCTGTTTCCATTTAGTGGGAAAACCCCACAATCTGGGGTGTCAGAGGGTTTTTAATGTAAACAGGACATATGCTTTAGGAGTTACTGCCCACCTACTGCTAAATAAAGTCCCACTTGCACAACATATAACATTATATTAGGACTTAAAACTGATGGTTGCTAGATGGGAGGGGATAGGGCTGAGGGATAAGGGGAAGGGATTAGACAGCATAAATTGGTAACTACAATATTAACATAGGAATATGAAAGACAGTTCAGGGAATATAATTAATAATGTTGTAAATATTTTGTAGGGTGTCAGATGGTCACATCTTGTTAGGGAGACCACTTCATGGATGGCGTAGACCACTGCACTATACATCTGAAGCTGACGTTGAATAATATTGTATGTCAACTATAGTTTTATTTATATATATATATATATATATATATATATATATATATATATGTATGTATGTATATATATGTATGTATGTATATGTATGTATATGTATATGTATATATCGTCACAGAATGTGGAATATACTGTNAGTTCTAGCTTCATTCTAAAAAAAAATTGACCGATTTGAGTTTTGGAGATTTTACAAGTTGAAGATGGAAGACCAAACTGTGCATTTTCACCATATTTTACTGTTTTACTTCCATAAAGGGAAGAACGTGCATCAAGCTTGTGAAAAGTTGCATAAAGTTTACGGTGACAATGCTCTACAAAAACGTCAGTGCTGACGATGGTTCACGAAATTCCATGCTGGTGATTTTGATCTCAATGATGCTCCTCGGTCAGGGAGGCCCACCGACGTTGATGATGACAAAATAAAGGCATTGATCAAGTCAAACCCACTTTACACAACATGAGAGATTGCAGAAACATTAAGCATCCATCATTCAAGCGTTCACCACCACCTGAAGAAGCTGGGATACGTAAGCAAGCTCGATATTTGGGTTCCGCATGAACTCAAAGTTCATTTGACGGCGCGTATAAACATCTGCAATATGCTCATTAAACGTGAGGAAAACAATCCTTTTTTGAAACAACTGATAACCGGTGATGAGAAGTGGAATGTTTACAACAATGTGATGCGCAAACAGTCTTGATTCCGACATGATGATTCGCCTCAAACGACATTGAAAGCAGACATTCATCACAGGAAGGTCATACTTTCAGTGTGGTGGGATTTTAAAGGTGTCGTGGTTTTTGCGCTTTTACCAAGGAACCAAACAATCAATTGAAATGTGTACTGTCGGCAATTGGACAGTTTGAACGAATCCATCATCCAGAAACGTCCAGAACTTAATTGTAAAGAAGTTGTGTTCCATCACGAGAACACGAGACCACATACAAGTTTGATCATCCGTAAAAAATTATTGGAACTCGGATGAGATGTGTTGCCACACCCACCATACTCGACTGACCTTGCGCTGTCAAGACTTCCACTTGTTTAACTCTCTTCAAAACGCGTGTGTGGGGGGGAAAAAAAAAAGGGCCGGCCAAGTGGCACAGTTGGTTAAGAGCTTGCTCAAGAGTTTGAGATCTGAGCAACAGTGGTTCGATGCCCGGCCCAAGCTGAGCTGCCGCTGAGCTGCCAACAGGTGGCAAGACGGCTCAGCTTAAAAAAAACAAAAACAAAAAACAAAAACACAAAAAAACCCCTCCTGTGTGGTATAACGTTCAATTTAGATGAGGCTGTAAATCAGCACCTTCTTCAGTTTTTTGCAAATATAGACAGGTCCTTATATGAACAAGGAATTATGAAGCTCACTGAAAGATGGCAAAAGGTTATCAAACAAAACGGGCAATATATCACTGATTGACCTTTGATAAATAAATGGCCTTTGAAAAACATAGACAAAATACATCATGACTTTTCCGACAACCCAATACTTTCCTTCTAAACCCATTTTCCTGAGTGTTTTTTATCATAAATGGATGTTGTATCTTATCAGATGCTTCTTATGCATCCATTGAGGTGATTTTTATCTTTTATTAATGTGGCATATCACACTGATTTGTAAATGTTCAATCGTTCTTGCATCCCTGGAATAAATCCCACTTGATCATGATGTATGATCCTTTTAATGTGATGGTATTTGATTTGCTAGTATTTTGTTTAGGATTTTTGCATCTAAGTTCATCAAAGATACTGGCCTAAAATTTTCTTTTTTTGTGATGTCCTTGCTGGTTTTGGTATCACAGTAATGTAGGCCCACATTGTGGATTTAATTTGTACTCACTCCCCTGATGACTAATGAAGTCTTTTTATATATTTACTGGCCATTTGGCTGTCTTCTTTTGGAAGTACCTTTCAAATCTTTGCTTATTTTTCTCCTAGGTTGTAGAAATTATTTATATATCCTATATACAAGGTTTTTTTTCAGATAAATGTATTTATTTGTGAATGTCTTATCCAGTCAGTGAATTGCCATTTCTCTCTCTTAATGATGTCTTTTGAAGAACATTAAGTTCTAAATTAAAATTCATCTGTTTTGTCATTGATTTGTTAGAGAAATCTGGTCACATGTCCCATGACATGTCCTTTTTCTGAGATTTAACCAATTGTTTCCTCATGATATCGTTTAACTTCTACTTACGGTAAATTTTATAGAACTGTAAAACCACCACTACATCCCATTTTAAAACAATTGTACCACCACAAAAAGATCCCTTATGCCAATTTAGAATCACTTCCCATTTGCACCAGCAGTCCTAGAGTTTATCTCTATAGATCTGCCTTGTCTGGACATTTTATATAAGTGGAATCAAAGTTATCTATGCCGGCTTATTGTCATAAAATAATTTTTTTAAATGCAATTTTCTTGGATTGCTTTTAGATTTTGAAGTACTCCTTACTACTGGGTTTTATCACTCACATACTCTTTCTAATGCTAAAATGGTTTCATTTTTTTTTAAAGATTTTTATTGGGGGAAGGGGAACAGACAAGTTGCTGTCCTTTTGTTCTTTAGTCTAGCTGTGGAGGACGTTGCTTCACTGGCCCAAGTTGGCACCATCATTGCACTCTTCCCGGGCGAGGCAGGTCAGTCGCCGGCTTCTGGACGGCCGCTCACTGCGGCTGCTGGCCGCTCACGCTGGCTGCTGGCTACACACAGTAGCCCATG
>NW_017731452.1:3576339-3600757 GCF_001890085.2 Hipposideros armiger | reverse complement strand
CATCTTAGCTGTAGAGGGTGCAGCGTCACTGGCCCTCATATGTGGGATCTGAACCAGGGCCCTCTGGCGTCCCAAGCCAGTTCTTAACCATCGCGCCCCTCGGCAGGCCCCTAGAGTGTGTGCTCTTAACAACAAAGTTGCCAGGATGGTGGGCTATGCCCTCCCACAACTACAATAGATTGAAAATGGCAACTGGACTTGGATCTGAGCTGCACTCTCCACAACTAAACTTGAAGGACAATAGCTTGACTTGGAGATGATGGGTCCTGGGAAAAACACACTGGTTCCCAATAAAGTTATCCAAAACTTTAAAACAACAACAACAACAACAAAAACCCCAGATAAGGCATAGATAATTGTTATTTTTTATAATAACCCTGTCAAGACTTAACAGCTAAGCCCTTCAAGACCTAAGTTCAAACCAAAAACTATGCAAGAAAATTTTCAATTCTTCAGCACACTCTCCTGTGACAAAGGCTGGAATGCTTCCCACTCAGATCTAAGCTCTAAATTAATTAAAATTCTACTTTTCACAACTATTCTCTAAATCCAGCCTGCATCACTATGTGAAGTGCCAGTGAACAATGGATTTTGAGTGAGTGGAGTGAACATGTAAATTATGAAATACTTTTTTGCTATATAAGATGTAAATGATCTAAAGAGCCAGCCTCCATAGAAACTATTGCCAAAAAACTACCACCTAGTTTTCAAAGTATATAGCTTATGTCTTCAATTACTTTGTGAAGTAAATAAGGCAAACACTTTTATTTTTGTCTGACTTGTAAGGAAATGGGGGTTCAGAAAGGTTACCTGACTTGCCAACAAAAGTCATAATGCCTATCTTCGGCAGCACTGGGGGTATGACCAGAACCTAAGGGTCATAATTCCCAATTTGATACCAATCCCACAATTTATACATTATTTACCTGGCACTGGCTGTCCTCTGAGACCCTCCAGCTCTTGCTCTGCGTGAAGCAGATCCTCTCCTCCTGGCTCTCACTGGCCCCACATTGTTGTCTGAAGGCGGTCTCAGGAATTCCAGCATGCCATGAAGTCTCTGTAGCCCACTGATGAAGTTGCTCATTGAATCCATTGGAGTCACTTGCATGAGGCTGTTATGACCAGATCTCTGCCTGCGTTCCTCTGAAGCTCCTGGATTGATGTTCTCCACATTCTCTTCTTCCAAGGGGTCGGTTTCTTCTGTCAGGTCAATGGACACCTGTGAAGCAGGCTGCAACAGGTGCGGTTCTTCCTGACTGATGACCACTTCAGCAGGAGCAGGCTGGAGCAGGGGTGCTTCCCCTTGTCTGCTGACCACTTCAGCAGGAACAGGCTGTTCTGCAGCATGATGATCTGACTGCACCTGAAGGTCATATTCCATTGCTTCATGAGCCATCACTGAGGAAGCAATAGTTGTAAAAAGTATTATTAATAGTAAAATAAATAAAACATGTCACGTAGCTGATATAATCATATCTGTCTTTTAGAATTTTAATTGAAGATCATTCTTGGCAAAACTGAGAAGCTTAAAGAGATTTTGTTACTTATTTTAAATCAGAAGTGTTTTGATAATCACCCATTTTTTTCCTCCATTACAACACTTATAACCAGTTACCCAGTTCACCCTTTAAAAATAATAAAGTCAGGGGCGGCGGTTAGTTCAGGTGGTTAGAGGGCAGTGCTCGTAACACCAAGGTTGCCGGTTCAATTCCCACATGGGTCAGTGAGCTGTAACACCTACCTGGTAGTCCCTGGCCAGTCACAGGTAGTAGCTGACCTGGGCCTGCATCAGAGGACCTCCGAAGAGGCCCCAGAACTAACATACTTGGAGATTGGCTTCAAACCACAGCAGAGCACCACCCAATTAGCCCCACAAGTGTCAAAACCAAAGGGCGGTCTCAACAGGCACCAGGGCCTGCTGGGGCGAATGCTGCTCCATGTGATAAGTGTCCCAGTACAATAGCCCATAAGCGGTGGATGCAGCCCAATCTCACAACCAGTCTGAACATCAATCCCACCAACTGTCATGCCAATAGCAATCAAGGCTCAAATATAACAGGAGAGCACGCACATCCCACACAAGGGACACTCCTGGAGTACTACGCACAGGTGATCAGGGAGACTGTGCCACTGGGCCTCACAGGGCACCTACTATATAAGGCCACCTGGCAAGACTGGGAGGCATAGATCTACTTAACACATAGAAACAGAGAGAGGCAGCCAAAATGAGGAAACAAAGAAATACATCCCAACTGAAAGAACAAGGGAAAACTCCAGAAAAAGAACTAAATGAAATGGAGGCAACGAACCTAACAGAGTCAAAATTCAAAACGCTGGTTATACGGATGCTCAAGGAACTAAGTGAGAACTTCAATAAAGAGATAGAAAGCATAAAATAAGACACAACAACCATAAAAAAGAAGTGAAGAATACAATAACTGAAACAAAGAATGCACTAGAAGGAATCACCAGCAGACTAAATGAAGCAGAGGATCAAATCAATGATTTGGAAGACAAGGTAGCATAAAACATCCAATCTGAACAGCAAAAGGATAAAAGAATTTTTTTTTTAAATGAGGATAGTTTAAGAGACCTCTGGGACAACAGCAAGCAAAACAAAAATTTGCATCATAGGGGTACCAGAAGGAGAAGAGAGAAAGCAAGGGATAGAGAACCTATTTGAAGAAATAATGACTGAAAATTTTCCTAACCTGGTGAAGAAAATAGACATGCAAGCCCAGGAAGTCCCAAGCAAGATGAACCCAAACAGGCCCACACCAAGACACATAATTAAAATGGCGAAGGTTAAAGACACAGAAGGAAGGGTCAGCCGAGTGGTGCATTGGATAAGAGTTGGCTTGGGACGCCAGCTCTGAGCAGCAGGGTCCCTGTTCGGATCCCACATGAGGGTCAGTGACACTGCGACCTCTACAGCTAAGATGGTGAACAACAGCTTGATCTGGAGCTGGGCTGCCGAGAGGCAACGGCATAGGCTGCAGTGGGCTGCCATAAGCTACCATGAGTGGCTGGCAGCCAACGTGAGCAGCCGGCAGCCAGCGTGAGCTGCCAAGAGCCGCCATCCAGTGGCTGGCGACCGATCTGCCTCAGCCGGGAAGAGCGCAATAATACCAACATGGGCCAGTGAAGCGACGTCCTCCACAACTAGATTGAAGAACAAAAGGACAGAAACTTGTCTGTTCCCCTCACCTATTCCCCAATAAAATCTTAAAAAAAAAAGGAAGCAATTATATCAAAAAGTAATGTCCAAGATTTGTTAGATCTGGGTGGTGAACGCACATTTTTAAAATTATTCTACTTTTCAGTATGGTTAAATATTAAAAAATTAGATTTCTTCCCATATGCCAGTTTTGATAAGTAATCAGTTCTCATTAGAACAGGGAGGCAGAGAACAGAATCCATCATCTTCATCACTTTATCTTCCACAGCAGATTCAAAATACCTACTGAATTATCCACCAAACACCTAAAAAGAAACAAAACTAAACAAACAAACAAACAAACAAACCCCCCCAAAACTAAGAACATATCAGCACATGATATAGAGCGATACAGACAAAGACCATTTTCATCCCGGAAGAAAGCTCTATGAAACAGTGTGGCTGCTCTGGAGCAAAGCTTCCCAATGTGAGGAAACGACCTCTCCAGCTCTTGGGGTAACCAGGGATGCCTAGAGCAAAAGACTGGTCACCGCCTTGTCCTTGACCTCTGCATGTCACATAAATGCTGTTTTCTATGTGTGCCAAGAGAATTGGAGCTGAAAATGTTAACCTCCCCCTAGTCTTCTTACCAACCTTTGTTACTCAGGTTTCAATCAACATCCAGAACTGGCGGGATGATGGCCCCAATTAACAAGATAAGAGGCAGCAACAGAGTCGGTTCAATTCTCTGCTGGATCACATACTACCTGAGGGGCCTTAGGCGGGTTTCTTATCCTCTGTTCAACTAGTTTATCTGTAAAATGGGGATAATTAAAGTACATCCGTCGCAGTGTTGCTGTGAGATAAATTTGGATAAAACTAAAAATTAAGTTCTCAGAAAAAGACAAATAAAAATTAGGTTATTCAGTTAACTTGAAATAGATGCAACTAAAGGGCACTCCACGGGAGAGCAAATATTTGCAGATAAAGGGTTTGGGCCTCGGCTCCTGAGAAAGCGGCTGGGCGGCTGGGGAACCTCTGACTCGGGCCTGCAGCGAGCTCGCCTCCGAACTCGCCTCCTTCCGGGATCGCCCTAAGTTCCTGCCTTCCCCGCTCCCCACCCCGATCTCGGGCGTCTCTCTCAGCAACCTCGAAAGAGCCAGAATTCGGACGCCTCAGCCCCGAGTACTGGGGCCGCCCAGACCGGCCGAATCTCCTCAGACCGCGAGGTTCCATGACGGCCCCGCGGCCCAGCCAGGGCGCCGTGAGCGTCCCTAGGCCCTGCGTCCAGGGACCAAGTCCGGGAAGCTATTCCGGAGCCAGAGGCCCAAAACCTGCGGAGAGGAAAACTCCTGCCTCACCTGAAGCCGGAAGAACGCAGTGGAGCTCACGAGCCCGCCGCAGTAATGGCTGTTTCTGCTGCGGAACTCACGTCTCTTCGAGACCAACGGCCACTTGCCCAACAACTCAAGCTGCCCGCCTGAACCGCGGGCGCGGCCTGCTCCTATTGGACAGCAGTTCCAGCCGTCGGCTAATACCCTCTCTTCTTCTTCCTTTGGTCCCCGCTAGCTGAAAGAGCGGCGCTCTCATTGGCTGTTATTTCGTAGATTGACTAGGCGGGAGCACGCACGAGGAGGCTTCATACAATTGGTAAAAATCTACGTCCATCAAACAGCCCCAAACAGAAGAGCGGAAAAAGGATTTTACCGCTGTTTTTTTGAATTTGCTGGCGGAAAAAAGTTGTAAGAAAGATTTCTCAGTACGTTTTGAAAAGATGAAAATATTAAAACTGTGGTTCCTGCTGCATCTTTAATAGAGGAGATATCTTTATCCAAAGGCTGGTAGTTAATCCAATAAATCCAAAACATTGCCCCCAGAAATCGGAGCCTGTAAAGAGGCATGGGACAATCCCCCTCCTGTGGTTGAGTTTATGCAAAAGAATTTGCCTACACGATTTCTTCCAATCCCAAACCATTGCAAGATATGGCCTGCTACTAAACTATTGTCACATCATTTAACAGGAAACATTTTTCAAGCATTTCCCTGAAAGATGAAATCTCGTTTTTAGGAGGAAGACCTAAAAATCTGAACCTCAGGCACAGATCGCGCATTGCCAAAATTTTATTTACTCAGCTGCCAACTTTCAGTGGAATTGGTAGCAGATGAGAGCATAAATAATTGAAAATCATGGGTAATCAAAACATTGAATTTTCAATATTTTTCTCCTCCAAAACCAGCATATTAGCATTTGCTGCCACCCCCTTCCTGCCATCTAATGGAGCTGCTACTGAGCTATATAGCAGGCTAATACGGGAAGGAAGGAAAATTTTTTTTTTTTTAAGATTTTATTGGGGAATTGGGGGAGGGGAACATCACTGGGAAATCCGGGAAGGGGAACAGACAAGTTGCTGTTCTTCAGCCTAGTTGTGGAGGAGGTCGCTTCACTGGCCCATGTTGGTATTATCATTGTGCTCTTCCTGGGTGAGACAGTCGCTTGCTCACCATTGAACAGCCGCTCTCAGTGACTCACGGCAGCCCAGCTCCAGGTTGAGCTGTTGTTCATCATCTTAGCTGTAGAGGGTGCAGCGTCACTGGCCCTCATGTGGGATCCGAACCGGGGAGCTGGTGTCCCAAGCCAACTCCTAACCAACGCGCCACTTGGCCAGACCAAGTAATTTTCTTTTGTAAGTAAACACGTGCTATGGAGTAGAATGAAAAATGTTTTGAGTGATTCTCACTGTTATATAAGTACACATGTTCAATGTAGAAAAAAAAATTTTAATTAGAAAATTAAAGAGGCAAAAAAGAAAAATTGTCTCTATCCAGAGAAGTCATTATTAACTTTGGTTTAAAATCCTCATCTATCTAAATGCATATTATTTATATATAGATGAGATCATGTTTCAATCTTAAACTATATCTTGAGTTGCTTTCCATGTTAATGGATACATAGGTACATTGTCAAATACTTAGTATTCTTTGAAAATTTTTTAAATTAAAAAATTGGTAATATATCACATGGTAAAAGAAATTTGGACAACACAATACTTACTGAAAAGTATGCAGAATGTTTCTAAATGGTTCTGAAAGTATATTCATCCATGATTGACCTAATAGCCATATTTACTAGTTAGGAGAGAAAGAATAAACAAAGCCAGAAATGTATAGTCTTGTTTCCAACTTCCAAAAGTTATATATAATTAAAGGGAAAGATTGGCTGTTTTTCATTTTAGGGGTGAAAATACCAACTCTGTGGGTGTTACTTAAACACCAAACTTCCTGTTGGCTTGTGGGTCTTGAGAAGATCCATTTGATGTGAATCCCAAGAAGGAATTTATCTGCCAAGATGGACTCCCGCCATCAATTGAGGGCCAAAATTTTATAAATAATAAAAGCCCAACAGCCACTTGCTAACAGGGTCTTCTCAGTACTCTAAATACCAGGAAAAGCTTCCTGCACTATTCCCTGCTTGGTTAGGCCTTCTGAGTCAACTGTTAGAAAGGAGTTCCTAAGACCTGCCCTGTCCAATCAAAACTGCTCCATAATGACCAGTCAGGAGTGGAAGAGAGTGATTATAAAGGAGCTTGAGAAAACTTGGGGAGTTGATGGATATGTTCATTATTTTGACTATGGTGGTTGTATACATACATCAAAACTTATCAAACTATATACTTTAAACGCATGTAGTTTATTGTGTGACAATTATACCTCAAAAATACTGTTAAAAATCAGAATTGTGGGACAGGAGTGAGGATTGATTGATTGTATGGTCATAATAGAACTTTCTGGTGTAATGATACTGTTCAATATCTTGATGGGGTTTGGGTTACTTGTGTGTATGACGTTGTCAAAACTCGTTGAACAGTATATTTGAGATTTGTGCATTTCGCAACATGGAAATGTTAACCTGCCCACCCTCCCCCAAAAAACCCTATAAACAGTTATATTAAACTGAAGTTTTAATATAAATACTGAAGTGTTTAGGGATGAAGTGGACCGATGTCTGAAATTTTGAATGCATAAAAAATTAGGATGGATTAATGAGTAGGAAGAGACATGGATAGATGGATAAGTATGTGATAAAAATAAATATAGTAAATCATTAGTTGTAGAACTTAGGTATGGGTATATAGGCGTTCATAGTATAATTCTACTGACATCTCTGTGTATTTAAATTTTTTCATAAATAAATGTTGGGGGAAAAATTAAGTACAGGTCCTTTAAAGATATCCTGTGCAAAGTGAGGGGCCCTGAAAATTAAGCTTTATTAGTTTCACAGTAAATCCACCTCGGCCTGTATGGTCTGCAAGAGTGTGAATAATTAATCTGCAAGGGAGAATTTTCATTGTAAGTCCTATAGTGAAAGAGAACAAGGGATTTTAAAGATGAAAAGAGTAGAGCCTAATGAAAAGCTCTAGAAAAGAATTTAAAATGCTCAACCTGTCCATGTTTATTCTTCTACATTTTTTATTTATAAAAAAAAACATGTTCTATGTTTTTTTAAAAAAATAAGTAAAAGATAAAATGGAATAAAAATCAGTCATAATTTTATTCCCCAGAGATTACTAGAATATAAACTCCACATGTATTTTTTTTTTATATTTTTGTCTTTCTCAATGATTGGAACAATGCCCAGCACATTTGCTGTTGTATGATTTGGGATGAGTCCTGGAGTGGGGGGAAGGAAGAACTATTTAGAGGTAAGGGTTAGTGTATCCTAGCTAAAGTATATACCATAAGCGAAGGTGTAAAAATTCAGAACAAAAGGGCCATGTGCTGGAGACATGGATTTGAGTCTGGCAGAGATTAAAATCTGGGAGTTCCTAGAATAATATATTTTGTTTGTCTTATATGGCATTAAAATAATATTTGATGAGATGCCCACTTTGAACAATATGGACAGTTTACAGAAAATCTGAATTTCCAGCTTCTTTTGACAAAATGGAAAGCTCTGGAAACACTGGGTATCATCCCTACATAATAAAAATAGGCTAGAGCTGAGAGGAGGCTGTCTTTAACGAGGCTCATATGTTCACTGAAGTCCCCTCCAGACTCAGTTCACTCATTTAGATTCCTTTCTAGACAATATAGGCATTCTCATTTGCAATCTCTGGTAGGAGAGCTCTAGAACTTGATACTGGAAGTCAGATTGGGGATAAGAGATAGAAAGCCATGGGTATCTATTCCCAAATGGGGAGTTTGTACTTAGTTCAATGGGCAAGAGGAAGGATTGAATAGTGTTTGCTTAGTTACTACCATTGTGTAACAAATCACCACAAAACTTAGTGGCTTAAGATAACAATGGTTTATTTAAATCATGACTTTGTGAATGGGCAGTTTGGTCTGGTTCAGCTGTGTGGGCTTGATTGGACTCTCTCATGTGACTGGGTCAGCTCCTGGGCTGGCTGGTCTAGTATGACCTCAGCTGGGACAGGCTGTCTCTGCTCCATGTGGTCTCTCATCTTCCAGCACACTAGTCCAGTTTGTGCATGCCTGGCTAGGGCTCCAAGAGAGGGAGTGGGAGTTTGTAAAGCCTCTCGAAGCCTAGGCTTGGAACCGGCACACCATCACGTCTACATTTTATTGGCCAATGCCAGCCCAGATTCAAATGGTGGGGAAGTAGACTCCACTTCTTTTTTCTCTTTTAAAAATCATTTTATTGTGAAAAGTTTTAAGCATATTCAGAAAAGAAGAGCATATGAACCACCATGTACCCATCATCCAGATTCAACAGTTACCAATTCATCGCTAATCTTATTTTATCTTTTTCTTTATAACTATTCTCCTTTCCCCTAGGTTATTTTGAATCAAACCTGAGATATATAATTTCATCATCTGTAAACATTTCACTTTGCAGGAGAGAGTATCTCTCCTTTTTTTTTTTCAATTGAAGTATAACTGACACAATAATATATTAGTGTCATGTGTAGACTCCACTTCTTGATCGGAGGAGCTGCAAAGTCACAGTGCCAAGAGGTGTGGATATACAGAGAGATACATTTTTGTAAAACATCTGTCACAGTTACTATCAGAGGTGTATTTTTTTTCCCCAGAGGTGTATTTTTGACAACATCATTTGGAGTGGGATGTGCTCTGTATGACTGGAACTGTTTTCTATTTGTAACAGAGAAATTCTGCCTCCCTGCACCCATAAATAACTCCAAAAGAATTGGAGAGAGAAAGATGCCCAGCTTGCACCTCTTCCAGCTTCTTGTCCAGGGATCCTTTAGTTTCAGTTTCAATTTTTGTAAAAGACAGACAGTTTCTCTAAGATTTCTGTGAATGAATGAATAGAAAGTTAGACAAGAGCACGGAACTTACAGCCAAGCTAGAAACACAAAGACATTTCTGCACCACTGTGTAGTGTAGAAACTGCATTCTCCTTGGTCTGGCTAGAGCCTAAACCACCATTTGCATTCATGCCTTAGTGATATGAAGTTCCCTCTTACTTGGTCAACTTTTAAAATACAAGTAGCTTGTGGGAGGGGTAAGCTCACATCTTAGTGTGAGTTAGTCTCAGGTATTAGATTCTCTAATACCAGGAGGACCCTGGGTTGTAAGGGAGCCTGGAAGGGGAAGGATGGGAGAGAGGGAGACAGGGAAGGAGGGAGAGAGGGAGGGAGGGAGGGAGGGAGGGAGGAAGAAAGGTAGACACAAGGACAGAAAGTTAAAAAAACAAACAAAAGAGAAGAAGGGAGAGAGAGAGGAAAGGAAGTAGGAAAGAAGGGGGAGGGAGGGAGGGAGGGAGAAGGAGAGAGAGCGAGAGTGAGCAAGAGAGAGAGAGAGAGAGAGAGAGAGAGAGAGAGAGAGAGAGAGAGAGGGAGGAGGGAGGAAGGAAGGAAGGAAGGAAGGAAGAGAGAAAGAATTCAGGCTGGAGTAATTTACCTTCCCAACCCACTTTAGACTAAACAGTGTACTTAGCACAGGGTTTCTGAACTCCTGTACTATTGATATTTAGGCTGGATAATTGTTGTAGGGTGCTGTCCTGTGCATTGTAGGATGCTGAGTAGCATTTATCTACCAGATGCTCTCCTGAGTTGTGACAACAAAAATTTCTTTAGGCATTGCCAATTGTCCCCTGAGGGGCAAAATCACCTCTACTTGTGAACGACAAAGGAAATATTTCATAAATGTGAAATAACAGGTGTGGCTCATGCTCTTTAGACCAGAAAGGACCCTACCATTAACAGAGGGCCGCCTGGCAGGCTCAAATGCCCGGCAATCATCAATGATCTTCTGCAATTGAGGAGGACAATCTTCACCCAGTGGCTCCTGGTGCTGGTCCATAGCCACCAGCTGGTAAATCATCTGAGAATCACAGCCTGCCATGGAAACAATAGGATAGGAGGCTTAAATATTGCTCTGATACAAACACACTCTGGATGCTGATAGCTGGCATCAGAACTAGGGATTTGAGTATTAAAGAAACAAGACCCCTGGGGCCGGCCGAGTGGCGCATTTGTTAAGAGCTGGCTTGGGATGCCAGCTCTGAGCAGCAGGGCCCCGGTTCGGATCCCACATGAGGACCAGTGACACTGCCCTCTACAGCTAAGATGGTGAACAACAGCTCGACCTGGAGCTGGGCTGCCGAGAGTTGCTAGCAATGGCGTAGGCAGCAGCCCCTGCTGCAGTGGGCTGCCATAAGCTACCGTGTGGCAGGCAGCCAGTGTGAGCAGTCAGCAGCCGATGTGAGCTGCCAAGAGCCGCTGTGAGCGGCCGTCCACAGCAGGCAACCAATCTGCCTCACCCGGGAAGAGCACAATGATAATTCCAATATGGGCCAGTGAAGCAACATCCTCCACAACTAGACTGAAGAACAAAAGGACAGCTACTTGTCTGTTCCCCTTTCCCCGATTCCCCAATAAAATCTTTAAAAATAAAAAAAGAAACAAGACCCCACTGACCAACCCAGGCAGTACCAACATTGGAGAACAAAGCACCCAGGACAGCACAGCACTGATGGAGACTTTCTAGTCTATTGGAAGGGGACCCAATCTTAGGGCCTTATGAGCCAGCCTCCAAACTGGTTACCTTCAAACGGGATCTTCCCAGTGGCAATTTCCCAGAGGACAATTCCAAAGCTAAAAGAAAACCAAGAAACTGATCAACAATAACAATATTTCCCACTCCCCTCTCGCCATTTCTAGAAACCTCAGTGAATTCTGATTACCACCCAATTCCACTCAACAGAGTAGAGTTATGATGGTCCTTGGATGTGCTGTTTGACTTGGGCCTTCCTGTCCTGTTCATCTGAGTTAGAATCTGCATAAGAACATGAGCATACCTGTAGATTTCATCTTTTATGTCATATTTATTGTACACATTTTTCAGTTTCTCAGGTGAGACATATGCGGTGCGTCTGACTTTCTCTACTTTTTTCCCCTTTTCTCTTTCTCGACTGATGGAAGTCTGTGTTTTGCTCAATTCAAATCCTGTAAGCTAGATAGAAAGGGGAATTAGAGGCAGAAGGAAACAGCATGATCTTGGGTTGGGAGTAGAGGACAAGGAGGCAGTGCTACACGTGATTGTCAGGGGATGGTCTTTTTACATTTGGGATGTATTGCAAGTGGTGTCTTCTGTCTGTGTGGCTACTCTACTAGCTGGCAATTATAATGCATCAACCAGGAGACACACAAAGAGGTTTCTGTTCTATAAAATGAGGCAGTGAGGATGACTTGAGGTAACGGTTATGAAGCACAGTAAGACTTGATAAGTTGTAGCTGTTCTAGTATTACTGTGTTAGATACAGGGCTTTCTCAGTTGAGGACTCAATTCCACTAAAAGAGGGTGGACAGAGGTATATGGAACCACCACATGGCTTGCTTTCTCTCAGAAGCAGATGAAAAAAATGACATGGGGGCATCCCCTCTGTTCTGCCTGACCCAGCCTATTCCTTTGGATTTTACATGACAACTGTGAGTTACTCCACTGACCCTACATGGCCCACGCCATGCTCTTAAAAAAGCCACAGCACAATTAATGGGGATGTATGTATATTCTCCTTGCCCCATGCACAATTGCCAGGGCTGCCAGCCCCAAACTCAGCCAAATACCCAGATCTAGGAGCAAAAACAGGAAAAGGATAAGGCACTTAGAGGGTGCATCGCCTTTTCACTACATGTTTACTGAACACTGACAGCTTCTGACATCTGGCAGCTACCAGGGACGAAATGCTGAATAGCACAGGAGTGGTGTGGACATGGTGCTCTGGGACCACTTATATCAATCACACCAGTGAGGAGAGAAGGCATCTGAAAGGCAGAACAGACCTGTCTTCTGTTATTCTCATAAGGCTGGAAGAAAGAAAGCCATCTATGCAAAGAAATATTCTTTTAGCATTTGGGAATTGTGGTCACTGAGTTAACAAAAAACCCTTTCCTTTTCCATATGAAAATCTGGCTTTCAGATAACTTTTTAGCTCCACTCCCCTGGGAACTTGATAAAGTCAGACTGTCACCTACACTGCTACGTAATATTGCTGATGATAAAAAAAATGACAGCTGAGGCCAGCTCAGTTGGTTAAGAGTTAGTTTAGAGGCAAGCTCTGAGCAACAGGGCCGATGGTTTGATTCCCACATGGGCCAGTGATGCTGTGCCCAAGCTGAGCTGCTGCTGAGCTGCCAACAGGTGGCAGGATGGCTCAGCTGATGAGAGCACATGCTCCTAACAACAAGACTGCCTGTTTGATAGTGGGCTATGCCCACCCACAACTAAGACTGAACTTGGCACCTTGAGCTTAGCTGCCACTCGGATGGCTCAGTGGATAAAGTGCGCGCTCTTAACAAAAGGCTGCTGGTTCTACTCCTGCATGGGATGGTGGCTACACCCACCCACAACTAAGATTGAACACAGAACCTTGAGCTCAGAGGCCATGAGCTGCCAATGGGCAGCCAGATGGCGACTGGCACCCTCCACAACTAAGACTGAAGAACAACTTGGCTGGTCCCCTTCCCCAATTCCCTCAACACTGTCCCCCTCCCCCAATTCCCCAATTAAAATAATAATAATAATAATAATAATAATAATGACCGCTGACTGGTAAATTGCTGGGTTTTTTTAGTGGGCATCAACTTTAATATGGGCTGACTTGTTTGGGAGTGGGGAGTCTAGGGGTGTCTCCTTTTTGTTCTTTTTGCAAGTGAAAGCCCAGCGAGATTGTCTAATTCCAAACAAACTGTGAACTAGAGAAGTCATTCTCATCTTCTGCAGCCTCCACTTGGCTGCTGGCAGGTCGGGAATCCCGGATCACCAGCAGGTTCCCAAGTTCTAGCCACAGGCAGTCCCATGGACAAACAGGGTCCACAAATGAGAGGGTGGGGGATATGAAGACTATAAGGAGCAGATAGGGAGCTGGCTGAGTGGTGCGTTGGTTAAGAGTTGGCTTGGGACGCCAGCTCTGAGCAGCAGAGCCCCGCATGTGGGCCAGTGACGCTGTGCTCTCTACAGCTAAGATGGTGAACAACAGCTTGACCTGGAGCTGGGCTGCAGTGAGTCACCAGCGACGGCATAGGCTGCAGTGGGGCTGGCCCGCAGCTGGTGTGAGCTTTAGTGAGCTTTAGTGAGCTGCAGTGAGACACCATGGCCACCGTGAGCAGCCGTCCAATGGCCAGCGAGCGACTGCCTCACCTGGGAAGAGCGCAATGATAATACCAACATTGGCCAGTGAAGCGACATCCTCCACAACTAGACAGAAGAATAAAAAGGACAGCAACTTGTCTGTTCCCTTTCCCCGATTCCCCAATGCTGTTCCTCTCCCCCAATTCCCCAATAAAATACATACATATATATATATAAAAAGAGAGAGCAGATAGGGATGCTGGGATTTGCGGTGACTCTTATAACTGGCATGGCTCTTGTGGGACACTTGAAGGTATGTCTACAGAATTGTTATAAGGGAATATTGACTCTTGTGAGTCATAAGGCTTCTAAAGTTGGAGGAGAGCCTCTTTCTCTAGCAAGGCACAGAGACTATTTCCTGGATTACTGTGGGGTCAGCTGTTGGGACCCTCACTGGAGAGAAGGAGTTGATCCTGCCCTGCTGGGAAGCTGTTTCCTGCATGTTACCCTTCTGAGTGACTCCAAATGCCAAGTGTGGCCTGTGACAGTCTTGTGAGTCTGAATGCCTAGTTGGACATAAGAAGATTCCCTAGTGGGTGCTGGAGGGATGTAGAGAGTGTCCGGGCATCTAAGGGGAAATGGCTCTTAGCTCATCCCTGCTAAGTGGGCAGTGAGGGAAGCCAGCCATCAAAACAGCAGGCAAGATTGAGCTTGTCCTGTGCTGGGCACAGGCAGGGAAAGTGTTGAGTTTAGTTCTAAGGTTAAGGCGGAGAACAAGTAGGCACAGCCTTTCTGGGAAACAGGTGTCCCTCTCCCAGTGCCAAACAGTCACACAAGTTGAACTCCAAGAGCCCCCTGGAAGGCCACACTCACCTTGACTTGGTAGCCTTCAGTTACCAGGAAGCTTGTGCTGCTGATGTTTCTGTGGAGTTCGGTTGTTTCTGAATGGTGCATCCTGACATGACCAAAGGCAGGGAGCATTAGTGACCTTTGCACAGACCTCTAGGGGGCTCAATAGTCATTACTGGGACAATGATGCTGGTCACTACCATACCGTCCTCATGGGTATCTATCTATGGATAGATGAGATGAGGAAGGAGGGACAGGGACAAGTGGATATTAAACTCCTGGATGCTTTTAGCTATCTATAAGGGCAAAGAGGCTCCAGTGCCCATGGATATTCCACTGCAGATGGCAGCTGTGAGCTGTGCCAAGTTGGGGATGAGTATGCAGAACTGGTAAAGGATCAGAGGCCATGTGAATGGGGCACTAACAGCATCTCCTACAGTCCAAGATTACTTCTCATAAAATCCACTAGTGTAGGGAGTTACGATTATTAATTATTAATAACTTAATTATTATATCTATAACAAATAGCTAAGGCAGTCTTTCCAAAAGTATGGGATAAGTGGTATGCAAGAGGACATAATAAGAAAATTATTCTTTCAATCTGTTTCAGTCTTTCTGATCTCATCAAGGAGAAAGTCTCAGTTTGGTGTCAGGTGCCTTTAATACCTCTCTAAGCCTACTAATATCTCCTTTGTACAAAAAGAATGTGGGTCTGAATTATAGACCTTTTGGCACCATCCAGACGGAATTTAATAACACTGTTTTGATTTTATTTATGGTCACCTATTTGTGGCAGGTGATTCTGGTTTCCGATTTATGGAAGTAATAGAAAGTGTTCTTTTCTTTTACTTCACTTAGGTTCTTAAAGTGAGCTAATTTGGGCCGGCCGAGTGGCACGTTGGTTAAGAGTTGGATTGAGACGCCAGCTCTGAGCAGCAGGGCCCCAATTCAGATCCCACATGAGGGCCAGTGGCGCTGTGCCCTCTAGAGCTAAGATGGTGAACAACAGCTCAACCTGGAGCTGAGCTCCCATGAGTCGCTGATGACAGCGTAGGCTGCAGTGAAGCTGCAGTGGGCTGCCATGAGCTACCGTGAGTGGCTGGCAGCCAGCGTAAGCAGCCAGCAGCTGGCCTGAGCTGCCATAAGCCACCGTGAGCAGCTGTCCAGTGTCTGGCGACCGACTGCCCCAGCCAGGAAGAGCGCAATGATCATAATACCAACATATGCCAGTTAAGTGACATCCTCCACAACTAGACTGAAGAACAAAAGACCAGCAACTTGTCTGTTCCTCTTCCCCAATTCCCCAATAAAGTCTTAAAGAAAAAAAAGATGAGCTAATTTAAAGAATGATACCAAGTAAATAATAACAGCAGAACTATGGATATGGTAAAAGCCATGAAAGTGGTCTGTGAATGAATGACCTTTGGGGATGCTTGAGCTAAAGAAATCAGAGACTCTGCATGTGAGAGTAGGGAGAGTTGCCAAGTAAAATACAGGACACCCAGTTGATTTTGAATTTTGGATAAATCAGTGAATTTTTTTTTTACTATGAGTATGTCCCAAAATTGCATAGGACATACTTCTACTAAAATTTTACTTATTGTTATCTGAAATTCTATACATCTGAAATTTTAGTAAAAGTATGTCTCGTAATATTTGGGATATACTTATACTAAAATATCATAGTTGCTTATCTGAAATTCAAATTTAACTAGGCATCTTGTATTTTCATTTGCTAAATCTGACAACCTTAAGAGTAAGGCCGGTCTAATTTTACAGGTGCAGCCTGGACATTAAATTCAACCCTCTATTCTGTGAGCTGGCATTCACTGGCTTAAGCCTCCCTTCCTCCTCCTGTCTAAGCTGTTATAATCAGAACAAGTATTAATAGTAAAACAATGTATGGAAAGGGAGACTATCTGGGACTTCCAGCCTGTTCCCTCATCATCTCTGGGATTATCAGCAGGGGAGGCAGACTCATTCCATTCTTCTTGACGCCCTTTCACCCCATATGGTACCTGTACAAGCCTCTGGCTGCCCCCAAGACCAGCAAGATACGCTCAGAGATTTCGAGGTCCTTTTTCATATCCAGCAGTTCCCGCAGGGTCCCAAGCTCACAGTACTCCATGATGATAGAAAACTGAGGTGGGGTCACTGATGGAAAGGAACCAAACACTATGAAGATCAGCCCCCTCAGAGGTCTTACTCTGCAGCCCATCTCTCCCTTTCTCTACAGAGGCAGACTCGGCTCGGCAGCTCCACCCACCATCTCATACAGTTTGCTCCTCCTTGAAGGAGCCAAATACCCGCAGAGTTTCCACACCTCTTCTTCATGGTATTTGGCATGTTAAAATTCTACTTTTCTCTTAGTTATTTGAGTAATGTCTCCCCCACTCAACTGTAAGCCACCAGAGGGCAGGGTCTGTTTTGTTCATACAGTGTTCACAAGGACATTAGTAAATATGTGTGGAAGGAATGAATAACCCACAGGCCACTGGGGCTGGGGAGGGGAGCGCACATCAGAAGTGGAGGTCTCAGATCACGGGCCTGAGATGCAAGAATCCACACACAGAGTGAGTCAGTCACCTCAGCTATCACCCAGAAGAACAAATGTCACTGGAAGTTTTCCTTTAGTTGCCTGAGGCTGTGGAGAAACTTCCAGAGGGGATAAGACAGGAGTTGATCTGTCCTCTCTGCAGGCAAGAGCAAAAAAACATAACCCACAAGAGAGGCCATGCTGTGAGAGAAAATGCAGCTATATTAAAAAATAAAAATTAAAAAGAACCTGATGCATGAGGTTCTTGGTAAAGGGGCAGGTTAATTTAGTTTTTAGATTTGATCTACACTAATGATGACAAGGGTAGAGTCCTTGCTCAAGTCAGTCAGCTTGATCGTGTTTTATAGCAACAAAACACACCCATTACTCAGGCCTGCACCTGAACATCCCACCCCCGACTGGGTTCCCAGTGGGCTGGCAGGAGAAGATGTGACCACATTAGTGCAAACCAGCCCTTGGGCTGAAGCCAAATTCAAGCCCACCTCTCCGGAAAGAAGATGGAAACCTGCACCTTGGGACGTAAACAAATTAACATTAATAATAATAACTCCATGTGGATTCCACCCTTCAGCTGTTCTTTAAAAATGCAATGCATTTTAACACAGAAGACACACAACAGACTCCAAAAGAAGGACCAACTCCAGGAGCACTCCTTACCTGCTTCATCAATGCAAATCCCAAACATACGCAGGATGTTGGGAGAATCAAATTTCCTCATGGTTCTGATCTCATTATTGAAAATTTGCCTCACCATTCTATGGGGATAAAAGGGACAATTAGGATTTCAGGACTGGAAGTTCCCTCTGAGAACATTTAGTGTGGTGACCCTCTGTGTCTGTGTGGGGCATGAGAGATTGATTGTCAGCATCTCCTGGGGTGAGAACGGGTGCTGTGATGAGCTTGGCCATGGACGGCAGTGTCTGGAACCCCTCAGGTGTGTTAGGCAGCAGAATTAGCATGTACGATACATGCTACAACATAGAAAATAAATATAACCTTTAAAATAAATATTATGCTAGGTGAAAGGAGCCAGACAAAAAAGGCCACATATTATATTAATCCATTTACATGGAATGTCCACAACACGTAAATCCACAGAGACAGAAAGTAGATTAGTAGTTGCCTAGGGATAGATATGGTGGGAGTGGGAATGTATGGGGAGTGACTGGATATAGGGTTTCTTTCTGGGATGCTGAAAATGTTCTAAAAATTACATGGCAATGGTTGCACAACGTTGTAAATATATTAAAAGCTATTAAATTATACATTTTAATGGGAGAATCTTATGGTATATGTAAATGATATTTCAATAAAGTTGTTAAAAAATGTTATCCTAATCAAAATCTCAATGTATATGTTGAGGAATGTGATAAAACTTTCTTTGATACTTATTTAGCTTAGTCAGCCTGAGAAATAAGAGTCAAGAGGAGGGAGATACCTTACTAGATATTGAGAATTACTACAAAGTCATAATAAAAAACGAAACAAAATACAGTGTGTTATCAGTGCAAAGACAGACAAATGGACCAGTAGAACGGATTAGAGAGATCAGAGTCAGATCAGTGAGGAAGAACATTTAATAGATGGCGTAGAAAAAATGGACTCACTCTGTGGCTAAAAATAAAACTAGGCTCTACATGATATCACATACAAAGGTGGGTTACAGGAGGATTAAAACCTAAATGTGAAAAATAAAACTATGAAGTTAATGGAAGACAACCTAGAATAACTTTGCCATCTAGGGGTGTAGAAGGGCCCCCTCAAGAGCACAAATAATAATGTAAAATTTTGGTGGATTTCTTTACATCAAAATTAAAGATGTCTGATGATGGACACCATGGACAAAATTACAGAAAATGGGATAAGAAAAGATCTTAAAAATATCTAAAGCTAAGAAACAATTAATTTCCACAATATACAAGGATCTTCTACAAACTGACAAGACAAAAACAGAAACTGTGACAGAAAAAAAGGGCAGAGGATATAAACAGGCAATATAGAGAAGTGGAAACTCAAATAGTTAAGTCACATGAATAAATGTTTGAATTCATTAGTAAACAGAAATGTAAGTGAAAATAACTATAAGGTGTTGTACTTATACTTTATAACCAAAAGGATGAAAAAATTAGAAAGCTGGATAATACCAAGGGAAATATGTAACTATAGAGCCATCACACATTGCTGGAAAGAGTACAGGCATATACAAGCCAATCTGAAGAGTTATCTGGTAGAACTTAGCCAATTTCATATATATCCTTTGACCCATCAATTCCTCTCCAGGCAATACAGCCCAAAGAAATTCTCATACAGATCCACAAAGGGCGGCATAATTTTTGGTGGGAGAAAATTGGAAACAGATTGAGTTCCATCACTGGAAAAATAGGTAAAATGTGGATCTACACCACAAACAGCAGTCAGAAGGAAAGGGCTACAGGACATGTTCTATGATGTTGAGTGAAAAAGATGAGAAAAGTAGGCAATAGACATACCACTCTATCATTTGTGAAAATTAAAAATGTGCGTGCATACAATAACAACGTACATTTTGCAAGAGCTCATGCAAACAAAACACCTTATTGTCTGTGGAGGTGATAGGGAAATGAAGGAAATACATTTTTTAAATATCTAAATACAGGAATAAAAGAGAGAAGGTTCTAGAATTGAGGTGAGAAAACATGCATTTAAGTCTAGGCTCTGCTCCTTAAGAGTCAAGGGCAAGTCATACCCTTCGAGGACCATGCTTCCCCCACCTAAAAATGGAGACACTATGCCTCTCTCCTTGGGGAGTAATAGAGAAGAAGTGAAATGATACATAGAGAACTATGCAAAATGACTTACTCGGTGCTTCTGGCCTGGGGGCTGTTGAATACTTTTATGGCCACTGAAGATTGGTGGTATTTTCCTTTATAAAATGTGCTGAATTCAGTTTTCCTTAGCAGGGTCCAATCGGATCCTGAAAGCTCCTCCTTCTTAATCTCCTTTATTTGATATGCTGGGGTCTTCTTAGTGGATTTCTCTAAGTCTGACCGTAGGAGAGAAGGAAATAAAGCGTCAATGAAAAAAAAAAACAACACAGAGTCAATGAGGTGAGGAAGGTGTCCTAAGAGAGAGGCGTCCTAGTAACATGCGAGTGGGAAGCCCTATGCCATGAACCAAAGCTGGTCCTGGCTTTGGTTCTGATTGACTCATACTGGGGGAGAGGTTCCAGTGCCTCTGAGTGGCCAGTAGAGACAGAGCTGGAGAGCTAACAGAGAGCTGTCATGCACTTCCTTTCCCTCCTCTTCAAACCTTGTCTGTCTCTTCAGCCTAAACCTCGATCCCCATGCATCTCTCTCATTTTGGAGTTCTCCCTACTCCTACAGACACGCAGCTTGGCACTTGAACACTTAGCATCGTGTCTAGTCATTTCAGTTCTAACAGATACATAGTTCAAGGTCAGTAAATCCACTGCCGTGTCTCTCGTTCCTCTCCCTTCCTCTACCCCATGGTTGTGAGCTCCTGGAAGGCCAGGGTCTTTCTCTGCATCTGACTTTCCTCTACGCATGGGCTCTGACACAAAGCAGATACTCACAGATTTGTCAAGTGAGTGATGAATGAGTATTTTAAATTTGATTTGAATTTCTTCTTGGAAAGTCAGCAAATGAATTGAAGCTTTGATGCTAGCTAGAGGAAGTTTTCAGTACTTTGATAGGTGCTAGAAGATACCTTGCTGGTCAAGGAGTCCCTTTAAATGCTATTCCATGGACAGAAGCCTGGATAGTCAGGAGCACATCCCCAAATCTGTGGGCTGCTTTCAGCCACCCAGCCCAGAAAATGGACAAGGGTAGGGATGGGGAAAGGCTGGAGTTCCCCATAAACAAATGACTTCTAGTTTGGGGGCAGTCAGAAGCAGCAGGACACATGATAACTCACATTGCCTCATGGTTTTGATGATTTGTTTTGTGATGTTTTCCCATTGCCTCAGTGAAGCTTCTATACTTTCGCTTTCTGCAGGAAAAAGAGCAGCAAATAATAAAAAAATAGAAATGCTAATTAAAAGCACACCAAGATCCCATTTTTTTCTACCTATCATATTCACTGCAGTGTGAATTACTACTACTGTTCATGGATATTCAGCTTTCTACTTCTAAGCACACAGGAAGTGCCTTGAAGCATGGCTGTATGACTTGCTTTGTCCAAGAAATGAAGTGAAAGAGATGTCAGGGAAGCTGGTGTCAGCATGAAAGTGCCATAACATTGCAAGTCCCTGGAAGGAGGACAGCTACCTTGGGAAGTTTCCTGGATTTTACCTGAATAAGAAATACACTTTGTTTCTTTAAGACACTGAGTTTGTCTGTGTTTTTTTTTTTAACCACAGCATAATCTTTTTTTTGTTTTTTGTTTTTGTTTTTAGCTGAGCCATACTGCCACCTGTTGGAAGCTCAGAGGCAGCTCAGCTCGGGCTGTGAATCAAACCGGGGACCCTGTTGCTCAGAGCTCAAACTCTTGAGCGAGCTCTTAACCAACTGAGCCACTCGGCCGGCCCATTAACCACAGCATAATCTAATCTATCCTTATTTATATACTCAGACATACATTTAAAAATTGATAAAACACTATATTGGGTGGCCAACCACTCCTGTTTTTCCAGGACTGAGTAGTTCTGAGGACATGGGACCTTCAGTGCTAAAACCAGGGAAGTCTTTAATGGAGAAAAGTGTGGAGAAACAATCTCATACATTATTGGCAGGAGTGATATTTGTATAACCTCTGTGGAGGGCAATCTGGCAACCTCTATCAAAATTTAAAATGCCCACACTCTGACCCAAGAGTTAGACCCAATACTTCCACTTCTAGGAATTGTTCCAAAACATATCCTGAAATATACACAAAGATGCTCAAGGCGGGGCTATTTACAAATGTGAAAAATTGGACACAACTTAAATGACCATCATAGGGAGCTGCTTAAATATACCTGGTCCATGTATACACCAAAGAATACTAGACAACTCTATGGAAATGTCTGCAAAAGATTATTCAAGATTATTTAATGAGAAAAGCAAGAAGCAGAACAGTGTGTTTAGGATGCTACTAGTTGTGTAACAATGACAACAAAATATGTACACTTAACTCTGCAAGAAAAAACTGGTAAGAGAGATTGTGTCTCGAAAAGGAAACAGGTCCCTTAAGGTCAAGGGTAACAGGGAGATTTCTTTCTCATGCTGGGCCCTTTGTGTACCTTTTGAATTTTGTGCTATGCAAATGTATTGCCTGATGAAAATATTTCTTAAAAACGTAAAGCAAGAGCAGGAAGTAAATCCTGTGCCCCAAGTTGATGGCTCCAACATGCCTCCCACCTCCACCAGGAAGGGGAACAATGGGCCCTGGAGATTAGGAAGGCTGGGGGCCAATCCTGCCTTGCAGCTGAGTCAGCCTCTGCACAGACCCAGCCCAATTCCTGACTCTCTTTCTCCTTGGCAGTGGGTGTTTTTTTTTGGGGGGGGGGTTACAGGTACCTCATTTTCCCTTACCCAGAAAAGGACCCATTTTGCCCACAGGTCTCCTCCAGTTCTGGTTTGTCCTGTTCGAGTGTCTCCTGCTGACCCAAATGGGGAGAGACCGCTCTCCACATCAAGGTGGCAAAAAAGTTATTCCTCTGGGCTCCAGTGCCCAGAAGGTTAATCCCAAATGTCCGTCACCTTCTCCTCACTTTCTCTCTCTCCACCCATAATCTTTACAAGAGGGAAGGGTTTGGAATTCATAGCGCCAGGATCTGAAAAGGGGTAAAGAGGCCACATTTGTTTCTGGTGGCCCTGGCTCTGCTGTCATACCCCACTCCACCCTAGCCCATGTGTCATCCCCTTAGAGCCTTGTCCTCCATAAGTCCACCTAGTTCAAGGGCCACTCTAGTGCAAGCCACTGTTATTTCTTACCAAGTCTCTAAAATGGACTTCTCACTGGGCTCACATTTTCACTCTTGCCCCCTGCTGTATGTTGAATTATTGGTCCCAATTTTTCATGCCTATTTAGTAGCAGTATACAGCCACACCCTGGCCATGGCCTCACAGGGGGCATACTGTACTTCCCTGTCCCTTCATATTGAGCTTGGCCACATGACTCGCTTTCGATGTTAGTGAATGTGACACAAATAGAGGCTTGAAACGTGCTGGCACCGTTGGGTTCGCCTACTTGCAATTCTGCCACGAGACCATCATCGTCCAGGTACTCACTGCTGCTGTAGCCTTGTCTCCAGAATGCGACACATTAAACAGACCCACTTTGGACCTGCTGCCTGGAGCTAAGCCCCGCGAAGCCCGCCTGAGATCAGAAAAACTCCAGTGGACCCACCGATCTATGAGCAGGAGAATTAATGACTATTGTTTTAAGCCTCTGAGTTTGGGGATGGTTTGTTATGCAGTATTAGTGCAGCAACTGACTAATACACATCACTACAGTCCATGTGCCACATTGCAGCCCAAGTGACTTTCTTTTAATACAAATCAAATCATGACAGGCCCATGTTTAAGGGCCTCCCTTCACAGGCCTCCTATGACTCCTAGAATAAAATCTACATTTCTTATCATGCCTCCGTGGCCCTGCATGACCTTGCTCCTGTATCTTCTGGCTTACTTGTCCACTTTCATCTGGTACCACTCTCTCTGCCTTGCCTACCACACAAAAACCACCCTGGCCTCCTGGTTGTCCCTTGCACATGCCACACTTATTCCCATCTCAGGGTCTTTGGATTCCCTGCTTTCTCTACCTGGAACGCTCCTCTCCCTCATCTTCATATGGCTTGCTCCTTCTCATTATTCAAGGTCTCCAGTCAAATGTCACCTGGTCAGAGAGGCTGATCACTCTCTCTGCACCTACTGTCACTTTCCCTCTCATTACCCTGCTAATGACTTTCATTGCCTTTAGATAAAACTATTTGCTTAGCCCTCCCTCTGCAGACTACATTCCACGAGGGCAGACATCTTGTCTATTTTACCCTGTGCTGAATCTCAAACTCTTAGAACAGTGCCTGGCTCACAGTTGATACAGTCACATGCATCATAATGATGTTTTGGTCAATGACAGACTGCATGTACAATGGTGGTCCATAATATTCTATTGGCGCTGAAAAATTCCTATCGCCTAGTGATGTCAGAGCACAACACAGTACTCATGTGTCTGGTGATGCTGGTATAAACAAACCTACTGTGCTGCCAGTCATATGAAAGTAGAGCACATACAATTATGTGAGTACATAATACTTGATAAGAAATGACTGTGTTACTGGTGTATTTATTTACTATGCTATACTTTTTGTTATTTTA
>NW_017731452.1:3571401-3572420 GCF_001890085.2 Hipposideros armiger | reverse complement strand
AATTTAAACCCAATTTAATGCAATTTCAATAAAACTCCCAATGGTATATTTTTGCATTGAAACTAAATGATCCTAAAGTTAATTTCAAAGAGGAAATTAGTAGGGATAACCAGGATTTAAAAAATAAATAAGTAAATAAGAGGATTTACCTATAAGATTAAAATATATTAAAAATTATAATAACTAAAATTGCTTAGGGCTTATTAAGTATATGATAAAGATGTCAAAGGGATAAAAGGGAATATACATACATATATGCTTTGACTAAAAAAATGTGAATTTCTAAGAACTTATACTGTAGAAAACATGTTGTATGTGTATAAATAGATGGTTACTAAGATGCTCATTGTGGTGCTATTTATAATATGTAAAACTGCTAACCACCCCAGTAAGAATATGTTCATATATTACCTATAGTAAAACAATGAGGGGGAAAAGTTACTATTTTTAAAAGTAAAAATGTTTTAAATTGTAGTAACAATATAAATTCATAAATAATCTAATTCCATTTTCTCCTCTCCAAAAAAAAAATGGTATTAGGTATCCGTCTTCTGATGAGACACTACTCTCCTTGTGCCTAAAACGGACTCCAGAAAAGGAAGAGGACAGTATCATTAAGTATTGGAATCATCTGTCTTGGTAATTTCCTCACAGACAACCTGGACTTCGTCTGTCCAGGGCTGTCTGGACGGCTCTTCTGAGCCAGCTCCCCAGGCCCCTCCACCGTGATCCCCATCCCCATTCTATATATTCGTTGGTAGAAGGCGGTCAGAGACCTCAAGCAGGCCTTTTCATCATCAGAGCGGAGGATACGAAACCAACTGGATCCTGAGTTCCAAGAAGTAGGTAGGGCAACGAGTCACCCCCCATTCCCACGTCTCCTCACTGCCCAGGCATCCTGCTACAGCTCCTCTGCCCTGAGCCCCAGGACGACCCCCAGACTCACCCTTGTCCCACCTGAGAGCGTCCAATCTGTCCCGTGCACAGTTCCAGGAAGACACCTCCGGCTTATCAGACGA
>NW_017731452.1:3568772-3569871 GCF_001890085.2 Hipposideros armiger | reverse complement strand
GCTAGTCAGCTGTGGTTTCCTCCAGAAGTGAAACCTGGGTGGCCACACTGGGCCTTTGCTCAGGCCCTTGCGTGTCTCTCCAATCAGCTTGTTGGACCGCTGTTTCCACAGATCCCGCGCAGCGCGCTTCCAGAGGCCCACGCCCCCGGCTGGGATATGGGCAGGGAAGTCTGCCGTGGCGGGGAGTTTCCCACATGGTTCTTATGGCCCAGCTGCCAAGCTCACATGCCCTGGCTCCCTGGAATTCCTTTCTAGGCAGCTCAGAGGGAAGTCTCCGTCCTTCCTTCTCTTCCTGCCCTTTCTGCATTCTCCCCACCCTTCCCCAATTCACTGTTAACTATTTATAGAGCACAGCTAGTCCTCGCTTAACATCTCCCCATAGGTCCTTGGAAGCTGTAACTTTAAGTGAAACCACTATAATAAAACTAATTTTACCACAGATTAATAGGTATAAACAAGAGGCAAGTTCCTATGGCATATTCCTGGTCACAAAAACGTCACCAAATTTCTAAACAAAGACCCTAAACACTTCTAATATTAAACATTTAAATAAATGTGAGCTCTACATACATTTAAGAAAGACTAATAAAAACAAGTAAGATAATTACTTTCCAACCTTCTTATTCCAGTTCAGGGCCAGGTGGCCAGAGCCGGTCCCTATAGCTCAGGGTGCAAAGCAGGACCCCACCATAGACAGAATGCCCTTCCATTTCAGGGTGCACTCACACCCACACACACACACTCACTCAGACTGGGCAATGTAAACATGCCAATTCACCACATGCGCACATCTTTGGGATGTGAGAGGAAACTGGAGTCCCGTGAGAAAACCCAAGCAGACATGGCGGAGAACCTGCAAACTCCACACAGTGGCCACAGCTGGGAATTGATTTTTCCCCCCCTCATCGATGTTATAACAAAACAACATTGAACAAATCTATGCTTTTGAAGATTTGCTGTACTGACTGGTTCCAAGCCCTCTGCTTGGGGCGGGGGATTCAGAAAAGAATAGAATGTCCCAGAGAACTACTATAACCAGGACACAGAATGGGAAGGATTGGATGAGCAAAAAACCATGTGAGGGCCAGCTGAGTGGCGC
>NW_017731452.1:3561376-3565962 GCF_001890085.2 Hipposideros armiger | reverse complement strand
AGACAATACTCAACCACTAGGAGAGGAAACTGGGGGGATAAGTGTTCCAGCCTCTTGTCCTTTAGGTGGACCATTCTGGCAGGTACTCTGTCTGCTTCTCAAGATGTCCCTGCAGAATCTGTATGAGAAGCTCACATACTCGTCCTTATACGGCTCCCCCACTTTCCCTTTCTAATCCTTTCCAATCTTTTGTGTCTTATTTCTGCAATCACCCCCCCAAATAAACTACCTGCATCCATGTTCTTGTTTTAGGTTTTGCCTTTTAGGGGACCTAAATGAAGACAGGATCACCTACCCCTGCCCCTTTATTCTTTGGCCAAAACATTTTTTTTTCTTCCTTTTCTTATCATTTCTTCTTTTTCCCTGATAAAAGCTTAGAAAGTATCTGTGATGGCATGAGGATGACAGTCCTGCTATTTTCCAAATTTCACATTCATGCCATAGCATTCTTAATAGATACAATGTATTCATTATGCTGTTATCACCTGACTCTAAAGAAAGCTCCAAGTTTTTGCAGCCATCATATCTTTAATAGAAAGTTAGAACTGGAAAGTTCATGTACATAGTTCCAGCTTCCTATCAAAAATAATAGATGAGACACAACAGTAAGTCAAGAGAACAGGTAAGGTAGAAAAGTGCTGAATTTTACAGTCCCAAACGTTGGATTTCAAGACAGTGAGGGCAGTTGTAAGGGGGCAGAACCTCATATTGTCACAAGAGGGCAGCAGAGGCAAGGGAACATGTGGAGAAGCAAAGACCAAATAATGCAACCTGCCAGAGATCTGATAAGAGGCAAGACTAACATTTTCAGGGACCTGTTACAAGTTGGGCATTGTGCTGGCACAGTAAGAAATTGCACAAAGTTCAAAGGCAGAGATAGGAGGCCAGAGCCAATGAAGAAGTGAAACAAAGTCAGTTAAAGAGAGCAGTTCTTCAGGTCAACTAGGAAATGCCCAAAGACAGCATGTCTGGAAGTATAACACCAGAAATAAATATAATGGCTATGGGCCTGTCCTCTGCCAGTACAGCTGGATTGCTGCTAGAAAATCAGGTAAGATAAATTGCTAGGATCAACCTGCATATTTACTTTACATTGACCAGAATTTAAATGGCCTTTGCCTGAGCAAGCATCAAACTTTCCTGATGATTGTTGCATCTTCTCCCACTATANGATGAAATTGCCTAATGATGCATTTCTCAGCCCATATCTGTCCTTCAATGGCAGTTAATTCTTCCTCCTGGGTAATTTACATATTAACTGAAGGTCCTGGAAACACAAAGGCTGGAAGGAATTAGCTTCTGGATTTCCAGGTATCACATCAAAGAGAGAATGCGCAAAGAAGACTTAGTATCATTCTCCTCCTGCCCCAGACACTCTCTCCCCCTCTGGTTTGCCCAGATTTCACCAGCCTCTACCATCTCTGGGCCCTGGGAAGTTAGGAGGTCTGAATCACATGAATAAACACCTGCTCAAACCTCTTCATCCTTCCTGCTCCTTTGGTAAATCAGAATGAGACAAAAATGCGCCCAATTACACCCCCCCCTCCACACACACACACACAAATAAACCTTACCACTTAGTCCTTGGAAGGTCCTCCAGTCTTCCTCTGCATCCTGCTGATCTTCTTCTTGCCAGCAAGCTGTTGCGTTGATGCTTAAAAGACGCACATACTGATGCGTTTGAAGCTGAAGCGAAAGCTGCTCCCAGATATCTTTCAGACTCTTGTTTATGTCATCAAAGAGCCTTTTGTTCTTCTCTACTGTTAAAAACTTAAGGATATTGGATTTATTGCTATACTTATCTATCTGCTTCTTAGCTTCTCCTAGGGCAGCCTGGAAACGGTACACGGTATTGGTGATCTCAGTGGGCAGGTTTTTTTCTCCTAGGTCCTGAAGCTTTTCCAGACACTCCAGCAGGTGGTGAACACGGTCCCTGAGACGCTCACACTGTTTCCGGCAGTATTTCATCTCTTCACATTGTCTGTAGATATGCCAGCCAAAGGAGATGATGTCCCTCAAGTTATCCATACCTGGAAGAAACTGATGGAATTTGTTAAAAGTCCCAGGATCTCCTGCATATTTACTACTGGACTAAGGGAACCTCAAGGGTGTCTGTGATTTAAATGGCTGAAGAGGTCTCCCCACTATTTTCATGTAAGGTAGAGATGGCTTGCTGTCTGCCAAAATCTGTTCTGTCTGTCCACAATGACAGAGCTGTGGCTGGGAAGGGTTGGTCTGGCTAGGACTGGATCTCTCAGCCTTCCTTGGGGCTTGATGTGGCCATGTGATTAGTTCTTGCCAATGGGCTGTGAGGAGATATGACATGTGCTACTTTGGACTGAGACAGGTTTGTCTCCTTTACACATTATCAGCTGGATGCATGGGATGGTGCAGCCCTAGGGGTGGTGGAGTCCCAAGAAGGAAGAATCCTGGATCCCCAAATCATCGCTTAGAGGAAGGCTACTCACAGACCTGGAACATCTGCCATGGGCTGTTAGGTGAATGAGGAATAAACTTCGATTGCATTTGAGCCATTATATTTTGGGGCCTATTTGTTAGTTCTAACACATATATCTTGCCAAAGTCTAGGGGTGACTATTGGATGCTGGGTTGGAAAGCTCAGGCCCTGTCTAAAGAAGGCCAGGGCTACCCAGCAAGGCACTGACTATTGCTCTTCAAGGATAAAAAGTTCCATGGTGGAAGACCTTCCAGTTTTTAAAGAATAGTCAGAAATCTGGATTTTTATGTTAAATCTCTCGATTTAAAAATCTTGCAACCATGTCAAAAAATGTTTGAAAAACTGTGCAGTGCAACACTGTGTTGGCCAAATAAAACATGTCTGCCAACTGGATATTGCTTATGAAGTCCCAATTTTAACCTCGGCAACAGCTGGCCAAGGATATTCAGTATAATAATAGAAGTTGGCTTCTGTCAGTTTCAAAATTTCCTGTCTCTTTTCCCAATGTTTGAGCATCCCTGCCTCCCTAGTCCTCAACCCAGTCCTCTCTGTTGTGTTTTTAGCAAGCTGTAAATTTTTTCTACCCTCCTCCATTGGCCTATGCATCAATAAAACTTCGTGTTATAAGTGCTGACCCCCTCAGAGGCATTTGTCAGGCCTCAGGAATTGTGGTGGACATTTGTGTTGCCTTTGAAGCATCCATTTCTCTACTTCCTATTACTGCCCAGATTTTTAGTGGCTATCTGCTTCTCCCTCTTCAGCAACGTGTTTGTGGGGAGCTGGCCCCATCCGTGGTTCTAGGGGTGAAACTTGATATGTCTAAGTCAATTTTCAATCAAAGGTGATTTTGCCCTTCAGGGACTTCCTGCAATGTCTGAAGACATTTTTGGTTGCCACAACTGGGGTACGGGAGCTGGTGGGTAGATGTCAGGGTGCTACAGTGTATAGGACAGCCCTTCCACAACAAAGAATTAGCCAGCCCAAAATGTTAATAGTGCAGGAGTTGAGAAACCTTGATCTAAGCCATCAAAACTGGGCACCTGGGGGCCGGCCGAGTGGCGCAATGGTTAAGAACTGGTTTGGGATGCCAGAGGGCCCCGGTTCGGATCCCACATATGAGGGCCAGTGACACTGTCCTCCACAGCTAAGATGCTGAACAACAGNCAGGGAAGAGCTAGTCCCTGAGGGCTGTTTCGCCACCAAGTGGACTTGACCCTCCTGTGGGTCAGGAGGTCAGTGTCAGTCTTCAGGGTCTCCCCAGCACCCTCCGCCAAGCCCGAGGGCCAGACAAAGCCCATCCTGCCTGGCCAAGCAAACCGTCTTTGAAGGATCTGGATGGGGGCGGGGATGGGATAGGGGCCACGGTGGGGTGGGAGTTGTCACTGCATCTTCAGGTGAGGTTCTTCTGGCATAAGGGTATGGAACAAGTAATCCCAAAATTTACTGCTGATGCCAAATCCTAGAGAGGGAGATGAATGGGGAGAAGGTGAGGCACTGTCAAAGGAGGGGGAGAAATCTGCTTAGGAAGGGAGTCAGAAAAGGAGACAGCACTCGGGCAGTTTGTAACATCTGTCCCCGCTGGCCTTCCCACCTCGCAGGGCCATCCTGACAGAAGTCAAGAGCAGAGTACCTGTGTTCCTGGTCTCCTCAAAATGCCATTGGAATAAACCCGGAGTCCTTACGTGGCCTGACCTCCTGGGAAAGCTGGCTCCTGCCTGCCTCTTCCTCCCGCTCTTTCATACTTCAGCCTCTTCCTTCTCAGTGAAGTCGCCATGTTCATTCCTGCTTCAAGGCTTTACACCTATCGCTCCCGAGAGGCTCTGTTCCCAGATGTCAGATGCTGGCTTCTCTTAATTTAGGTCTCAGGTCTGATGACATCTCTGCAGTGACATCTTCCTGGACCACTTTATCTAGCACTCTGCCACCCAACACTGTAGCCACTAGCCCACGTGACTGCTGAGCACTGGAAATGTGGCTAGAGCTACAGAGGGACTAAATCCCTAATTTCATTTAATTTTAATTTACCTAAATTTCAACGTAGAAACTTACACTCGATTCAATTACTGGAAAGCTTTTAAACACATTTGGAACAATTCAGGTATGTGAATCTACATTTTTTTTTACTGTA
>NW_017731452.1:3558799-3559786 GCF_001890085.2 Hipposideros armiger | reverse complement strand
GCTGGGGGCGGGGGTGGAGCAGGGCAGCAAAGAGGGAGAGATAAGGCACCACATAAAGGCCCCTTCTTGGCATAAGGAGGCACTAGCTGGAAGGGTCCTGAGTGAGGGATGGCAGGGGCCCACCTGTGCCAGGTGGAGATCAAGATTGGCTGAGGATGGGATGGGGCTCCCACCCATGGAGAGGCCTGTTTAGTTTCCCTTGGAGAAATGCTTTTGTGATTCTGGAGGCAGGGAAGAGATGGCTACAGCAGCTGATGGTTCCTAAAGAAAGGGGCCTGGGCTCACGCCAGCCTTGAGGCCGATGCCAGCTACCCTCGGCCCATCTACACAGGCAGGTGAGGGCCAGGCATGTGGGTGCTGGATGTGTCTCAGTTTGAGGCATCTGGTGGTACAGCTGGCATTAGTGATTGGCAGTGGACAAAGGCACTGCCCTGGGATCTGGGGTGGCCTGGGGGAGGCATCATGCTATCTCTTCTTGTGAGAGCCCTTCATCCACCTCAGTGTTCTCCGTTCATCAGGAGAACAGTCAGAGCCATCAAATCATCCCCAGGGAGGGAAGGTGGGGAAGACTAGGGCCAGAGCCCCTGCAGACCCCACTCTTTGCTGTGAACATTGGCAGCTCCACGGTGGGGGGTGGCTCCCAGGGAGCACAAGGACCTAAGTAAGACACAGGTGGGACACAGGCCTGTCAGGGAGTCTCAGGGGTCCGTTTCCTTCATTCCCCTTGGGGCAGATACTGTTGGTCAGGTCCTAAAGCAGTCCTGTGGGCTAAGGCTCTGGGCAGGGATGCTGGTGGAGAGGCCAGAATGCTGCAGGGAAGAGCTAGTCCCTGAGGGCTGTTTCGCCACCAAGTGGACTTGACCCTCCTGTGGGTCAGGAGGTCAGTGTCAGTCTTCAGGGTCTCCCCAGCACCCTCCGCCAAGCCCGAGGGCCAGACAAAGCCCATCCTGCCTGGCCAAGCAAACCGTCTTTGAAGGATCTGGATGT
>NW_017731452.1:3551375-3557804 GCF_001890085.2 Hipposideros armiger | reverse complement strand
ATGTAAAATATTTCATTGACAATATTTTATATTGATTATATGTTGAAAATAACAATGTGGTTATGATTGGCTTAATAAAATATATTTAAATTAATTTCACCCGTTTATTTTTACTGGCAAATGTGGCCGCTAGAAAACTTAAAAATCACATCTGTGACTTGCATATTTTATCAGACAGAGCTGGACCCTTCCCCCAACTTACATGGTTCCTCTAACAACATCTTGCTGTATTTTCTGTGTGGCATTTATCACTCCTGAATTCTCTTTTACTACTGACTGGTTTTCTGGTTCGTCTGCCTCTGCCCAGCCATCCCACACACCAGAGAGTGGGATGGGTGCCCCAGGCCTGCCTTGCTGTCTGTGTATCCCCAGTACTCAGAACAGCACTTGGTCTTTGGAAGGGGCTTAATGGTAGCGGTCAAACAAATAAATGAACAAATGATAGCGGCTGGGAAGTGTTGGCCAGTCCTCACCTGACTTCTGATGTGCAAAGTGATGCTTGACGTGGTGGGCCTTCATGTTATACAGGTAGGAGCCCTTGTGCGGCGAGCCGAAGTGCAAGTAGTAATGGATCATGTCGTAGAGGATGTAACCCAGGAGGCCACCGGCGAACATAGTGCCCCCCACCGCCTCGGGCAGGAGGAGCTGGAACATTGCGTAGAAGAAGGCCATCGCCAGAGAAGCTGGCGCAGGGGGGAAGACGAGGCGGGACTCATCAAAGGGTGCCTGTGGATGGAGAGGCTCAAGTGTCAGAACGCAGCCTGGGGCCTGCTTGTAGTCACAGCAGAGATGCTCCCCTCAGAGGGTGGGGTCGGAGTGGCCCAGACATCCCAGTGAGGGGGCGGCGAACCGTCATGGCACTGTCAGTAGCTTTGGGAAGGGGCAGGGCACCATGCCTGAAAGCCCTACAGAAACTGTCCTGCTCCCAATTTCCAAGCCAGGAGGGGACCTGGAACACTGTCCAAGAGCACGGAGGTGGATGTGATGTGGGCAGGACGCTCACGGTTCAGAGTCCTGCTTTATGTTCAAAAGGCCACTTTGGCTCTGGCATTTGTTGGGGTACTAGAGGGGAGCTCTGCCACCAAACACCAGGTGGGGCACTTAGGCCGGGGCCTGATGTTGTCTGGGAGGGCAACACATTGGCAAGCTGAGGTTAATGCCAATTCCCATGGCGGGATGGTACTGGAGGTGTTAATATTCTTTCTCCCCACTCCCAGGTCTAACAGAAGCCCCTCTTTGTGCCAAGGGGGTGTTGTCACAGTGAACAACAAGAGAAATAGGCCTTAGGCTCTGCAGCCTTAAAAGCCAAAGGCCTGTCATAGAGGTAAGATTTTAGCGACTGCTTGGTGAATATTCTGAAAAGAGACAGACCCTCTTTGGATTGGAAGGAATGAGAGAGAGAGCGAGAAAGCGGGCAATAGTCACAGAGCAATATGCTGATGAGGGCCTCCCTCCCATCAGACCAGGAGCAAAAGGACCAGCTAGAAACCCAGCTCCTGGAGAAAGAAGGAAGAGAGGAAGGGAGGGAAGGAAGAAGGGAGGAGAGAGGAAGGAAGGACGCTAAGCACAGCATGGTGTAGGGACGGGGGATGCAGCTTCCTCCGGGCAGACCTGGCTTCCAGTCCCAGCCACTGTCACCATCATATTGCCCTTGAAGAGCCCCAGGGTGGTGGGTGGTTGAGAGCACCAACTCTGGAGTCCACAGAAGGGGGCATAAGATCCTGGCTGTGCTAGGTATGACCTTGGGCAAGTTCCTTAGTTGCTTGATTTCCCAAGCCTCAGTTTGCTACTCTGTGGAGTGGGGAGAACTGTAGCACCATCTTCAGAAGGAAGCTCCACAAGGAGTGATTTCTGACTCTTTTGTTCAATGGTGTCTCGCAAAGAACCTGGCACAGAGTGAGCACGTTTGTCGAATGAATGAATGAATGAGTTGTTGTGAGGATTAAAGATGATACATGAAACGTACCCGCAGAGTGCCTCGTGTTAATAATCATGGCACACAGACACACATACTCACCGTCCACACCAGTACAGGTTAGGACCCAGTCCTCCCTCTGAGCAACATCAAATGCCCTGGTTTCCTCTTGTTCCTAACCTGACTCACAGAAAGATCGGCAGCTCCTGTCAGTCAGTTACAGCTGCAAGACCCCAGGTGGCAGCCTGCCCTTGCTCACCTTGTGGTGCTGGCCGTGCAAGACGAAGTGCAGCATGATGAGGTAATAGCTGTTGCTGGGGGGCTTCATGTGGAACAGGAAACGGTGGATGAGGTACTCTACTAGGGTCCAGAAGAGTATCCCCATCACAAAGAGGCCCGGGAACACGGACTTAGGCATGGCTACTGAGTACTCTGCAGGGTGGCGAGAAAGAGTACAAGGTCAGGGCAGACAGCCCCAGCAGGCAACAGTGCCTGGTGGCTCCAGACATTCTATCTCACCACCCTGTCACCTGGGGAGCTGCTTCCCTCTGTCCAGCAGCTATGGGGCCAGGCCATACTATTGGGACTCCTGGGTCAAAACGGGAAGGATGCTGTGAGAATCTGTGCTGGGCTTGGAGGGGTCCTCTCAAGGGATGATGGGGTCCCTGGCCGGAGATCTGAGATGTTCCTTGGAGGGACGAAAGAGTGGCTGTGGCTGGCACTGGACCTTTGCCTAGGGCTATGGTCTGAATGTCCCTTCGAATTTCTTGTGTTGAAAGCTAACCCCCCAAGGCGATGGTATTAAGAGGTGGGGCCTTGGAGAGGTGATTAGCTCATGAAGGTGGAGCCCTCATGAATAGAATTAGTGCCCCTTATAAGAGAGGGCCCACAGGGCTCCTTTGGCCTTTTGGTCATGTGAGGGTACAACAAGAAGCCTGTGACCTAGAAGACGGCCCTTACCTGACTAGGCTGACACCCTGATCTCAGACTTCTAGCTTCCAGAACTGGGAGCAATTAATTTCTGTTGTTTATAAGCCACCCAGTCTGTGATGTTTTGTGATAGCAGTCCGAATGGCTAAGACACCTGAGGGTGGCCTTACCTCAGTGGCATGGGGGAGATGGAGGGATGATTCCCAATTAAGCCAGTAGAGCTGGGGAGGTCATTGATGAAAAATGTTAACAACTAGGGACCAGGGGGCAGGAGGGACAGGAAAACCCATGTAGAGAAATCTCAATGGACAACACTTGAAATCATAGCATATGAGGAAGATGTGAAAAACAAAACAAAACAAAACAAAAAAAACCCAAAGATGATTAACCTGAAGACCAGAAGACTGGAGAGATGTAACTGTCATCAAGTGGGAGGTTCACAACACCCAGCCCTGATGACATACTGCAGTCCTTAAGGCTCTCGTTTCTTTTCTCCACTTCACTCATTCTTTGACTTCATGAGGACTTCAGCTCTTGTCACTGTTTCCTCCATGTCTATCCTCACCCTCTTAGCTTTACTTCTTTTCTCCACAAGCCAATGCTTTGGCCATACTTTCTCTCTCTCTTTTAAAATAACAGCTTTATTGACATATAACTCACATGTCATACAATTCACCCACTTATAAAGTGTACAATTTAATGGTTTTTTAGTATATTTAGAGTTGTACAACTACCACCACAGTCAATTTCAAAACATTTTTGTCACCCCAAGAAGAAACCCTGTATCCATTAGCAGCTGCCCCCTATTTCCTCCAACCCCTGCTATTTCCCAGCCCCTGGGGAACCACAAATCTTCTCTCTATCTATGGATTTGCCAATCTGGACATTTCATATAAATGGAATCATACAATGTGTTGTCTTTTATGACTGGCTTCTTTTCCCTATAATATTTCCAAAGTTCACTCATGTTGTAGCACGTGTCACAATTTCATTCCTTTTTAAGGCTGAATAATGGCCCATTGTGTGAGTAGGCCACATTGGTTTATCCATTCATCATTCGATGGACATCTGAGTTGTTTCTACTTTTTGGCGATTATGAGCAATGCTTTTATTAACATTCAGGTACAAACTTTTGGGTGGACACATGTTTTCCGTTGCCTTGGGTTTATGCCTCGGAGTGGCATATCATTAACTACGGGTCATATCATAACGATGTTTAACCTTTTGAGGAACCACCAAACCGTTTTCCAAACATAGCCATTCTCTTTTGACCTTCACTCCATCTCCCTCGCCTGCCCCCATGAACCCCCAACCCTGGATCAGTACAAGAACCTGGCTCCCCAACCCCATAGCCCAGTTTCTGGGCATGGAGGGAGAGTTGTAGAGCCACGGGTCTGGTGTCTTCAACCTCAGCTAGACCCCAAACACTGCCTGGTGATCCTCCTGTGTCTCCAGGCATCCCCCTCTCCTCTCCTTCCACCCAGGCTCCTACTTCACAGAGGAAAGAGGCCTTGGGGAGAGAGAACAGCTCCCTCCACATGCTCCCCTCCACCTTCAAACACACCTGATTCAGCCGCCACCCTGGAACTTCATTGTTGCTCTTCAGGGACGAGGTGTGCCCCCAGGCACCTGGGCACTGGATGGTGGTGGCAGTAATAGTAATAATAATAATAATAATAATAATAATAATAACAACAACAACAACAGATATGTATTGATCAGTACCTACATACGAGGCATTGTTCAAGTACTTTACATGGATTACTTCACATTTCACCTCTCTCCGACCTCACCAGGGAAGCATCGGCATTGCCCATATGAGTGAGGATATGGAGGTACAGACAACTTCATTACTTGCCCAGCTCAGCCTGCCAGGCAGTGCGGAGCCCTCCGCCTGCCTCCCCTCCCTCTGGGCATCTTCAACTTCTCCCCTGGCCCTTCTGCTCATCTTTAAGACTGTCCTATAATAGACTCTGCCCCTTCATAGACAAGCACACTGAAAACATGAGCTAGACTCAAGTCTCTCCCGCTTTCCATTCACTCCGCAAGCGCCTAAAGCCTGTCCTCTGTGAAGAAGAGCTGCAAAGGCCATTCAGGTATTTCTTGCCAGATCTAAGACATTTTTTTTCAATTCATCTCTAACTCGGCTGTGGCATATGACTTTAGTGACCCTTCTCTTCTTGAATCTGCAACCACATAGGTTCCTTCCCTGAGGTTTATGAATCCTGTTGGATTCCAGAGTGTGACCTGCCGAAATGATATCCCAAATGATGCATCTGTGTGCTTTTTCTCTGGGGAGCGAGTCCACAACTTTTCAGATTCTCAAAGGATCTGGGAACCAATAGTTTAGAACACACAGCTCCCCTCCCTGCCTGCTGGGACACTTGGCTCTTCTCCTCTTCTCTAGATGCCCTTTGTCAGGCTCCATCACGGACACTCTGTCTCTGTCCCCAGGGTGAAAGCCTTGGCCCTCCACTCTCACCTGCTCTCTGCTCGATCCCAGATGTCAGCCACAACCTCCAGGCCTGGACAGCGACTTGCTATTAGTCAATTCCATGCAACTGTTCACTGGCCCCCAAAGTCAACAGCTCCCAAAAGAAGCCAATTGTCTTCCTCTTCCTTCCTGCCTAGCCCATCACCCCAGGCTGCTCCTCTTGGGTTCCTTCCTTAGGGAGATGTCCACACATTACCAAAGGCTTAACTTACCCTTCTCTCCTGCGTCCGACCAGTCACCAAGCTCTGTTGGTTCACCCTCCTTAATATCTCTTGGCAAAGTAAAAGAAGCCAATACAACAGACCACATATTGTACAATTCCATTTATATGCAATGTCCACAATAGGCAAACGTATAGAGACAGAAAGCAGATTGGTGGTGCCAGGGGCTGGGAATGAGAAAAAATGGAGAGTGACTGCTTGATGGTTATGGGGTTTCCATATGGGGCGATGCAAATGTTTTAGAACTAGACAGAGGTATTGGGTGCACAACATTGTGAATATATTAAGTGCCACTGAATTGCTCAATTTAAAATGGTTCATTTTATGTTATGTGAATTTCATTTCAATTAAAAAAAATATATGTATCTCTCTCAGGTCAGTTCACTGCTTAAAATGCCCCATTACCTTATCATCTCTTGCTCCAATAATTGCATCAGCCTACCACCCCAGCTCCCTGCCCCCACTCCCCCCACACACACACACACACTGATAAAACCCTTCTCTGGTACGTCATGACCTTCAGGCAAAGTCCAACCTCCCTACACAGTACTCAAGGTTCCTCAAGACCTGATCGTGCTGGCCACATCCCTGCCTTGTCTCCCTGTCACCCTGTACTGGGCCAAAGCAAATCACTCCCACCTCCTTAGATGGGCCACATTCACCCTCCCCACACATCCCTAATTTGGCTGTTTCTTTCCCTGGAATTCCCTCCCTGCCTTCCTCATCCTTGGAGAATCAGCCCATGTGTCTCCTGTAAGAAGCCTCTGTCTGGCCAGCCGAGTGGCTCACTTAGTTAAGAGCTTGCTTAAGAGTGCGAGCTCTGAGCAACAGGGTTGCAGGTTCGATTCCCACATGGGCCCATGAGCTGC
>NW_017731452.1:3537419-3544520 GCF_001890085.2 Hipposideros armiger | reverse complement strand
ATGCACATGAGTACATTAGCACATGCAAATAATTTATAGATAATTAAAATGGACATATAATGGAGAATGTGGTCTAAATGTTTTACGCATAGGGATGTAAGATCAAAAAGTTAGGAAGCCGCAGCTCTAGGCAATGGGAAGCCCTTGAAGATTTTTAATGAGTCAGTGTATTGAGGAAGATTAACCTGGACCCAAATCAGTAAACCCAAACCCATAAAGAACAATGAATGAGTAGTGAAACCTGGCTCTGCCCTTTACCAGCCATGGGATCCTGGGCAAGTGCCTGTACCTCTTGGGGCCCCTCAGCCCTCGTGTCTATAAAGCCTGGTGTGCCCATCACCCATGATAAGACAGACAGTGAGATGTTCCCAGTGTCTGGCACACAGTGGCTATCAATAAATCTCCAATACAAGGGAGCTAGGTGGCTATTGCAGGTGAGAAGGGAGGTAGTGGCAGGAGAGAAAAGGAGAGGAGAAAGGTACATGGAGGAAACGCACTCAAGTATGGTAGAAAGAGTCAACAGTGATTCTGAAACCTGCCTTCCCATATCCCCGGCTGGAATCTCATCCTTGCACAGGCCTCCCCGCCAAAGCTGGCTCGGACCCAGCAAGTCTCCCAGCCCTGCCAGAGGGAAGCTAGCTCTACCATCACAACCTTGGAGCAAGGGTGTAGGGGTCTCAGGCAAACAGGAAAGGTCACTGGGCAGTCTCTCTGTGCCTATGACCAGAGAGAAAGGTCCAAAGATGGTTGTGGTTCCTGTTATGTGAACTCTGCGGTTCCCAGGTGCTGGCTGCCTTCCTGCATCCCAGGCTGGAAGATGACTCAGGGCAGCCTGGAGCAATCCCATCCAGCACCAGGTAAACCAGGCAATCCTCCAAATCCTATCTTGTCGCTGTTCCTTCCTGGCCCCTGGCCCCACATCTCCTTGACTTTCTCCTTTGGGTTTTAGCAGGAAACGGATTCATTGGGTGCATGCTGTCTCATTCCTTCTACTCCTCTGCCTCAGGTCTACACACACACACACACACACACACACACACACACACACACGAAAAGGAACTGGAGGAACCAGCTAGTGGCCTGTGTTTACACCTTATCTTGCGCAGCCTGCAGAGCCCCACCTCAGAAGAAGCTAGGTCAGGGTCATGGTGAGAGCTTGAGACTTTGTCACAGTTGCAACAACATTGAGAACTAACACTCACAACGCATTTATTATGTGCCAAGCATGGTTCTAAACACTTCATATGAGTTAAATAATTTGAACTTTGCCATACACCTAACTAGGCAAGTACTGTGATTATTATCTTGCAGATGGAAAAATTGAAGCAGAGTAACTTGCTCGAGGTTGCCCAGTTATGTCTTTCTGATGGATTGGGAAATAGCCATCCTGATCCCTGGTAATATTCCTTGTCCCAAAGCCTACTTTGTCTGATTTTAGTAGAGCTACACCAGGCTTCCTTACGCTTGGCATTTGCATGGTCTATCTTTTCCCATCCTTTTACTTTCAACTTGTCTATGTCTTTACATTTAAAGTGCATCTCTTGCAGGCTGCATATAGTTCGGTTTTGCTTTTTTTTATCTAGTCAGGCAATGTCTGTCTTCTAATTGGAGTGTTTAGTCCATTTACATTTAATGTTGTGTTTGATCTACCATCATGCCATTTGTTTTCTTTGTCTCCTCCATTCTTCCTTTCTTGTCTTTGTTTACATTAATCAAGTATTTCAAAATATTCTATATTGTCTCCTCTATTGGCTCTTTAGCTATGTCCTTTTGTATTTTCCCCTATTATTGCTCTAAGAATGATAATATGCATCCTTAACTTACCACCATCTATCTCTAATGAAACCCCTAATTTTTATATGTTCCACTTTTGCATGTTACACATGACACTCTATGCCTGTTTTTCATTTGTTCACTTAATTCGAATTAGGTATTTTATACAAATAGTGTTTCCAAATATAGCACAGGATTCGGCTAGGTGTGCCTTTCTCTGAGCCTTGCAGTAGTTTGGAAAATTTTTCACCTGTTGGTCCATTTTGCCCTTATTTCATAAAGAGAGTAGAAAACAGCATAGGATTCATAAGCTTAATTCAGTTGAGACCCAGAAAGAAATGTCTCGGTAAACAGCAAGCAGGGATTCTAGCCTGAATCTTATTCTATTGTGAAGAGACAACGGAACCAAAGGACAGAGCAGGTACAGAGTGCTGGAGCTCCATTGCTGAAGAGGTGTTTGTTCACAGGTGGGGTGGGAACAGAGCCAGTGCTCCCCCAACCCCCCATTCCCTTAAACACAGGGGACTCTCGTTTGATGTCCTGTTACCCATCTGCTCTTTGGACACGACTTCGGTTCCGCCCTGGGAAGACCAGCATGCACTGGACACCACACAAATGGCGGACTTGCTCTCTAGAGTTGGTCCCAAGGCTGCCTCTTATCAGCTCACTGGCCTTGGAGGGCCCTGAAACTGGGCTAGCCCCCAGTGCGTTTCTGTGAGATATCCCTTCTTGGTGCCCAGGGAGGGCCACTTCACCCTGGCCTGAAGCACCACCCTGGAGGAATCCTGAGAAAGCTGACTCTCATTCTGCAAACATCACACTCAGTCCTCAAAGGCTGACACCTACACTTTCACCACTGAGGCCTCAGCCCACTATTCCAGGGGAAGTAAAGTGAGCCTTCCCTGTACGTATGGAAATCCAGGCCTCCATTTTATGGATGAGGGCACTGAGGCCCAGGGGGGTAAAGTGATTCTTGAGATGGGGTTAGTTGGTCCTGGAGTGGGAGCCTCCCTTTTCCCCTCCCCTCAGCTGTAGCAGCCTCCACACAATCTCATTCACTGCGTGCTCGACCTTGATTTAGACGGTACGTGCACTAATAGGGTGTCTTTTCTCAATTCTCTTCCAGTCCTGATTACTGAAGGACAAAGTCTCAGCTGAGTNAGCTCTCTTGTCAGAAGGGAAAGGACTGGACCCACTGGAGCATTCCTGGCCACAGACCTTGGCCTTGACCTTTGCTGGGGCGCCCACCACACAGTCCTGTCTGAGGCCTGCATCCCCCACCTCGGAGGTCATTTGGTTCCGGCCCAGCACTCACTCTAACCCTCTCCCAGGCACTGCTCTGGAGGCCAGCCTGAGTGTGCAGAACCTCTCTGCTTTTGAAAACATTTTCAAGCATGCCTCTAGGAACTTCAGCCTTGAACTGGTATCTCGGCTCAGCTCCCACTGCTGCTTGGCACCCTGACTCTTCTGCGATTCCAGGGCACCTTTTGTCCAGCAGCTGTGCTAGGACCCTGCTCAGCCTCCCCTGGCCATGCTCTGTGGCTCGTATTTCTCTGCTGGTGGGCTGTGCCTTGCCTGACGAGCTGGAGGATGAGGGAGGTATGTGGAGACATATCTCTCGTGCCGCCACTGCTGGCATCATGGTCACAGGCTCTACACTGGACCTTTATTAAACAGCACATCTCAGCTCTCTGCAGAGGCCTGCGGTTCTGACCAAGCCCTCAAATCACCCTCTGAGCCACACAGAAGAGTCCCCTCCTATAGGTCAAATCTCCGCCCGCCCCCTCACCCCAGCATCACCCCTGTCGGCCCATCCGCAGGAGCTGGTACTGAGTGGCATCTCTAGAGGAATCCTGCAGAGGGACCTGGGCCAAAGCTCGGGTGTCCCCTTCCCCCTCCGGCCGCCAGCCCTGGCTGAACTGCCACTGTTGGTGATTGTTAGGGGAGCGCCGGCGGACAGTGGGCGATTCAGTGAGCAGGCCTTCTGAGCAACAAGCCCTGTGCTGTGCCTGAGCTATTCAGTGTGGGCAGAAAAGGGTAACCTTGGCTCACAGGGCGTGCATTAACCCTTGGTGACCGGGAGTTCTGGGCTCTGGGGGATTTCCTATAGCTTGTTCATCCCTCGTCACATCCTGGGCCAGGTGGGAAAACAGGCTCCCATCACTATGGCCGTGGCCTCTCTCATTTAAACCATTCAAATTGCCACTCCCAGGGGAGGTGGGCAGAAGACAAGCCTCGGAGTGTGGGGAGAAGGAGCCTGTGTCTGGCAGAGAAGGGGGGCTCTGAAGGCTCACAGTCAGGAATATTACATGTGACCAGGAAAGGAGAGGCCACCTGAGCTACACCAGCACACCTCTCCTGCCTGTTCCCCAACCTGGCTTCCATCTGAGTCACCCACCACGGGCCAAAACCTCCCTGAGACAGGCTGTGCCAGGATTAACAGACCACCTGGGCAGGCAGCATGTACCTGGAGGCCCAAGATAGGCAGTAAGCTTGGGAAGCAGGCTGGCAGAAGTGGCCACACCCAAACCCATGGCTGCGCTGATACTCAGTCAGTCCCATAGGCTCTTTGGAAGTCATCCCATATCAGCCCTTCTCTCTGTCCCCTGATCCCTGAAACCGGGGGTGGGGGGGAGGCACCTGGCATCCACATCCTAGCCACATGACCCTGAATTGCTTGCTTGACTACTCCAAGGCTCCATTTCCTCGTCTCTAAAAGGATATGATGATAGTATCCTTCTCGCGGGGCTGTTGGGAGGGTTGACTGAGATGGTCCCGGGAAAGCACCAGGCTTGGCACATGGAATGTGCTTAGTAGAGGTTAGTGGGGTTGTTATTCTGAGTTAGGGGTTCTACTGCCTGGGACTTTGCCCAAGAGACTCTGTAGGGCACTCCCAGGTCTTTCTCTCCCAGGATCTAATCTGTGCTGTGTTCGTGGGCCATTCTGAGTCCAGCTCTCAGCTGTGCTACCTGGTGAATGATTTCATTTCGTTTCTTGACAATCCCAGGTCTTATCTTTTCTAGTATTAGATTCAGCAATAAGCCTCCTCCTTTATCACTATGTCTCCTGATGAAATGATTTCATTGAGTTTCCGCTAATGTGTTGCTGTTCTTTTTGTTTTAATCCACTTGGGGTTGGAGTTGGGGAAGTCTGACACCATTTTTCTTTGGAAGACAATTTCTTCTACAGATAGGTCTCATTTAAAAATGTTTGTGATCTGGTTTGGGGTTGTGTGTTCTGAGAAACTCAGGGCCAGGGAGAACACTGAGGTCTCCCACCTCCAGGAGCCACAGGAGAAACCAGAAAGGAACCGACATTACCTGTGGTGAAGGACGCGAAGAGTCGGACGTTGCCCTGGGCAAGGGTTCGGTAGTGGGACCAACTGAGGTACAGCATCAGGGGCATCCAGATGATGGGGACAGTGTACCTGCAGGAGGGCCACCAGGGTGAGAGATATACATGCCCAGGGGCTCGACAGGGGCCAGCTTTCCCAGACATACCTCTGGACTAGAGGGGGGATGAGATGATACCAAAACATATGCAGAAAGCATGTGGACACCTGGGGTCAAAGGACACTGCTGGGGGAAACAAGAGAACGTCTGTGAATCTATCTGTCCCTTGTCTCTAAGATGAGTTATTGGCAGAAAAGAACTGTGTCCTTGTGGCTACGGACTCTATGCCGCTGGAGAGATGCTGACCTCTTGTGGCAAAGGACCTAATTGCAGGCAAAATGCTTCCCCTGGGCATTAGAAGCTGGAACCCCTTTGAGGAATCTGGCTCAGAACAGGGATGGCATTCAGAGTGGTTTCTGGCTACATGCTGGGTTGTCACTCCCTCAATGGACAAACCACGCACAGGAATGGATTATACCTACGGCATGTTCCACTATCCCCAAGAGCTTACGGTATAGCTCTGGGCTGGGTGGGGGGCAGACCAATTGCCCTTTCCCCTATTGTATCTGACTGGCACCAACTGGCACCATCAGGAGAAAGGGACAGCCCACCAAGGATGCAGTGCAGGGCTCACCAGACAGTCTTGCTGAGGGACTCGATGAAGTCTGAGTAGAAGAGGCGGATGGGCCTGGTCACTGGCTGGTGGACCCACTCCTCATATTTCTCTCCCAAGTGGCCTACCTGCCACAGTAGGGGCTTCTGCCAGTCTATCAGGTCCTGAAAGAGACAAAGGCAGTGGATACTTGATATTCACACCTGCACACATTCATTCTTCCAACTCCTAGTTATCGTATCCCAGTCCCCATCCTCCACCTTCATGTGGTCTGTATGGGGTTACTCGCCCTCCCACTTCAGTGATTCAGGACCGACCAAACCACTCAGTTCAGTTCCTGGCCACAGAATTGGGATCCAGGACAGGCCCATGACCTAAGCTGGTGCAATAAGCCATCAGACACCCTCTCTTCCTGCTGAAGTCGCTAAGTTAGCAGGGCATGCCCCTGGAGTTGTTAGCCTGCCCGAGGACTCAGTGAACATAGAGGATGGCCAAGTCAGGATCTAGAGACACCAAATCCAGGTGATGACACCCGAGTACCCATATTCAGCCGTGCCTGACACTTGAAGTCTTGCCCAGGACTGTTTAGGTACGGGAGCCAATATATGCTTTACTAGGAATGAAATAGGCCCTTTCCCCTCCACCATGGGCTTCCTTCTTGGTGTTGGTCTGGGCAATACATTCATTCATTCATCCCTTCAAACAATCATTCATTCAAAATTTGCTTGATATTTCATATCTATTTATCTATCTATAATTTCTATTTCTAAGCTAGGTGCTGAGAAGAATAAACAGGAATGTGAGAGACTATCTTTGCTTTGTATAGCTTAGTGCTTAATTAGAGTTCAGACTCTGGAGTCAGGCCTGGGTACAAATCCTGGCTCCATCACTTACTGTGTGACCTTGGGCAGATTACTTGACCTCTCTGAGTTTCAGTTTCCCCAGCTACGAAATGGAAGTGATAATAATGGTATCTGTAATAAAATGCTCAGGAAGATGAGACATGCCAGGCAAGACACTTTAGTGGTGATGCAGGAGGTGGAATGATTGGTACAAATGCCTGGGTCCAGGGTAGAAAATAAGGGCTTTGTAGAGAACTTGGGGTTTGGGTTGGAGCTCACACAACATGGAGGGCTCGGCAAGGGAGAGAGGAAAAGATAGAAGAGGGAATGTGGGCAGAGACCTGCAGCTTAGAATGATTGTGGCCCATTTAGAACCTTGACATTGATCTGGGGGGCAGCAGGAAGAAATTTGCTGAGGGTTTTAGATGACAGAACACCCCATACCAGACCCAGGAGTTGGCACTTCATCCTCCAGGCCAGT
>NW_017731452.1:3522685-3536114 GCF_001890085.2 Hipposideros armiger | reverse complement strand
GCAGCCTGCAGAGCCCCACCTCAGAAGAAGCTAGGTCAGGGTCATGGTGAGAGCTTGAGACTTTGTCACAGTTGCAACAACATTGAGAACTAACACTCACAACGCATTTATTATGTGCCAAGCATGGTTCTAAACACTTCATATGAGTTAAATAATTTGAACTTTGCCATACACCTAACTAGGCAAGTACTGTGATTATTATCTTGCAGATGGAAAAATTGAAGCAGAGTAACTTGCTCGAGGTTGCCCAGTTATGTCTTTCTGATGGATTGGGAAATAGCCATCCTGATCCCTGGTAATATTCCTTGTCCCAAAGCCTACTTTGTCTGATTTTAGTAGAGCTACACCAGGCTTTCTTACGCTTGGCATTTGCATGGTCTATCTTTTCCCATCCTTTTACTTTCAACTTGTCTATGTCTTTACATTTAAAGTGCATCTCTTGCAGGCTGCATATAGTTCGGTTTTGCTTTTTTTTATCTAGTCAGGCAATGTCTGTCTTCTAATTGGAGTGTTTAGTCCATTTACATTTAATGTTGTGTTTGATCTACCATCATGCCATTTGTTTTCTTTGTCTCCTCCATTCTTCCTTTCTTGTCTTTGTTTACATTAATCAAGTATTTCAAAATATTCTATATTGTCTCCTCTATTGGCTCTTTAGCTATGTCCTTTTGTATTTTCCCCTATTATTGCTCTAAGAATGATAATATGCATCCTTAACTTACCACCATCTATCTCTAATGAAACCCCTAATTTTTATATGTTCCACTTTTGCATGTTACACATGACACTCTATGCCTGTTTTTCATTTGTTCACTTAATTCGAATTAGGTATTTTATACAAATAGTGTTTCCAAATATAGCACAGGATTCGGCTAGGTGTGCCTTTCTCTGAGCCTTGCAGTAGTTTGGAAAATTTTTCACCTGTTGGTCCATTTTGCCCTTATTTCATAAAGAGAGTAGAAAACAGCATAGGATTCATAAGCTTAATTCAGTTGAGACCCAGAAAGAAATGTCTCGGTAAACAGCAAGCAGGGATTCTAGCCTGAATCTTACTCTATTGTGAAGAGACAACGGAACCAAAGGACAGAGCAGGTACAGAGTGCTGGAGCTCCATTGCTGAAGAGGTGTTTGTTCACAGGTGGGGTGGGAACAGAGTCAGTGCTCCCCCAACCCCCCATTCCCTTAAACACAGGGGACTCTCGTTTGATGTCCTGTTACCCATCTGCTCTTTGGACACGACTTCGGTTCCGCCCTGGGAAGACCAGCATGCACTGGACACCACACAAATGGCGGACTTGCTCTCTAGAGTTGGTCCCAAGGCTGCCTCTTATCAGCTCACTGGCCTTGGAGGGCCCTGAAACTGGGCTAGCCCCCAGTGCGTTTCTGTGAGATATCCCTTCTTGGTGCCCAGGGAGGGCCACTTCACCCTGGCCTGAAGCACCACCCTGGAGGAATCCTGAGAAAGCTGACTCTCATTCTGCAAACATCACACTCAGTCCTCAAAGGCTGACACCTACACTTTCACCACTGAGGCCTCAGCCCACTATTCCAGGGGAAGTAAAGTGAGCCTTCCCTGTACGTATGGAAATCCAGGCCTCCATTTTATGGATGAGGGCACTGAGGCCCAGGGGGGTAAAGTGATTCTTGAGATGGGGTTAGTTGGTCCTGGAGTGGGAGCCTCCCTTTTCCCCTCCCCTCAGCTGTAGCAGCCTCCACACAATCTCATTCACTGCGTGCTCGACCTTGATTTAGACGGTACGTGCACTAATAGGGTGTCTTTTCTCAATTCTCTTCCAGTCCTGATTACTGAAGGACAAAGTCTCAGCTGAGTGCTAATATTTTCAACGCTTTTCACTTGCTGGTCATTTCCAATATGGCAGCTGGCTGGGAACTGGTCTCGAGAAGGGAGGATGGCAAGAGACAGCTCGGGATCCAATGAGGTGGGAAGGGACTCAAGATAAATTTCATGTCATACTCTATCTGGTGGAGGACCCCTTGGCTAACTCTCCCACACAAATGCTCTCTTCCTCCCGAGCTGGTGCCTGGTCCTGTCCCCTTCCCAACCCTGCTTCCTAAGGCTTGGGGGACACAGGGAAGGCATCAGCAAAGGTCTGTCAGCCTCTGTAGGAGGTTGGGTGGGGGAACAAGCCACTGCTCACACCTCCAGTTCCTAGGTATCCGGGGGCCTCCATAGCAACCCTCACAAGAGCAAATCTTCCTTTACAGCTGTGGAACCTGATGCTCAGAGAGGGCAAGTGATTCGCTGGGGGTTGCCCAGCTAAAGGAGGACTACTAGGACAAGGGTGAGGATATGCCTAGATACTGCTCTGGAGTGGGCTTGTTGGGGTTGGCGGTGTCCTTTGGTGAACGGAAAGACCCCAAGCAACAGGCTGGGCCCCAGGAAGCTCATGCAAATGTGGGGATGAGATTGGCCAAAGCACATAGTGCCAAGTGTGTGTGTGTGTGTGTGTGTGTCCCAGTCCCCTCCCCCATCCAGCTCTGCCCCTGCCCCAGTGGGAGGGGGAGGGCCTCTCCCGGCTATGCCAGGAATGCAGCTGCAGCAGGGCTGGGCAGGGGAAAAGGGCAGCCTGCTGCCCAGAGGGTGGGTGGAAGGGTGTGCGCTGCCAGCTGAGGAGGGGGCCTCTCCCCCACCCTCTCCCCCAGGTTCCCCTCCTCCTGGGCAGCACAGGGGCCAGGTGGCACAGAAGTCTTTCCAGAGGCAGCTCCAGCTCAGGAATAGCAAGCTAGGAATCTGCTTCTCCCCAGAGGGGCAAATGAAGGGAGAGGGGGTAGCTGCTCTGTGCCAACAGCTCCTCCCACGACCACAGCCATGAGCCAAGGCAATTGTTTCAAAAAATGTTCACCCAAACTCAGAAGCTCATAGCCCCAGGGCAGGGTTCTGAGCTGGGAAGGCGGTGGGGGCTGGTGGGGAGGGGAGTGAGGACAAAGACTCGAGAAGAATCCTGAGACACACTGTTTCTGTGTCTTTGTCACAGAACCATGTCTCTTTTCCTTTGAAAGCCATGATTTTGAGAACTAGAGCCTGGGACAACCTCGTTTTACAGCTGAGAAGACTGAGGTCAGATGCTCGGCTATGTATGCTAGAGGCAACCTGCACACGAGCCTGTCCCGCTCCAGAACCCATGGTCATAACCCAGGGCCAGGAGGCCGCCTATCAGCTGGTTCAGGACGCCCCCGGCTGTGCATTCCTAGCACAGAGGCTGTGAGGAACCCAGCAGGAACCCAGGGGATGTGGTAGCTGGGGAGGTGGCCTCAGGCACCCCACTATGAGGCTTCAGGGAGATGCGAGTGGGCAGAGAACAGGGGAGAAGGGGCCGAGGCCTAGAGAATGGAGGAAGGCTGGCCACGCACCATGCAGAGAACCTGTATGACCTCAGTCCTCAGGACAGAAGGACAGCAAAGGGCTCTGCCCCGCTCCCCTTTCCTAAAGCAAGGTGGGCTGGTCTTCCACTGGCAGACCCCCCTTAGTACACCCTGTCAGATGCTCCTGACAAGCCCACACTAGACCCGGTGGGAATGTCCTCCATCTTGCTGAGGGAGAAAGGCCTGAGCCGTCTGTGGTCACGCAGTGGCATCTCCTGCCCCTAGCCTGCCTCGTCCACTGCCCTCACAGGGAAAGAGGGCAGCACCCAGCCTGCCTGCCTGGTTTCTCCGGGGGGAGGTGGGGGTGGGTCTTTTTTGAGCACTCCTGAGCTCTTTGGAAGAGTGGCCAGGAGCTCTGGGCAAGGGGGCAAACGGAGAAAACTGAGACCCTGGCCCAGCAGGAACAGTCTTGGGGAGGTCCCTGTGGATCCCTCCACACCCCTACTCTGGGGAGCGTCAAGGGGAGAAAGGGGACCCAAGGGGATGGGGCTGGGGGAGGCGTGGAATGCTAGGGGGCGAGCCAGGGCTGTACCCACAGGGTTGAGGTTGGCCCTCCCCAGAGGTGGGCTGGTCAAGGGGGCCCTTGTTTTGATCCAGGGGCTGTTTTCCTGAGTTCTCAGTGACTTAAATGAGGGTCCCAAAAGGTTAAATCCATGTGGCCAATATCAACATCTGCCAGGCCCCAGGGACCCTCAGAGCAGCCCCTAATGCTAAGGGGAGTGTGTGTGTGTGTGTGTGTGTGCGCGCGTGCGCGCGCACGCACGCACATGCACACTGTGTGGTGGTGACAAGGGGGCTTTGAGAGCCCACTGCTGCATTTTGCTTTAGGACACACCTGGATGGATGATTCCACCTGTCCCTTAGGGAAGAGAGCTTTGGAGACACATTCCTCCCTTCTGCCACCCCCTCTCCCAGTCACAGCCCTCAAGCGTGGAGGGTTCCAGGGCGCGTGGAGGGGTGCTGGGTAGGGCAGAAGGGCTAAGCAGTAACACTGGTGGCACTAAGCTAACCAGCTGAGTGACTCTGGGCAGGAGACTTAAGCCATTCCTTATTAGTTAAATCAGGATCTGATAATCTTATCTCTTTAATTGTTAGAGGACTAAATCAGATAATATATTTAAAATGTTTTGCACATGGTAAGAGCTCAATAAAAGAAGTGTTAATTGGGCCCTAACTCCGTTGCCCTGGGGCATCTGAGCAGGAACTTCTGCAAACCCTTGAAATCACACCAGTATCATCTGGTTCCAGCATACTGGTCTCCAAAGTGGGCAGAGTAGAGAAGGCTGCCAGGGGAGGGCTCCGAAATGGACACAGTGAAGCAGTGAAAAGAGGCAGGGGGACAAATGGGACAGGTGTGCCCAGAAGCCAGGAGCGGTGGGCAGCTAGCTCCCGCCACCTATACTGAGGCAAGCCTCAGGCTGGCTGGGTTCCAGAAAACAGGAAGACATGTAGGGTGTAATGTAAGGTGAGGAGCCTGGTTTCTTGTCCCACAAGGAAGCCTGGGTCCTTCCCAACTGGGTGATGGGAGGGATGACTTAGAAATGGTTCCAATAAAAGCCCATGTAGAACCCGAGAGTCAGTCAGAATGCATGGCACCCTAAGGAGGCAGGGCACCCTGGGCTGGTTTCCTGGTCCTTCTGCTGTCTTTTCAGAACCTTTTCCCTGGGCCCCCGCAGCTCCATCCCAGTTCCCCTCACTCTTTTCAGCATGGCCCACTCTGTCCCCAGCTTCTAGTGGATGTTTGGCCATAGGAGCCCAAGGCTCCCTTCCTTAGCAGCGCCCAGAAGAGCTCCCCTTGAATGCAAAACATTAAGGGTTAACTTTGGCATGTCCCTAAACCCACCCCAGGCACAGGACCCCTGGTGGGAAAAAAGCGCTGCACACTTGACCTCTCCCCACAGCTCCTCAAGGTCCAGACCCAACGATACACCAAAGCCCCTGGCCTGGGTCAGAAACAGACGCAGGGCTTAAATCAGACACAGGGTTTGGAGGCAGTCCCGCCTCTCCACGCCTCCCAAAGGGGCTAGGATTGACCGTGTGGTAGATGAATAAAGAAGAAAATTAAGCAAAGCACTGGGTTTCCTCAGGGAATTGGGGGAGGCATGAAGCTGACCCCCGATGGCCCGCCATGTGCTGAGGGGACCTGGCCAGCCTGGGTCTCCACAGCCTCTCTTGGGCAAGCCCTTGTCCCACCCAGGGACACAGGAGAATGGGGGAAGGATGGGAGGAGGAAGACAGGAAGTGTGTGTGTGAAAGAGGCGGGGAAAGAGAGTCAGGTGTGACCTGTCTGAATGTACTGGCAAGGAGCCAGGAGCAGGCCCTGGAGGATGAGGAACAGAGGAGGCTCCTCTTCCCTTGGGTGGGGGCACAGGTGATGGTGGAACAGGCCTGGGTGGACTGAATCCCCAACGGCCCCTCCCCCATGAGGTGACAGGGCTGGGGTCAGCCATGAACCTGCAGCCTACTGACTCTGTGGGAGGGCCTCTACCCACAGCAGGCTATTTATCCATCCCTAGTCAATTCTCTCTTTAGAGTATTTTCTTTCCAACATTCAACCCCAAAGCCAAGCCCACAGATGCTGGCCCCAAGGACCCCTCTTCGCAGCTCCTTTCAGTATCATCCACTGGCCCTGAGCCCTCAGCTGGACCCACTGCAGCTCATTCTCTGGTCCTGCCCTCATTCCACACCCTCCTCATCTCCCACTGCAGTTCCTCCTTTTCCAGGGTAAGGTCCTGACTCCATGGTTTCCAGGGTCCTAGTCCCATTGAAGTTGGCTATCTAGATCCCTCTCCATCCCGCCCACGTGCAGAACAAGCCCAAGTATCCCAAACTTCCAGAGAAGTCAGACATTTGTACCAAGACCCCCTCCCTCCAGCCTCAGCTCCTGAGCAATAGCAATTATGGCCAAGCCCAGGGGTTGAGGTCAGGACACCAGGTCTCTGGTGAGCCCTCTGAGGGCACGCTGTGTGGCCCTGGGTAGCCTTTCCCCTCGATGGCCTTCTACTTCCCTTTTGGTTATACGCCTCTCGAAGAACAGCCTGTCCCAGGCTCTCTGATTGAGCACTCACAGGCTGACAGGATCCCCTGGAGGTGAGGCAGTGGCATCGACAGACGCCATCTCCAAGTTCCTGGGGTCAGGGTCTCAGAAGTCTTGGCCAAAGGGCCCAACAAACAATAAGCTTTCTGGAGTCCCCCACTCTCCTCTGGTCACCTATGTCCCTTGGGGATGCTTCCTGCAAGATCCCATGTTGTACTGTTTGTGGGGTAAGGTTGTCTGTCCTGTCCACCAGGTTGTTAAGCTCTCTGGGGACAGAGGCCTGCCCTGTTTATTTCTTGCCCTAGTGTCCAGCACAGGCAGGGGACATTTATGGACATTCCCCACTTACGTCTATTCCAGGAGGAAATGGCAAAATGATACTGGGAAAATCTCATGACCCAGGTTGGAGGGAAATGGCTCCTATATCTGGCCCCCTTCAGAGCCCTCAGGCCACGCTGCTTCTCCTTACCTCCACTGAGCAGCTCCACTTCCTCCTCTGACCACTCAGGACTCCCCTAACCAGCAAACGGGGTCTGCCTAATCTTGGCAAGATACTGCCTCTGCACACCAAGAGAGGTTTGTCGTCGGGCTCTGCAGACACACCCTGCAGACGGTCCCAGCCCTGTCCCCATTGGCCTCAGCAGGCTCCCATGCTGGTGACCCCTGCAAGTGATCGTGCTGGTGCCTGGGCAGCTCTGCCTTCTGAACCGGTCAAGCTGGGCGTGCCTGGGCCTGCTGACCCTGCACTGTGTTCTTCTGGGCTTCAGGGGTCCACGTGGGAGCCCTTCCTCTGGGGTGCTTGGGGCTTGCCTCTGCACAGACCTCCTCGTGTGCAATTTCTCCACACCCACCACAACCTTGGTCATGTTTGTGCTGCCCAGATGATGCTTGTGTATGGTGGGCACCTGCTTCCCATCCTTAACTTCCCGGGCAAATGCCATGAATAACCACAGGTTTTGTCTCCACTCACCCTCTCCTTGGCTCCAGGAGCCCCCAATCATCATCCCGTCCCATCCTGTGCCAGTTACCTTGTCCCAATCCACCACTTTTAACTTTGGTTCCATTGCCTGGTCTGTCTTCTGAGTGATGGCAGAGGCTGAAGTCTCATTTTCCATGGAGCTCTGGAGAGAGATGAGAGGTAATTATTTACAGTGGGTAAGGGCAGAGAATCGCAAGCCACCCCGTAAGGAGGCAGCCAGGAGTGGTGAGAGCCCTATGTTGGGCAGGGTGGGCAAAGGTCAAGGACACTGAGTACATTTGAAGACAGGTAGCTACTGTTGTGGAATGTATTATTCGCTGCATTTTTCTTCTCCCTTAAAAAAAATTCTGCAAAAACATGAAGCAGAAAGATCTGGGAGAAAAAATAAGCTGGCAAAGAGACTGTAGAAAAATGAGTTATTAGCAGGAATGCTCTGGGCAAGAAGGTCCCTGCCAGCTTCCCTCCAGGTCCCTAGCAGGTGTCAGGCAGAGGGAGTCACAGGGAGTCACCTGGCGGACTCACTGTGCCACACCTGATGACTACCCCACCCCCTCCCTCCCTGGTAATTCCACAGAGCCCATGGGTCACAGGCTGGGCCGCCTAGGTCCATGTGCCCGCAAGAAAAGCAGCACAGAAGGAGGGAGACAGTCCCTCCAGGAGCTCCCAGGTCAGCAGCCACACATAGGGTGAAACTGTCAGAGGAGTGCCCAAATGGGCTCAAGGTTAAATGCAGCAGCAAAGAGGCAAAGTCAGAAGAAAATGGAATGTGCTGGGGAAAATCACGTGGCCTCACACGGGGTGAGGCTGGAGAGGGCAGGCTGGCACGTAGGTAAAACTCACGCTTCCTCCTCACAGGAAGAGTGGGTAGAGCACTTGCCAACGGTGGGGGTGGGGGTGGGGAGTGGTGGCTGCCTTCTGAGTCCCTGTGACTAAAGGACACGGTGGTGCTGGTGGGGCCTTGGAAGCTGGGTATCAGCAAGAACTCAAGAAGATTTTTCGAGCAGCCAGTTGGGGTTTCCATTGTCACAATTCTTACATTTTTGCTTCCAAATGAACCAAGAGAAAATGACGGTGAAAATGACTGTGATGCTGGCATTTTCTGGGACAAGCCATGTGTAACCCAAATAAAAGCGGGCTTTCATGGTCCTGTCTTGGTCTGAGTATCTCAGTATTTTTAGTGTGTCACCATGCTAATACCTTCATTGTTTAAAAAAGCATCTCTGGGAGCATTTTCTCAATCCATTGAGATTTTGCTTCCTGGCAATTGTCATCAGTTTGGTTCAAATAAACTCTTATAAGCCTTCTCTTAGGCTGGATGTTTTTCGTCGACACTTCTATTTTTCTACCCCCGCGAGTGAGTAGCTACAGCAAAGAAGGGGGAAGTAGGAATTAGTAGAGGGCAGAGGTTAGGGTAAAACACCATGGAACCAGCCAAGGCCCACCATGCACTGTCCTCACAGGCAGTTGGGCCATTTCCCTACCTGGGGCCAGAAGATGGCCAGGTTGCTATTTGAAGAGATGAGGAAACTGCTTTCCCAAACTACCCTGAAATAGGGTGGGGTGGGGACCCACACAGCTGGGCTCAGGAGCAAATAGTGCTGAGGATCTGGACCCGTGGGGGCTGAGGGTCAGGATGCCTCAGTTTTCCATTGTTGAAGGGTGTGGGGGCCCGGACTCCTGGATCTGATAAAGGAGGGACTGGCGGCCTAGACTCCAGAGTCTGAGGGAGGAGGGGCTGGGGGCTGGATTCCCAGGTCAGAGGAAAGAGAGAGAGGACTCAGGTTTCTCTAATCTGTACAGACTCAGAAGGTGGGCCCAGGTTCCATTAGCAAGGCCCTCCACTCCCCACCACTTTCTCGGGCTGCCTTGGGTGAGCCAAGATATAATAAATAAATAAATAAATAAATAAATAGATAGATAGATAGATAAATAAATAAAATAAAAACAAAAAAGCATCTCTGATGATCTCTTAAGGACAAAGAAGAGTGGACTTTATAGCATATCATATAATCAAACTCCCGACGTATCCAATATAAATGTCATATAATAATCTTGCCCCTTCTAATTCTGTTCTACCCTCACAATACCCTAGAGTGTCCCCACTCACCAAGCTATTGACTCTCCCTCTCTTCTGGATAGTTATTTTCTCCTGGTCACCTCAAGTCCTCTCTTAAGCAGGGTGAGCCGGTCCTTCTCTGAACCCCCAAACCCACTCAACGCAACTCCATCGTCTCTCTCAATAAAACAAAAGGCACATCTTGGGGTCTGCCATCCCAAGTAGGGAAGGGGTTATCACATGCATTATCATTTAATAGTTTTGTCTGTGCTACACTTTTGAGGAATCACTGAGGGGCAGACACAGATCTGTTTTAGGACACATCTACCTAAACAACCATTGGAAGCAAGAGAAAAGGTCATTGCCTCTGGCACTGGGGCACAAAGCACCCATCCATTGGGCCCGGGCTTCTGCTCACTCCAGCCTGGACTGTCTTCTGAGAGCTCCAATCCTTGGAAAAGTCGCCCTTCCACTCACTGGCTGCCTCAGGTTTCCAGGGGTCACTCCTGGTTCCTTCCCTCTAGGACTGCATAGGCTCTTTCTTTTTCACCTGGCAGGCTTATACAGATTTGAGGACAGCCAGTACCCCACCCCCTGCCATCTGCTTTTCCCCAAGACCCTCTTAGGACCTAACAGGGTATCTAAGCATAACGGTTGGTCCATGCTCCTCTTCCAAAGCAGGTCTGATGGGACCAGTACAGAAGCCAGCAGGATTCACACCTTCTTCATATGAAACATCGTATTTCAGGTTATGAGAACTGAGCTCCCATCGGCCCTTTTGGCGGCCACAATACAAGGCTCATTCACTTAGCCTACGACCACTTGAACTTATTTCATGAACTACTACTGCTGCTGGCATAGTGTGAAGAGCTCATGTGGTCCAGGGGGTGATGTGGACTGGCAGACCTATTCACTGGAGGGCCCCAAAAGATGCGTGAGGAAGACTGGGGCCCCCAGAGCAGTGATGAATGGGAAAGCCGTAGGCAGTGGAAAGCAGAGGAAGCCTGAGAAATGGGGTCGTCAAGGGGAGTTTGCAGGGACAGGAAGCCCTGGCTCCATATCAACCTCTTCTTCAGGGGCTGGCGGTCTCAGTGAAGAGGCCGCCTGCTCTTCCCTCAATTCTACCCTCCTACAAGGATCTCATCCATAGCCACTGCCTTCATCCACTCATCCAGACACACACATGTGAACATCTGCAATGTGCCAGAGCATCAGCTTAGCAGACTCTCCCACATCTCTCTCTCTCTGTCCACATCATAGTCTGACCCAAAGGCCCTGCTGTGACTTCTGACACCACATTCCTAAAAGTGAACATATTGTCCTTTGCAAATCACCTTATCCCTATATTTAAAGTCTTTCCCCTGTATTTCCAAACGCCTCTCCTATTATGCCCCTGGATTAACCCTGATGTTTCCCTCTAGCTGGTAGGGATGATTTATGTCACCCTGTCCAGGATAATGACAGAGGTTAATATTCATGGACATTTATTATGTGCCCAGCCCTTTAATCTTCATAACAACTGTATGAAGAAGGCATGATTATCATTCCCACTTGACAGATGAGGGGACCTCGACACAGGGCGCTCCCACAGCTAGTGAGAGGTGGAGTCAGCAGCTGGACTCCAGAACAGTCTCTCTTTTTTTTTTTTTTAATTGGGGAACAGTGTGTTTTTCCAGGACCCATCAGCTCCAAGTCAAGTAGTTGTCTCAATCCAGTTGTGGAAGGCGCAGCTCAGCGGCCCATGTGGGGATCAAACCGGAAACCTTGGAGCTATGAGCACTGCGCTCTAACCAGCTGAGCTAACCAGATGCCCCCAGAACAGTCTCTTCATCACCATGCACTTCTTCCCTAACCATTCTAGCCAGCAATGATCTCTTCATTTTCTAACTTTTAGAAAATCATACTTCCCATGTGTCCCATGGCCTCAGTTGGTATTTATAACTTCCTGCCTCTTGTTGTCTTTGTATGTTTGGGAAATTATCTTACTGGTCCAATGGTGTTACAGATTCCAATAGGGCAGTAACCATTTTTTCCTTATCTCAGGGAGCCTAGGAGGGCTGTCGATACTATGAGATGCTCCACTTACAGTTTCTGAGTGGACCATGTTTCCATGCTGGTTCTCTGCAGAATAGCCAAGGTGCCCTGAGACTCCTGCAGGGCTGTGGGCTTGGCTCTGGGGATGGAGCTCTGAAGCTCTGCAGGGCACATGGTCCTTGGAAATGTAAAACAAATGGAGTGGGCATGCCTGCTTAGATGAGAAAGGTGGCCCAGGACACTGGACACACCATCTTAGAATGGTCACTCTGGGCTGAACAGGACAGTGCCCAGATACAAGGGTCAAAATTCCAATAATTTGGGCCATATAGTCTCAGTGCCCTTTGACCAATATACTGGATCAGCACAAGAAGAACTACAAGTCCATGAGACTGATACAAGATTGCTTGCATTTTATTTTGCCAAATAAAAAATTTTTTAAATCACCATCCACAGCATTTCATAAAGGAGAGGAAATTTCAATACCAAATAGGTAAGAAAATGCATACTTTCATAGTAAAAGTCAGTTCTTCCCAAGGAAGGGCAGTTGGCAACTTGACACTGACATTAAAAAAAAAAAAAAAGGTTCTATTTAAAAATATTTAGGGCCGGCCAAGTGGCTCAGCTGGCTAAGAGCTCACTCAAGAGTGCGAGCTCTGAGCAACAGGGTTGCCAGTTCAATTCCCAGCCCGAGCTGAGCTGCCACTGAGCTGCCAACAGGCTCAGCTAAAAAATAAATAAAAAATAAAAAAATAAAAATATTTATTAATGTAGAAAAATTACAACCTAAAATTTTAGTTTTGTGAGCATGAATTGCACGTAATTGTTTTCTTGGTTCAAGGTGGCTGGTGTGGGGGCCCTCTGATTTACAGGTAACAGGAAGAAGATCAAATATGCACTTTTTTCCAGTTCCAAGGCTTTACTTTAAAAATTACTAAAAATCCAGTTTTACACAGTGATATTGGCTAAAAATGGAAACAGCACTTTTAAGGTTTTTTTTGTTGTTCAACTGGAAATAGTCCGGGTGAAGTGAGAGAAGTGGAGGAGCCCCACGGCTCTCTGCCTCCTTCCTGGGAGCCAGGAGGGAGGGGAGTGGCCCACAGGCTGGCACCTCCAGCCCAGAGCAGTCAGGGATGCTCTCAGGACAGAGCCCTGGAATCCCGGGCCAGCACCGTGGGGGGCGCTGCCCATGTAGAATGAGGAAAAGAGGGGAGGAAGGGAGACGAGTAGGGGCTGTTCCCTCCTGTCCTCCCCCTTCCTTTTGCTGCCCCCGCTTAACCACAGTTTGAGGGTCTTGGAGGCACCAGGCAGTCATGTCATGAGTGACAGGCTTGTGGCAAATAAATCCCAGGCTGGTGATATAAGCAAGGTGCTTTCTGGGTGGCCTCACTGGGACCACACCCCTCCCTGGCAGAAGCCCAGATTATTAATCACAAGACTGTACAAACCTCCAATACAGGAGGAGACTTCAAGGAGAGCCAGAGCAAGCAGCACGTTGGCACCGCCAGCAGCAGAAATACCCTCAGGTACAAGGAAGTGTCCTCTAGCGTGTCTTTCATTGACTATTTTTCTTGCGTCTAGTTGTGAGATTTCACAAGGTCTAAAAGCCTTCTCCACAAGCAGACAGGACAAAGAGCCTCCTGAAGAAGGTCTCCCATTCCCATTAGGGGGGCTGCTTACATCTGACCTGGAGGGTGGGATGGGGAGGGGAAGGGGACAGGGTGGGGTCCAGGAAGTGAGCCCTGCTGGGAGCCGCTGCACCACACACACTGATCTGGGGGCACATTTTCCAGATTTCCATGTCCCAGTGTTTATTTTATAGTTGAACTGGGCTCAACCTTGAATTCCACAGGTAAACATCATGCATGAATCAGACGTGTATAAAGGTCATTCCTGGGAACTAGGGTACAACTCAAATTAAAACAGTTTGAAAAAAAGT
>NW_017731452.1:3502693-3514329 GCF_001890085.2 Hipposideros armiger | reverse complement strand
GGCTGCCTGGTCAACGCCCACTGCACTTCTGCTCTGCACCAAGCCCCACACTGGGAGTTTGGAGACACTGATCTTTAGTAATCCCTAGAGATCTGCCCACCGAGCCACTATCAGTGGCTCCAGTTTCCCCATTTCCGTTTCCCTCTGCCCTTAGTCTTCTAAGACAGAGGGTTGTAAACCTTATGGTACTGCTGAGTCATGCAGAGTGCTTGTTAAAAATACAGATTTCTGGGGTCTTGCCTCCAGGGATTCTGACTTTACAGGTTTGCGGAGTGGCCCAAGAATCTATACATATATAATATTATATATATACATCCTTATTCTAATTCAGTTATGTAGGTTTTGTTATTCAAATGAAACATCAAACTTTTCACACGTCTTCAGTGTTGGAATCTCTGTCTTCAATACTGGAATCTCTGTCACATTCCATAAATCTACTGGGATATTTGGAAAAATATAAACCTAAAATAATCTCTATTTTGTACTAACGTCATTTTTCCGAAATATGACGCAGTTCTCTAGCGTTCCTTTGTGAAGATGGAGGCAGAGGCTGAAGTGCTATATCTACAAGCCCAGGATTCCTAGCCCCACCAGAAGCTAGAAAAGAGGCATGGAACATTCTCCCTCACAGCCTCCAGGAGGGACCAACCCTACTGACACCTTGATTTCAAACTTCTAGCCTCTAGAACTATGAGAGCGTAGATTTATGTTGTTTTAATTCACATGCTCTTATTTTATTTTTCCACTCTTTTATTGAAGAACATACTGGTGAGTGATGTCCACAATGTAACTACTTGGTATTTTTTGCAATATTTTATTATTAAAGAATTTAAACATACCATCAAACTGAAAGACTTACTGTGAATACCTATATCCCCACCACCTACATCCTAACATTCACGTTCTACTATTTCTTTTTAAAAGCAATTTTTAAAGACTTGTGTATACCAACATCTAACTCTTGCAATCATGAGGTCATATCCTTAGGAGTGATTATTAATGTTTTAAATTTGTTTGCTCCCCTTTAAAAATTGGGTATAATTCTCATATAGTAAAAAGTTACCAGTCTTAAATGTATAGTTTTATGAGTTTTGACAATTATTAATATATGTCTCTTTGCAGCCAATGCCCAAATCAAGATAATAGAACATTTTCACCATCCCAGAAAGTTCCTGGAATCTATTTTTAGTAAGTTCCTTATTTGATTTTGATGAAAGGAAGGTGAGGGATAAGTATGCAGTTCCCTTGGCTAGAGAGACAAGAAGTTGGAGATTTACAGGGCTTTGCAAGAGAGGGACCAGTTTCCCTGGTAGCAAACACGGCTGCTTCCCTGCTCTCCTAGCTTCCGGCTGTTCACACACAGAGAGAACTTGCAGGCCCCTCCTCCAACTACGGGCTGTGGATACAGTTCAGGAAAGGTACACAGGACCCACCCCCAAGCCCAGTTCCAGTGGCAAGGCTGCTTTCCGATGTTCGCTCCTCAGCTCGCCCCACCCCAGCATTCCCCACTGAAATCGCTGCCATTCCATGACCGCTTAGACGCCCACTTTGGACCCTCCCATGGGCTTGCTGACTGGGGCCTGTGGCCTGCGTGGGCTTCCCTGAGCCCTTTCCTCCCTGCTCCAGCCACACAACTTCAGGGTCAGGGCATGCTGGGCAGCCCCAGCCCCTGAAAGTCAGATTCACTGTGTTTCCCTAAGGCCAGCAACATGGCCCAGAAATGACGCTCAGCTCCTGGCCTGCCCTTTGCTTTCTCTAGGGAAGCAGGTGGGAGCAGAATCCTGGCTGGAATGGAACAGAAGGAGAAGAAAAGCCCAATGGTTAAAAACCTAATTAAAAGCAAAACCAAACCACGAGTGATTTCATTGGTATAGAACAGAGTCCAAAAACAGACCAAAATATATCTGTGAATGATATGTAATAAGGTGTTTTTAAATCAGTGGGAAAACAGAGTATTCCATAAATCAACTAGGATAACCAGTTGGTCATTTGGAAAAATATAAATCCTAAATAATCTCTATTTTGTTCCTTATACCGAAAAAAATCCCAGGTAGGTAAAACATTTAAGCAAAAACAAACAACAACAAAACATTAAGCCTAAAATTATTAGGATACTGAAATACTTTTGTTTTTATGTATAAGATCATAGAGGTGGTCTTTCTAAGAATAATAAAATATGATATCTTTTACTACATGGAAAATTGTAAGGTTTAAATGGAGAAAAAAACATTAAAGAAATAAAAAAACACTCAAACATTGACCTCAAATCCCCCTGGTCCACCAAGGCAAAGTGATTGGTTGGGGCTGCTATCATCTGATAATGTCCAATGTAACAAAATGCAAACTGATTACAAAGTAAAATTGAAAATCAATGCAAAAATACAGAAAATTTCATGAAGTCAACGAAAGTGATAGAAAACTGTTTTATTCACAACTGCATTGCCAAATAAGGATTTGGCAAAGTTAAGCTATTTAACACCGAAACACAGGCAATCAACAAAGGGTAAGACCCTTCAAAAGAGAATGACCTGTTTATCAAAGGATCAAGGGAAATTCTTAGCCCTTACATAAATACTCTTGATAAAATGACACTCTTTATGAGTAAACTAATAGTTGCCAGATGGGAGGGAGGTTGAGGGACTGGGTGAAAAAGGTGAAGGGATTAAGAAGTACAAATTGGCAGTTACAAAACAGTCATGGGGATGTCAAAAACAGCATAGGGAATATAGTCAATAATACTGTAATAACTAGGTATAGTACCAGGTGAGGACTATACTTATTAGGAGGATCACTTTGTTAAGTTATATAGATGTCTAACCATTATGCTGTGTACCTGACACTAATATAATATTGAATATCAACTGAAAAAAAGTGACCCTTTTTATGATCATGCTATGAACAGCCAATGCAAAGTTTAGAATTTCACATTGTGCTTTCATACAGTTTCATCAGAAAAACCACACACGCACAAAAACAACACTACTTGATTCCTTATTTGCTCAGTTTACGAATTGGAATGCAATTGCAGTCTGAATTTTGCTGTCAGGTTAAAATCAACTAAAACAACACATTTTCCTTTCGTTTTTAAAGATAAGTTCCTTCTCCCAACCCCTCTCCTTGCCCCATTTTCTATGAAATTTTAGTCTTCATGTAAAGTGAATTTACTTTAAGTGACTTTTATTCTAGGAGTCAAGGACTTTGCTACATAGATTCAAGGAACAAATGAATTTTTTATGGCACTCTCTCTCCAACCTGCATAAGCCATTACACTCGGCACTCCAATGGGTCGTGATTGGAACCAGAGAAAGCAACCACTAAATGGGGCTGGTTTGGCCTTTTCCCTGGTTTAGGGGACATACAGGATCATGGAAGCTGTATTTAATCAGCCCAGTGTAGGTGCTCCTTATTCCTCCATTGCAGTCAGTCTCAAAGTGCGGGCCTTGAACTGTCTTAAAAATGGGAGGTCTTTCTTTGATCTGCGTGGATAAATGGTGCCCATTTCATAGACTTTCATTATTACATAAGTTGAGGGACTATTTATTAGCAACTAAGTGGGTTATTATGGACCATTAACATCTAGCCATTACTAGAGATCCCTAATAACTGTGATTCCATTTTCCAGTGGGAGATCTAAAAATGCTAAGCAACGTTGAAAACATTCTACTGGGCACAAAATAGTGTAGACAACTAGAACTCTACTCCTTTTCAATTCCATTCTTTTTAAAGGAGACATTATCACGAATTCACTTAGGTAATTATCAACCAAGTTTACGCTCTAAGTGTATCATCACANAAATTGTTTGGGGTGATGCCTTCAGATGAAATAAGCTTCAGTATTTTGGTAAGTGAGTGAATAATTCTGTAATCAGACACACTGGTTTTCGTAAGAATGGTCAGCTTGTGTTAATGGTTATGGCTGGACATAGGGTGTCCACCCTACCTGTGCCAGGTGACAGCTTTCTAAGGGTCCGCCTGAGGGACACAAGACTGTCCTAAGGCAATAAGAATGGAGCTGAAGACCCAGTCCGCCTCCGGCGCCTCCTGACCTCTCCACCCTGTGAAGGAAGGCTGGAGACATGGCTAGAAGCACCTCTGTGGTCAGGAGCCTGGTGAGGAGCCTGGTGAGTCCAGCAGGGCAGCGCTCAGGCTGGAAGCATCTTGCTCTCCTTACGCATTTCCCTGTGACTGCCTCCCAAGCTAGAACGTAAGCTCCACGAGGGGAGAGGCCCTGCTGTCTCGCTCACTGCTAAGTCGCCAGTAGCTGGCACATGATCAGCACTCAAATACTTGCTGAACAACACACTGATGAGTAGACAGATGGTGGCCAGTTTAACCTCTAGGGGCCCAGATCTGGAGACACCACCAAAGGGTGGGCAGGGCAGGTAAGAAGAGAGAGCTTCCCGACGCCTTCCAAAGCCTGTGTGTACTTGGAGAAAAAAGGTCAATGTGCTCTGCCAAGGAACTTGGGTAGACAGGCACTACCCATTCCGAGTTGAGAATCACTAGATATGCTGGGCAAATACGGTGGGGGCAGCGAAGAAGGCGTGTTGATCTCCTTAGATCCCCCAGTCACAGCCCAAGGCCACAGGGAGAGAAGCCAGTAAGACAGGAGCACCAACCCCAGCTTCTCCCAGCAGAGTGTCACTCCTGGCAGGTCATGAAACATTATTTCCTCCCAGATCAGCCAAGCCACGGCTCTCCCCTCATGGAGATGGACCTGCTTACACCACTGCCCCTTCCCCTGGGCTCCATCCTCCGCCTGCCTCTCTCACACTGAGTTCAGCACCCTCAGAGCCAAACTCCTAGAGCACCCAGCTGTTGGTTCCTGCCAGCTCCCTGAGGTTCCTTCCAGCCAGCCCACCTACCACACCTGTCCCTCCGGGAGGCAGTCTTCACTCAGGGGCAGCCTGCGGCAGTGGGAAGAATACAAGGCCAGCGTCTAGTTCTAACGCTGAATTCAGCTCCAGACGAAGGGCCATAGTTCTCAACCAGGCTCCCTTATTAACTTGCTGTGTGCCCTGGGGATCTTCCTCTTGCAACAAGAAGCCGTTTCTCTCTGGCAGGGGCACCCCCAAGTTCCTGCTCGGTCCTCAGAGGTTGGGCAGGTGACACCACTGAGTGAGGCAGGCAGGGTGTGGTTCCTAATACAGACCTATCCTGTTTGCAGAATAAATGTAAGAGTGTTCTTCATCTCCACAAGGAAAGATGCTCACTTTCATTTATCTTAAAACATGAGGCACCAAGAAACAAAAGCCAAACAAAACCACGAGGTGCACTTTTGCTAGAGATGTTGGTACAGAGAAAAAGAAAATGCAGCAAGTGCAGTCATCAGTGGTCATTGTCTTTTGGTCTTGAGATCAAGGAGGCTATAGGGATTGGTGCAGACTGCAGTGAACTACAAGTCATGCCCCGTTAAGTGGGGGCAGCCCTTGCTTGGATCTGGGTCAGGTGAGGATGGGGCCCAATGTTGTCAGAACTTCTGATTTCTAAGAAAAGCTGGAAAACTAGAGTTCTGTACGAAATCTCATACTTTCACATTTGACTTGCATTTAAAACCAACGATACGGGCCAAACTCACCTGTCTGAACACAAACACAGCCCCTGGTCTGCCAGACTGAAACGTCTGGGTGAGCTGCGGCCCTCCTGCCCCCCAGTGCAGCCACAGAGGACAGGCAAGACGAAGGGAGACAAAACCCATGAGGGTGAAGGAATCACAGTGGAGACGCAGGCCACACACCAAGGAAGTGACCTCCAGGGTCTCACTTCCCAGTGTAGAGGCCTGTGGTGGGCTGAATTGTGTCCCCCACCTCAAATTCATATGTAGAAGCCCTAACCCCCAGTGCCTCATCATGTGACCTTAGCCAAGAAACGCAAAAGATGGCCAGCAAACCAGCAAGAGCTAGGGGCAGGCCTGAAACAGATCCCTCCCTCACAGCCCTCAGAGGAACCAACCCTGCTGACACCCTGATCCAAGACTTCTAGCCTCCAGGCTGTGACACATACATTTCTATTACCTAAGCCAACCAGTTGGCGGGACATCGTTACAGCAGCACTAGCAAACACTAACACAAGGCCTGAACCAGTTTCTCTGGGATCAAGACAGAGCCACAGAAGAAGGAACTCAACCAGGAGAGAGAACAATGGAGGGAGGCCCCCAGGGAGATGTGGAGACCAGATTCTGCCTTCTATTTGATGCTGGGGGCGCAACAGAAACCTGAGTCTTGCAGCCAACACAGCCATACTGCCGGTTTGCAGTGGCAGCTCACACTGGGGGGTCAGGCAAACCGCAGCCCTCTTTAGCCTCTTGGCCTACTTTGCATTCCACCCCTTTCCCCCGCCCCCCCCCCTTCACCCGCCCCGCAAGCTTTGTGGCTTCTGGGACAGCAGTGCCACCTCCCTGTACCACCACCCTACATGTGCAGCTGCCATCTTACTGGTATCAACACAATTTTCCCTGAGAGACTGGCGGGAGGTATGGGGGAAACTGAGGCACAAGAGGATCAAGTCATGGATTCAAGAACTCTCAGAGGATTGCTGGGACAGCCAAACAGGAACCCACTTCCAGTGCTGTCCCCGCAAAGGCTCTTCCTGAGCCCTCCTCTGCCCCCTCTCAAGACTCAGTGGGGTGGTCCCACCCCTGGCGCGGACTCTGCCTTAGCCCCCAGCCCTCCTCCAGTGCCCCAGACCCTGTGCCCCTAAAGAGGGCTTGCTTGGAGGGTGCATGAGGGGGAGAGAAAAGCGAAGAACAACAGAAAGCCTGCACTCTGCATGGCAAACAAACAAGCCGACCACAGAGGCGGTGAAAGGAGGCAGTGTGCTGCGGGGCGGGGGCTGCCGGAGGCGGGGAGCAGGCATAAAGGAATGTTGTTCGGGAAAGCCGGGGCTGGGCACCGAGGGACGGACAGATGGCCTTTTATCCCTGGGTTTGGCCTGAAAACCCTTCTTCTGAAATGAGATGGTGCCCCAGGCCCTGTGTCCAGCTGTCCCCACCCCACAGAGGCCCAGAAGAAGGTGGGGGACCCCGGTGTCCCAGCAGGCCTGGGTAGCACAGGCCCTGGGCAGGTAGGAAGGGGCAGGCCCAGGAGAAGAGGATGGTGCTGGAGCCACGGCTGCACCAAGAGTCTTCCTTGGGGAGGGGCTCTGTGTTAAGCCCACCCCTGAGGCCCCCAGGGAGCAGTCTCCTCAGAGCTGGTTGTTTTCAGTAGCCAGAAATTTGGGGCTACAATTTTGGGCTAAAGGAAATGCTTGCTTCTATTTCTAGTAAGCTGCCCTCTGCCTGACGAGGTCCAAATCAGAAGCCAGGAACAGCTAGGTCCTGTGGCCTATCCTATCTTTAAAACATTTTAAATAAACCCTTCATGTGCAAAAACAAAAACTAAACAAACAAAAAAACAAAAATCATACCTGTCAAGTGACAAGTCACAGAACCCCCAAAAGCACACCCACTTCTCACCCACCCATTGTCGTTGCAAGGTGATTAGCTCTCCCAGCCACTATCCCAGTATTCATGGTAGGATGAGGAGAGGAAACGAGAAAACAAGTAGGAAAGTTGTGCCCAAGGTGTGACCACCTTCTCTCGCTCAGGAGATGCGGTGATCTATTGTAGACAAGACAGTCCCAGCCTCCTGGGTCCTTGACATTGGTTCACCGTGGACCTGGCATTCTTTCTACTCGTGCAGTGAGACCCCTTGGATGACATCATCAGCAACCTTGTCACCAGAAGCCAGCAGAGGTGGGCGATCCAGGACATCAGAAAAGGGGGCCAGTGGATTGAAAATGTTCATTACTGCTCAAAGCTCGCCAGAGCATGCCCACAGGTGTTTAGGCTGTTAACTTGATTCTCTACCAGATCCTGCCATGGACCATCTGCACCCACACAGATCCTTTCCTCTCTAGCCTTGAACCTCACGTGAGGGCACCATTTCCAGGAAGGCACCAAGAGACAAGGGGACATGTGTTTTTTTTCCAATGAAAGCTTGACTCTGGGATTTGGAGCAGCCCAACGGGACAATCCCAGGTGGAAGCCTGGGGTTGGGGGCATGCGCTAGGCTTGGTCTGGTGGATAAGGGGTGCTTTTGGAGGCTCACCTCCTCAGTCCTGCTTACAAACTCCCACCTGGCACTGCAGTGCTAGGAGGGGTGGGACTGCAGTTTCAACTCTGATGAGCAGCATCCACAGCCTGTACGATCATCCTTTTGCAGATTTGATGGGACATTTCTAGACTGTACTCTCTCAGGACTTAGACCTGAAGGCACCAGAGGCAGGCATGTGGAATGTGCTATCCATAGGAGAATACACTTAAGCCATCTAAAATATATTATCTCCTCACTCGCCTACCTTGCAGAATAAAACAAATTTCATATCTACCATATTGATTTACAAATGACTTCATATATCACTATTCCAGAAACAACATTTTTAAATTTTCCTTTTATACTCCAATAATTTAAGAAAGAAAAATAATTGCTGTCCTCATCATTATTTACAAAATGGTAAACGACTATATTGCCAAAAGTAGTATAAGTCACTGAATTATTTTATAAACAAAGTAACAACAAAAAACAACCTGCCTTACACCTACTAATTCTTTTTATTGATTCAATCAATTCCCTCCTCCTGCCCAGACATGGAATCTTCTTCCATTTTTTTTTTTTTAAAGAAATTTTATTGGGGAACAGTGTTTTTTTCCAGGACCCATCAGCTCCAAGTCAAGTAGTTGTTCTCAATCTAGTTGTGGAGGGTGCAACTGAGCTCCAAATCTAGTTGCTGTTTTCAATCTAGTTGTGTGTGTGGTGGGGGGAGAAGGGGACGCCACAGCCCACCTTCCCATGCGGGAATCAAACTGGCAACCTTGTGCTCTAACCAACTGAGCCACCCGGCCGCCCTCTTCTTCCATTTTTTTTTTAATTGGGGAATTGGGGGGATGGGAACAGTGCTGGGGAATTGGGGAAGGGGGATAGACAAGTTGCTCTCCTTTTTGTTCTTCAGTCTAGTTGTGGAGGACGTTGCTTCACTGGCCCAAGTTGGCACCATCATTGTGCTCTTCCCGGGCGAGGCAGATCAGTCGCCGGCTTCTGGACGGCCGCTCACTGAGGCTGCCAGCCGCTCACGCTGGCTGCTGGCTACACACGGTAGCCCATGGCCACCCACTGCAGCAGGGGCTGCAGCCTACGCCATCACAGGCGACTCACGGCAGCCCAGCTCCAGGTTGAGCTGTTGTTCAGCATCTTGGCTGTGGAGGGCAGTGTCACTGGCCCTCATATGTGGGATCCGAACCGGGGCCCTCTGGCGTCCCAAGCCCGTTCTTAACCACCGCGCCACTCGGCCGCCCTCTTCTTCCATTTTTAATTGAAGGTGTTTCTGTTCAGAGAGGTTGACTGGCTGGGCTCCAATAGTGTGGTTAGTTCTAGAACACAAGACTGTTGGACTCTAAGCCTGTGTCTTCTTCCCCACTCTCCTTTAACCTGAGAACTTTCAAACCCACTGCACATTTCTTACCCTAGCCAAGTCTATGCAGTGCACCCTAGAACTGGTGTCTCCTTGTGAGCTATCGTCTATACTCCATGTTTTATGCTCCCTAAGCACCATGCTTATACTCGTCACTACAGTGGTGCTTTGGCCCCAGGGGATGATGATGTCTTTGAACAACCAAAGGACAAGTTGTCCTTCAAGGTGGTCAGTGCCTCTCTGACATGGCCACAGGTCTGGGACATCACTAAATACACAATCTGGTGTGGTCAAGCAGAGAGAGAAAGAAGGAGCCATTGTGAGTGACGTGAATGATGCAGGGAGACCAGCTTCCTTGAGCAGAGCCACCCAATTAAGATGCCATTATCCCAGAGAGAAATGCCTTGTGACTGGACCACAGTGCTAGACCATCACGGTCTAACAGAGCTTTCTGCGATGATGGATATGTTCTTACCTTTGCTGTCAAATATAGTAGCCACTAGCCACATGTATCTACTGAGCACTCAAAGTGTGGCTAGTGTGACTGAGGAACTGAATTTTTGTTTCATTTAATTTTAATGAATTCAAATTTAAATAGTCACCTGTGGCTAGTGGCGACCATATTGGACAGCACAGCTCTGGACTCATACATTCAACTACTATTTGAAATCTCCACCTGAGTGTTTCCTTGGCATCTCAAACCTAATATGGCCCCAGTGAACTATACCCCATCCCAAACCAGGACCCCCAACCCAGCATTCATCATTTCTATAAATCAAACAAGCCTGTTGCTCAGGTCATAACCTTGGCATCATAGTCGAGATCGCCTTCCCTTATTCCCAACATCGAATCCATGAGCAAGTTCTAGTGGCCCCACCTCCAAGACATTTCCAATGTCTATCCGTTTCTTTCCATCCCTACGGCCACCCAGTCCAGGCCACCTCCCACCTGGACAAGAGCAATGGCCTCTTAGCTCTCTTCCTGCTTCCACTCTTGACCCCCTTCAAGGTACCCTCCACATGGCAGCCAGGACGCCCTAAGATATAGACCAACGCTGTAGGTCTTCCACTTAACATCTTCCATTCCATTGCTCTCAGAATAAAATCTAGGCCCCCCCACGATGGCCCATGGGCTCTAGTGAGGCAGGGCTCCTGCTTACTTCCCCATGCTCCCCGTCACCCACATTTCTCAAGCAACACCAGTCTCCTTTTGGATTCCTGATGTCACTAAGTCCTGTCATACCCCAGGGCTTTTGCACTTGCTGTTCTTTCTGAAATTTTTTTTTTACCTAGTTCTTCTTATGACAACTCCTTTTCATCTATCAGATGTCAGCTCCTCGGAGAAGCCTTCTCTGACCCCCCCCCCCCCATCAGAAGCTGCAGGTGCCACTCTGTCACAGCCTTCTGTTCTAAAGTATATTATCTATTCTGTTATATATGATCTATAATATATAACACAGACAATACATATATAAATACACACACACACACACACACACACGTAGCTCTTGCTACTACCTGTAGTTGCCCTGTCTCCCTGCCTGCACTAGCCAGTATGCCCCATGAGGGCAGCAACCAGTTGTATTTTTATCTGCAGCACCAAGAGCAGTCTGGGCATGAGGAGCCATCTACTGTGTTTGCGGACGAATAGAGGAAGGAATGGTGGGGAGAAGGTGGCATCCCTGGAACCACTTGAGCCCTCTGCCAGCCTCATCTTTAGAGACTGTCCGTCCCTGACCAGGGTGAGTGTCCCCTGCACTGCACTTGTCCAGGTAAGGACGGAATGAGGGCAGATCAGTGCAGACCCCACCTGCCCAGGTTGGCGGAAGGGACAACTCTGAGAGACCGGAATGTCACCACCCTCCAGCTCCTCCAGAGGGTGAGTGGCCTTGTCCAAGAGGGTGGAGCACATAGCAACCCAGGTTCTGAAAACATCTCTCCCTCACCACCTAACAGGAATGGACCTTTTCTTAGCAGAAGCTAGGGCTGAGAGGGCTTGTAATCATCCCGTTTTGGTTTCAGCTAATGTTCTGCTTCACACATCTCACATGACCTCATTGTGGCCACACAAAATCCTGCAGGGAATAAGGACACCAAAGCTGGGAGAAGTCAAATGACTTGTGTGTGCGATGTCACACAGCCAATGAGATACGGAGCTAGACCCAGAGCGCAGGTCGAGCTACAGAGCGC
>NW_017731452.1:3489991-3498955 GCF_001890085.2 Hipposideros armiger | reverse complement strand
CAAGATGAGCAAACATTTCTAATACAATTTAACTTGGTAAACGAGTGATATCTTGCAATATGAGTAGTTTGTCTCTGGAAATTATGCTCGCAAACCAAGCTATTACTGTATTTGGGAAAGTATGTTTTGGGCAATGCTTCACACCAAAAAAATCCTGAGTATGAAGTTTATATTTCTCAATGATAAAAATGTATGACTGTTGCTAGCATCAAGTTCGTTGTTCTCCAATTTTATTTTCGTGACTGGGCTATTTTTTCTATTGGAGAGCAAGAGCAGCTGGGGAGAGTGGCCATTTTGGTCTTCTGCCCATCTTAGATGAGTGGCAGTTAGAGAAGATTGAGAACCACTGCTTTAGAGAAATTTGCATGAAAAGACACAGGAAAGAGTAAACAGAGCTGGAAACCCAGGCAACCTGGGTCCTGCCCGGGCATGTCATCCAAACATACAGCCACATAGGGACTGGTCACAGCCATGAGAGCAAGGAGGGCTCTCAACTGGCATTTTCCATGGTTAACTTTACTTTTACCCTTCTAGGGGGCTCACGGGCAAGTGTGAATTGCAGTAGCCTGGTATGGAAGATGCTGTGCTAGCTCGTGCTGGCTGCAAATAACTGAGGGCAAAAATGAGTGATTCAGTTGCTAGCTTTCCATCCTTTCCTTCAACTCCCAACCCTTTTAACTAACAAAGAAGAAACCAGAGAGGGATTTCTTTTTCACATTTTGATTCTTAAAGTATCTGTGTGTGCTAATATTGCCACTTCCCTTTTCAATTATGCATACATCTCAATTTTCCAAGCAGCTCATTCATTTATCCACACATTTATTAGTTCCCGTTGGCATGCACCAGTGGGCTAGGGTATCCCTGGAGAAACCCAGATGAATCAGACAATTCCAGTCTTCAGAGAGTTTATATTTTAGTAGAGAAGATAAGACATATAGTGAAATTACAGTAAATGAGGAAGAACATAATGACTGCTGGACTGCAGGTACAGGCAAAGTTCTATGAGAGTTTGGGAAAAGGGAAAAACCAGTTCTAGATGGGGAGGTAAGGAGAAGCTCTGTAAAAGAACAGCATTTGAGCTAGACTTAAAGGACGTGGCAATGGGGAGCCATTGAAGGCTTAGGAACACTGCTGTAACATAACCAAGTTCTCTTTAGAAAGGTTCCCAGGCATAATGGGGTGCAGGAAACACAGGCAGGAAGAGACCTGGTCAGCTGACTACTGAATAATGAACATAATGGGGCTCTGGCAAAAGTAGGCTAGAAGTGGGTAGATGTCCTGGAAGGAAGACTGAAGAGACTCAGGGTATCCGCACATGGCCTGCTTTTATTTTCCCATTTCCCCCACTTCCCTCCTTCTACAGCCTATGAATTCTCTAGGACTGAGCAGGCAATGGAGACAGTTGCTGTTAAGAGTGAGGAGAGCACAGATAATTGCCCAGACATAGCACTGAGTGAAATAAGCTGTATAGCAGAGTACACACTGTAGGAGTCCATTTAAGCTTTGTGCACTTTTCTGGGAAATGAAGAGCAAGAGAAACTAGTGATGGAGACTGAGAAGTAACAACCTGTGGGTATAAGTGGTGAGGTAGATGGAATGAGGTACCCCCTTCCAAAGTCCATGTCCCAGTCCCTGGAACCTGTGAATATGTCATCTTACTTGGCAAAAGGGAGTCTGCAGATGTAATTAAGGACCTTGAGATGGGAAGATGACCCTGGATCATCTGGGTGGGCTCAGTGTACTCAACAACGGTCCTTACAAGTGAAAGATGGAGGCAGGACAGAGTCAGAGAAGAAGTGACATGACAGCAGGGGTCCGAGCAACGCACTTGCTGGCTGGGGCCATGAGCCAAGGAATCCGGGCAGCTGTCAAAGCTGGAAAAGGCAAAAGCACAGCGTCTCTCCTAGAGCCTCCAGATGGAAGGCTGCCCTACCAACTCATCTGTGACTTCTCACCTCCAGCACTGTAAGAGAATACATTTGTGTTGCTTTAAGTCACTGAGTTGGTCGTAATTTGTTACAGCAGCGATAGCAAACGAGTGCAGGTGGAAAACCAAAAGGGTGTAGTATATGTTTTACTTGGGTAGTAGCCAAGTGAAGCAAGTGTAGCAAAGAATGGGGAGAGATCACCGTGTTGAGTTGCTCCCAGGCCAGGTGAGATAAGTTGAGATAAGATAAGGTGCCCACCGGGTTTAGTGAGGTGAAGGTCCAGATGACCCTGGCTAGGGCCGTTTTGGCACGATGGTGGGTTTCAGAGAGAACAGGGTGCTTATCACCTGTCTGTCTAAATGAATGACGAGAAGATATGGACCAACAATGAATGTGTGTCATAAGAAAAATAAATAAATAAATAAGGAAAGGGAAGATGATGGATGCTGCTCAGATATCAGCCTGAGTTCTTTCCTGGGAAAGTTCCCCAAGATGATGACTCTCAGGTGTTTCTGGTTTGTTTGCTTTTATTTCCCCCAGAGAGTCCTAATTTCTGATCTTTCCCCCATCTTGGGTCTTGAGCCCCTTTATTCACTGAATTCTGGGGTGACACCAAGGAGCACACCTGGAGCTTGGAGCCTGGTGTCACATGGCTCAGTGTCACATGGAACCATGGTGACCTGGGTCCCTGCACGCTTTACCAGCTGGCCCTAGGTAAGACTTGCCTGGCACCACAGCAGGCCAGAGCTTAGAAGTCTCTGACAGGTAGCAAAGGATGGTGGTTGCTGATTGGCCAGGCAGGCTCAACTGGGAAGCCCTCTTGTATGCAAAACAGATCTCAACCTCCTTCAGTTATCAGACTTCTCACGTCCACTGTGCTCAGCAGACGGGGGCAGTTTAGCAAGTTCCCCAAGGATCATTTTTTTTTTATCTGATGTTCTGGAGCCTGGGGTGGGGTGAGAATCCTGAGTCTTAGTGCACTTAGCTCTCCTCCCTACCGTCCAAAGCCATGTAATTACTCAAGCCCTAAAGTGCTGAGTGGCCAGACCCCAAAGCCTGGCAGAGCCATATGTGGCAGGATCTGTGGACTTCTCTGCCACTCAGAGGTGGATGCACCTGGGAGATTAGGACATGGCACACAGAGACGTTCAGACATCAGGGCGACCCCAGCGGCAGTGGCTGGGGAGCTGAGGCTTGCCTTCCTCCAGCGTCTTCTCAGAAGGCTTTTATCCAGGGGTGTGGTCAGATATTTGCCCGCAGGAGGACCTCTAGAGGTCTGTGTGTAAAATGGGGACCTATGAGCCACCTTTTCACAGGTGTTATAATCTTGGTGACAGGTTTGGAGTGAGGGAAGGACTGTGATGAAAACTGTAGCTCGCTCACCAGAAAAAGGCACAACCATGCCTTTTTTTTTTTACACACAATTTCATTTCTTTCATCAGTTTCAGAAAATGATCCATAGAACACCAGGGTTAAGAAGCTCTGCTCCATGTTTTCCAAGGTGTGATATATACTTCACTGACGGTGCCTAAGATGATTTGAGGGGGTATGAGGATGAGCATTTCTTATTTTAATAGGTCTATATTTATTTTAAAGTGCACATAAAACCTGTGGTTTCATTGGTATTATTGCCTAGAGTGACTAAATGTGAAAATAAAAGGTGAGTCTAGTTAAAGATAAATATTAAAAAGTTCAAATGGTATGCTGATTTGGAAAAAAACTGGGGCAGTGATTCATGGATGACCCAAGTCTGGGAAACACTTGGCCTTGGGAGGAAGTTGGGACCCAAAGTTCTCCCCTTTCCTATTTCTTATTTATTTATTTATTTATTTATTTATTTATTTATTTATATATATACTTCATAAATGCTGGTTGCAACTAATAAATGGATGTCATGCCCCACTAACTATGTGAGCTGCAGTTGGAAGAACAAGGCTCTTACCTGCGCTGGGAGTGAGGAGCTTCACCCTATGGGCCCCTGTGGGCCACGGTGAGAAGAGGACCTAGATCTCCTGCTCAGCCACTGCTCTCTCACTTGCTCAAGGTGGGCTGCCCGGCTTCATCAAGTCCAAGGCCACGACCACAGCAGACCTTGTCCCCACAGTATGTTGGCTTAAACGAGTTTGACTTGTTTTGTGTGTGTGCCTTCGTGTGAGTGTGAATGTGTAAGTGTGTACACAGAGGGGTGTGGCAAAGTGGGGAACAGGGGAACCCAATGGGGCCAGGCCTTCTCCCTGGAAATTTCACAGTAGAGCTCCAGGACGCTCCCCTCCAAAGACCCCCTAAGAGGGGCACCATTCAGAAATGAGCCCCAAACAACAGAGTGGGTTCATGAGACTCCCCTTTTCCATCAACACCCCTCCTGGTCCTCACATTACAAGAGCCAGGCTGTAACCTCCACAGATGTCAGCCTTCCTGGTCCAGCAGGAGAGCAGGGAGGTAGAGAAGGCAGCATGGAGGTTGTTAGAAGGGCTTGGCTAGATAAAACAGAAATGTCTTGTCTCCACTCAGGCCTTAAGAAGAGGGTTTCTCTCTGAAAGTATACCCCATTCCAGATTTCTCCCCTAATTGCCTCTCTCCCCCAAATTAAAGACAACCGGACAACCTTACACTAGTTTCTAGAATAGACATCTGTAGACAGAAGCTGCAGGCAACTGGATTATTGGGCAAGTGTGGCCATTGGTAAAGTTTGGGCCACAGGGTGTTAGTGTGTTATTAGTTGTTAGTTCTTTTTTTTCCCTGCCACATCTTCAGGGTGGGGCCCAGATACAAGGATGACTGCAACATGGCCACACTGAGACTCTTGGATAACAGGTGACTGTAGGTGTAGGAAGCCATTTTGGATGTACTACTCTCTGAATGCAATCCCTGAGGGTTGCAAAGCAAAGCAAAATCAAACCATAGTGCTGGCTGGTCAGCAGAGCTGGAAGGTGGAGCCATCTAGGGCAGCTGGCCAGAAGTGATGCTCACGGTGGTGCTGGGAGAAGCCACACCCTAAGGCTTCTTTCTGTTTATAGAACACAGTTACGATGTAGGATGGCTCCCATGAGCCATCACAAGCCTGGAAGTCTCTAGTATTTTGGTCCCAACTTTTCATTTCCTGCACTCAGCTTTAGTTGTATCTACTGCTAAACCCTCTGCCCCTTCAGTAGGACCTGACATCAAACATCAACTCCAAGATTAAATTGGGCTCCCATTGCAGAATGCTGAGTCCTGGCATTTTACCTATGAAATCTCCCAAAATTCAACCGTCCTCTCCCCTCAGTCACAGCTACTGTAGTGCCAGCCACCATTACCTCTCTCCCAGGCTATGCAATAGCCTCCTGCCTGATCTCCTCACACTCACTTGGGCTCCCTCCATTCCTCTCTGCACTGCAGCTGAGGTGCTCGTCCAAAGATGCAAATCTAACCATGTCCCACCCATGCTTGAATCCCTTCCCTGGCTTTCCATTGTTCTTAGAATCAAGTCCCAAATCCTGACCACAGCCTAGGAGGCCCTGCATGACGTGGCCCCAGGTGATCTCTGGCCTCTTCCCACATCCCTCTCCTTGCCCACCAGCCTCTATTCACATTGTTTTTATTTCTGTCCCTTGATTGTGCCAAGCCCTTACCCTTAAGAGCCTTCACACATGCTGATCCCTCTAGCTGGAATGCTTTTCCCACCACACTTCACCTAGCTAAGCCCTATCCATTGAATAGCTCTCAGTGTAAATGTTACTTTCTCAAGAAAGCTCTCCCTGAACCCCTGTCCTCCAGATCCATACTCTGCTAGCACCAGATAATTAAATAATTACTGTGCAATTAGTACATTCCCTCCCTCTCCTCATTAGCCTGATAACGCCACGAAGACCAGTGTTGGTTTTATCCATTGGTGCCTCTTCAGTGCCTAGCTCAGTGCTGCCAACCATTAAGGGACTAAGTGAGTGAGTGAATAAATGATTGATGAATTAGGCAGTATAGCCCAGTGAGGAGCCACCTGAAACAGTGAGAAACAAGTCCTTTTATCCAAAGATCTAAAAGCACTTGCTAGGGCCATCTTGAAAGCAGGAGCTGAAAGGAGGGATCAACTGTTGGTTTATGTCCAAGCATAATGGACTGTCACCAGTCCTACAGCTAGGCCTGGGAAGAACCACTGGCCTGAGCCTGCCTGGCGCCCTGTAGATAGGGCGATCTCCCATGCCCAAGGATCCTTGGAATGGAGACACTATCAGTTTAGGAGTCAGGTAAACTTGGCTTTTCCACTAACTAGCTATTTGACATTGGACAAATTACAGAGCCACCTGAAGCCTCAGTTTCCACATCCTAAAAAGGGGATAACAAAACCTACCCGACTCAATTAGAGGCTTAAATACCATAAGGAGCCTATACTGCTCAGCAGTGTACAGCTCAAAGTGCTAATCCCTTCTCCCCAGCCAAACTGGCTCAGCCCTGTCATTTCCCCCTTTTGGACACCCAAGCCAGCAGGCAAGACAAGGAATGGAGTTCTGAGGAGGACAGAGTCCACCCAAGACACTGCCCTGACCTCTCTGCCCACCCAGAGGAGCCCTAAAGCAAGACTAGGGAGGTCCCAGGGAAGCCAGGCTAGCTGAGAAGGGTGAGTGACCTGTGCCTTTTGGGAGCAGGAGTAGGGTGAGATGGGGAGGGGAGAACAGGTGAGCTTGGAAGCAACTATTCAAACAGAATTGAAGAGCAGTTGCAAAGAAGAAGAGGCTAATAAGGGAACAGAAAGTAAGGCATATGAGGGGCTGAGAAAGGGCGACCCAAGTTGTCAGATGGCAGAAGCTACAGAACGAACAAGTAGGAAGCGGGGGTGGTGACTTGGGAGGTGGGACAAGTAACAGACCTAAGGGGGTCAGGGGAAAGGCTAGGGAGGAAGGGCAAGCTCCTGGTGAGGAGGGCCCAGGCAGGGGGGGCAGTGACCTGTTTACTGGCGACAGGAGAAGGGAAGCAAAGGTGAGGGTGGAGGCTGTCACCTTGGGTCCTCCTAGAGGGCAGGTGAAGGGGTCTTGCAGGGAGTGGAGAGTTGGGGGATGGGGGGAGGGGAGTGTGTTTGTTGGGTGCGGTGACCCGGGACCCGGCTGTACCTGAGGGTCTCCTTGAAACTCGCCCACGTAATACTGCTCCAGCCAGAGACGCGCGTTGTCCGAGTGCCGGTGCGGCGGCCCGTCCAGGTCGGCGCTAACATCCTGGCCAGCCCGTGCCCGCAGCAGCTGCTCGCCCCCCGGGTGCTGCCGCAAGAAGCCTGTGAGGTCGTAGAGGCGGGACCCGCAGCGGACCCAGCAGGCGCCGGCAGCAAGACGTTGCTGGACCTCCGCGAGTGAGAAGGAGGCGTCTGGGGGCGGAGCGGGGTCCATGGCGGGAGACCGGAGCTCGCAGCTCGAAGCCCGGACGTTTGCTCGGCAGCCGCCCAGCGTGCCTCTAACATCCCCTGAGCCGCGGCTGCCTAGACCCGCGGGCCGCCACCGCACCTGCTCATTTGCATGCCGCGCTCCCATTGGCCGCTGCCCGAGCCCTGAGGGACATCCTTTTTCATTGGCAGGCAGAAAACGCGGCTGACCCGAGGGGGGCGTGCCAGGCGCCGCGGGCCGCCCGCCAGGTGGGCCTGGGCAGGTAGAAGACACGCCCGCCAGGTGTGTCCCATCGCAGGCGGAGAGCCAAGGGGGCCCGCGGATGCAGAAATAGCAAATCTTCCTGTCTCCAGTGGCTCTCTGGGAAGACATCCTCGGTGGCCTGATCGCCACTGGAATAACTCTTCTGATGCTGCTTGATGGGAGAAATTTGCAGTTTTCCATTCTCAGGTTCCAGGAAGAGGCAAAAAACGGGGGAGGCAGGGCAAGGCTTAAGAGTAAGGAGAGTGAGGCACTGGGCTCCGGGGCAAATTTTAAGAGGACGGCTCCAAATTCAGTAATCACAATATATAACATTTTAATGTAATATTTTAAAAAATGCACCGTTGCACAACAATGTGAATGTACGTACTTAATACCACAGAACTATACATTCCATATTATGTATATTTATCACAATAAAAAATATATAATAAGGAATTTCTCTTTTTAAAGAATCATATTGGCAACCCCAGCCTACAGGCTGGCCACCTGTTTCTGTAAATAAAGTTTTATTGGGACTAGGACTAGAGAGGTGAGTGAGGCAGGATGGTGAAAGTGAAGGATAGGATCTCGCCTTTAACATTTAAAGTTTAGTATTTGGTTCATCATGGATTTTTGCATTAATTTTGAATTTTTAAAATACTGCATTAAAATGTTATTTATCTTGATTACCGAGTTTTTTGGCGTGCCCTTAAGTTTTGCACCCAAAGTGACAGCAACACTTGCCTTACTTTGGTCTCACCCTGCAAGGGAGGACACCGAGGCAAGAACAGAGAATCCTATTTCCATTACTGAAGGGGAAACAGGGACCTAAAGGAATAAAGCCAGATGGTCATGATAGAAGGAAAGGAAGACTGAGTGTGCTCATGCAGTTTTGTTTAGAGGAAGGAAGAACTCCACACAACTTTACTCGCCCAGCTATTGGGAATCTCACTTGAACTCATGATTTGTACTCAACGGATCCTGTTACTGAAGCTGCCCCATCCAGCTAGTCTCAGTCTCTCTCAGGAAAAGGTATTTTCAGGGTCTCCCTTGTTTATGCTCTTCTGGGAATGGCATCCGTGCCAGGCCAGCACTGTGGGGGAAGCCTGGTCCAGATGCCTCAGGGGCCACCCTAACAGAAGACATGCCCAAGGTCAGGAGAATAAATGGTCTCTTCCTTCCCTCCCTTCCAGGCCTCTCCTGGCTCACCCTCAAGGAGTAGGCAAGAGTTTGGCTGAGTTTATGGGTCTCCTACGGAACTGCTGCCCAACAGGCCTGGAGGCCTTAGGTCACTAATGTTGCTTTTCTCAAGTGGTAAATACATAGTCACCCTCGTCCCACTTCCACACCTACTGTGTTCCAAATACCTTGCACGTGCAAAATGCAAAAAGCAGTCATAGGGCCGGCCGAGTGGCGCGATGGTTAAGAACTGGCTTGGGACGCCA
>NW_017731452.1:3477869-3489751 GCF_001890085.2 Hipposideros armiger | reverse complement strand
TTGGGCCAGTAAAGCAACGTCCTCCACAGCTAGACTGAAGAACAAAAGGACAGCAACTTGTCTGTTCCCCTTCCCCCAATTCCCCAACGCTGTTCCCATCCCCCAATTCCCCAATAAAAATAAAATAAAATGCTTTACATTTAAAAAAAAAAGCAGTCATACGTGTTCTCAGGCTCTTCCTGCTGACAACATCTGCAGGACACCCATTTGGATTTCTCACCATTGCCTTAAACTTCTATTGTATGAAGTCCAACTAGCAATTTAGCCACCTATTCAGGATAACACATTTCTTGCTATAGTAATTCAACTTCTAGAAATTTGATCTTAAAGACATACTGTATAAAGAAGTGTGCATAATAATATTAATTGCAACATTTTTTATAGACTAGAAACAACCAAAATATTCATCAGTAGGGAGGACTGATTAAATAAATGGTGTATTCAGATAATTTAAAACTATGTATCCATTAGAAAGAATGAGATAGATCTATGTGTACTGATAGAAAGCAATCTCTAGGACACTGTAAGTGGGAAACAACAAGAACAGTGTGTATGGTATGCTAACAATTATTTTGCTATTTTTAATTCTTTAGTCTTTAAAAAAATTTTTTTAAAGAGATTTTTTATTAGGGGAATTGCGGGGAGGGCATAGCATTGGGGAATCAGGGAAGGGGAACAGACAAGTTGCTGTCTTTTTGTTCTTCAGTCTAGTTGTGGAGGACACCGCTTCACTGGCCCAGTTGGTATTATCATTGCGCTCTTCCAGGTGGAGGCAGTCACTCGCTGGCCACTTTACAGCTGCTCACGGAGGCTCACGGCAGCTCACGAAAGTGCACGCCAGATGCCGGCCAGCCCCACTGCAGCCTACGCCATCGCCGACCACTCACAGCAGCCCAGCTCCAAGTCGAGCTGTTGTTCACCATCTTAGTTGTAGAGGGCGCAGCGTCACTAGCCCTCATGTGGGATCCGAACTGGGGCCCTGCTGCTCAGAGCTGGTGTCCCAAGCCAACTCTTAACCAATGCGCCATTCAGCCAGCCCTTTAACAGTATTTTTAATGTGGCCTGGCCGAGTGTCACATTGGTTAAGAGCTGGCTTGGGATGCCAGAGGGCCCCAGTTCGGATCCCACATATAAAGGCCAGTGACACTGCCCTCTACATCTAAGATGCTGACCAACAGCTCAACCTGGAGCTGGGCTGCCGTGAGTGAGTCGCCAGCGTGGGCATAGGCTGCAGCCCCTGCTGCAGTGGGTTGCCATGGGCTACCATGTGTGGCCGGCAGCCAGCATGAGTAGCTGGCAGCCAGCGTGAGCGATCAGCAGCCGCAGTGAGCGGCCATCCAGAAGCTGGAGACTGATCTGTCTCGTCGGGAAGAGCGCAATGATGGTACCAACTTGGGTCAGTGAAGCAACGTCCTCCACAACTAGACTGAAGAACAAAAGGACAGCAACTTGTCTGTTCCCCTTCCCCCAATTCCCCAGTGCTGTTCCCATCTCCCAATTCCCCAATAAAAATCTTAAAAAATATATATTTTTTTAATACAACCGAAATAATATATGCAAATAAGTTTAAAAGCAAAAGTAGTATATTTAACTCAATGAATTTGCCTCCCAACCCAAGAGCTAGGACATTACCAAAAACTTGCATCTACTTCTATATTCCAAAGCTTCCATCTCCTTCCCCACTCCTTCCCAAAAGATAATCACTGTCCGGACTTCTGGGCTTATCCTTCCTTTGCTTTTATTTTTAATATATTTATCACATCTTTTGGGTTGTCGGAAAAGTCATGACGCATTTTTGCAACAAAAAACAGAGAAAAAATACGTCATGACTTTTCCGACAACCCAATATATATATATGCCTATATAACACATTGTTTAGATTAGCTTGTTTTTGAGTTTTATGAAAATAACATGATACTATATTTTGCTTTATGTGGCATTGGTATTGCATAGTGTTTTAAGATTCATCCATGTTGTTGAGGGTCACTGTAGTTCAATTTTCACTGCAGTGTCATATTGCACTATATTAATTTATTTGCCTATTTTCCTTTACTTGTATATAGGAATTTGAGTTGTTTCTTTTTTTTTTATAAGCATTCTTATACATATGGGTAAGAGAGTCACTATAGCCTAATGCAGCTGCTGGGTCATAGAGTATGCAAGTGTACACATTTATAAGATAATGTAAATTAACTTCTAAGTGGTTGTACTATTTCCCCATGAAAAATGTATGAAAATCCCTAGCCCTAAGTCTGGGAACAAGGCAAGGATGCCCACTCTCATCGCTTGTGTTCAACATTGTATTAAAGGTCCTAGCCAATGATATAAGGCAAACAAAAGAAATCGAAGGCATAAAGAGCATCAACAAAGGCTTAAAAAATTATTTCCTTGCAATTAACATGATTGTTTACATAGAAAAACCTCAGCTGATTTGCAAAGCAACTAGAACTAATAAGTGAATGTAGCAAGTTCACTGGATCAAAAGTCAAAATTAAAAAATCAATTATGTTTTAATTACTAGCAGCAAACAATAAGAAAATGAAATTTAAAAACCCCATTTATAATAATGTCAAATAGCATAAAATATGTAAAAATAAATTTGACAAAAACAAAACAAAACCAAACAAAACAAAACCAAGACATCTAACTGAAAACTACAAAATGCTGTTGAGAGAAATTAAAGAATACCTAGCTAAATGGAGTTTATGGGTATAACAAATTTCAAGATCACAGATTGGATGACTCAATATTAAGGCCTCAAATCCTCCAATTGATCTAAAGATTCAACACAATCTCAATCATAATCCCACTAGGCTTGTTGGGTTGTTTTTGTGTGTGTGTGTTTTTAGAAATTCATTAACTATTATATAATTGAAATTTGCTAAGAGAGTAAAACTTAAATGTTCTCACACACACAAAAAGATGAACTGCTTCTAAAATTTATACAGAAATGTAAAGGACCTACACTATCCAAAGCAATATTGAAAACAAAGTTGCAGGACTTATACTTCCTGACTTCACGACTTAATATAAAACTATATGTATTTAAGACAATGTAGTACTAGCACAGGAACCAACAAATAGATTAATGGAACAAAATAAAGTCCAGAAATAGACCCAAATATATAAGGTCATTTTGTTCTTTTATGGAGGTATAAGTTACAGATAGTAAAATTTTACTTTTTTTTTTTTTGAAGATTTTTTTTTTTTTGAGGAATTGGGGGAAGGGGAACAGACAAGTTGCTATCCTTTTTGTTCTTCAGTCTAGTTGTGGAGACGTTGCTTCACTGGCCCAAGTTGGCACCATCACTGCGCTCTTCCCAGGTGAGGCAGATCAGTCGCCGGCTTCTGGACAGCTGCTCACTGCGGCTGCTGGACGCTCATGCTGGCTGCTGGCTACACACGGTAGCCCATGGAACGCACCTGCCATCGCCAGCGACTCACGGCAGCTCAGCTCCAGGTCGAACTGTTGTTCAGCATCTTAGCTGTGGAGGGCAGTGTCACTTGCCCTTATATGTGGGATCTGAACCGGAGCCCTCTGGCATCCCAAGCCAGCTCTTAACCAACGGCCCAAATTTTACATTTTTAATGTACAGTTATGAGTTTTGGGCATCTTCTTACTATTGTGAAGATAGGGTTTGTCTCTCCCTTTCCCAATACCACATTATTTTCACTATTATAGCTTTATAATAAATCCTGGTATCTGGTAAATCTAACAGACCTTCTGACACATAGTATCTGTATCTGCAGTGACATCATGAAACTTTAAGTACTCAGCAAGGAACCTCAGAATTCCCTTATATTTCTTCTCTCCCACATTCCCCAAACCAGTCAACTGCTGAATTGTGTCTACCCTACCTTTGAGATGTTTCTCATCTTCAACCCACCTTCACCATCCGGGTACACATCCTTACATCACTCACCTGGACCATGGAACCTCTCCTTATTTCATTCAATAATGGGTGTTGGAGTAACTAGTTAATGACTAGGGCTAATTAAAATATGTACTCATAAATCAATTTGGAGAGTAGGAAGCAAACATATTAGAGAAATGTGGGAGAGCTGCCTGGTTCGGCTGAATATCTATTTGAGAAAGTTGGAAGAATATGCACCAAGATGTTATTGGAAGTCACCTTCCATTTCCATATTTATATTTCATCCTCATTTTTCTGAAACAAGCATGGATAATGCTTGGATAATGAGATGAGAAAAAATAACCTTATTTAAATAAACATATTTATTTACACAGGTGACACACAAATGTGTTATTACTATGTAAAAGTTCTGCAAGGGACAAAAATCAAATTAAGGGCTTGGAGTGAGGCAGAAGACTGACTACACAGAGCCATGAGGAACCTTTTTCAGGGCAATGAAAATATTCTAGATCTTGATTTTGGTGGTGGTAACACAACTCTGCATTTGTCAAAACTCACAGAGCTGAATACCTAATTGGGGTGAATTTTACTGTATGGACATTATACCTCAAAAAAACTGACTTTAAAGAAAAAAGTTATATAATATAGAAGGGTATATAGGCCTTTTTCAACCATCACATCCCCAACCCAGTCCCCTCAATTCTACTTTCCTGACGAGGGGTAACCACTATTCACAGTTTGGCATATTTCCTTCTGCCCTACATACACTTTTTAAAAATTGAGATAAAACTGACATATAACATTGTATTAGTTTTAGGTGTATGACCTAATGACTTGATATATGTATATATGGTGAAATGATTGTCATAATAAGTATAGTTAACATCATAACCAAATATAGTTATAATTTTTTTCTTGTGATGAGAACTTTTAAGATCTACTCTCTTAGCAACTTTAAAAGATATAATACAATATTGTTAGCTATAATCTCCATGCCGTACATTACATCCCCAGTACTTATTTATCTTATAATTGGAAATGCATACCTTTTGACCACCTTTACCCATTTCACCCACGCTCCCACCCCCACCTCTGGCAACCAGCAAACTTTTCTCTGTATCTACAAGTTCATTTTTTTTTTTTTTAGATTCCACATACGAGTGAGATCATACAATATTTGTCTTTCTCTGTCTATTTCACTTAGCATAATGCCTTCAAGGTCCACCCATGTCATCACAAAAGGCAAGATTTCCTTCTTTTTTATGGCTGAATAATATTTCATTGTATACATACATTTTTTATCCATTCACCCATTGATGTACACTTTTTCATTCATGTTTGCACCTTTCTTGTTCTACTTAACAGTATAGCTTTGAAATCATTTGATATCAATTGATAGAGATTTTCCTCATTTTCTTCCACAGCTTCAGAGTATTCCACTGTGTGGCTAGAACATATGTACATTTAGGTTATCACCAGTATTTTGCATTTACAAAATATTCCAGAATGAGTATTTGTATGCATATTGTTTTTATATAATGATGAGTGTGTTAAGGGTAAATTCCTAAAAATAAATTTACTGGGTTAAGGGGTAAATGCATTTGTATTTATGTTAGATAGGACCAAATCCCACTCCACAAAGTGCCCTTCTGCACTCCCACCAGTAATATATGAGAGTCAACAGATTGTGTAGTCAAACTTTAGAACACTTGCCCATCTCATAGGGGAGAAATTATTCAGTCTTCATTTGTATTTCTCTTGTTATGAATCAGCACAACCTTTTTTTTTTAAGATTTTATTGGGGAATTGGAGGAAGGGGAACAGACAAGTTGCTGTCGTTTTGTTCTTCAGTCTAGTTGTTGTGGAGGACATTGCTTCACTGGCCCAAGTTGGCACCATCATTGTGCTCTTCCCAGTGAGGCAGATCAGTCACCGGCTTCTGAACGGCCGCTCACGGCAGCTGCTGGCCACTCACTGGCTGCTGGCTACACATGGTAGCCCATGGCAACCCACTGCAGCAGGGGCTGCAGCCTACAACTCACNCCGTCGCCGGCGACTCACAGCAGCCCAGCTCCAGGTTGAGCCGTTGTTCAGCATCTTAGCTGTAGAGGGCAGTGTCACTGGCCCTCATATGTGGGATCGAACCGGGGCCCTCTGGCATCCCAAGCGAGTTCTTAACCATCGCACCACTTGGCCGGCCCAAAGTTTTCTTTTTATATGCATTTATTTTGGTAAAAAAAGTGAGTCCATTAAAGAAAAATTACCGCATATTTAAATCATGCTGGGATGGCAACATTCATGAGGGTGCTACTGACTGTGCTTAGAGATAAAAAAGCAAGGCGCCTGTATATGTCCTGGGGGAGTGTTCCCAACCCGTGAAAGCCTCCTGGGGCAGGAAAGCTTTTGACACACGCACCAGATTACAACAAAAGGTAACTCTGTCTTTGCCCAGTGACCTTGGGCTGTAGCCCTCCCTGGGGCGACCCTCCCCTTTTCCTTGCAGGAGCCAGCAGGGCCTGGAGCATCATCTGAAAAGAGCCACGTCTAGAGGGCCATGCACGCTGGCGCCCGGAGGGAGGTGAAAGAGAGAAAATGTAAATGGGAGTCCGGGGAGATTTTCAGCCTTTGGGGTCCTGGGAGCCGCAGCCAGGCGGTGGTGCTGGACAGCCATGCGGTGGCTGTGGACTCAGAGCGCAGCGACCGCACTCGCTTCCTTTCACCACTGGGTGGCGGCCTCGAGCTCCAACAGGAGGAGAGCGCTGCGGGAAGTTGGTGGCCCCCTCACAGGCCTGGAACGGGCCAAACATCTGCCCCTGTCACAGCCCTGCCTAAGGGGCTCCTCAGATGGCAAGGCACCGGGCACCAGGAAGTCAGCCTCATTCCCCTTCAAACCGAATCCCAGAGCACCAGAAAATGAACATGACCCCTATCAGGGACGCTTGACCTTTTTTGTGCACAGACGTCTTTTGAGGCCTGGAAAAGCCTTCGTGCTCTTCTCTGAATAATGTTTTCAAATGCATAAAATATACAGGAATAAATAAGATCTAGTAATTTTGAAAAAGAAATGGGCACAAGTGACTTTTCTAGATCTCTGCAATGACGGTAATATGACATGAAAATGTTTTCAATTTCTATTAGTACTGCTAACACCACCATGTTTTATTTGCCGCCTACATTGACTATTGAAGAAAATCCTAAATATCACTTAGAGGTTAGTGAGAATAAAGACTGAATTATTTTCCCATACAAGTTCAAGGACTCCAAGAATTCAATCTGTGAACCCAAAGTTAAGAAACGTGGGCCGGCCGAGTGGCACGTTGGTTGGGAGCTGGCTTAGGATGCCAGAAGGCCCCGGTTCGGATCCCACATATGAGGGCCAGTGACACTGCCCTCTACATCTAAGATGCTGAACAACAGCTTGACCTGGAGCTGAGCTGCTGTGGGTCGCCAGCGACATAGGCTGCAGCCCCTGCTGCAGTGGGTTGTCATGGGCTACCGTGTGTAGCCAGCAGCCAGCGTGAGCNAAGTAGCATTATGGGTTTCTTTGGAAACCCACAAGTGGGATTACTGGGTCCTTCTTTGTCTCTTGTTGCCTTTGTTTTAAAATCTATTTTGTCTGGTATAAATATTGCTACCCCAGCTTTTATGGGTTTTGTTTGTTTTTGTTTTCATTGTCATGAAATATCTTTTTCTCATCCCTTTACTTTCAGTTTGCATGTGCCTTTCTATCTGAAGTCAGTCTCTTGTCGGCAGCATAAGTAAGGGTTTTGTTTCATATCCATTCAGCCACCCTATCTTTCAGTTGGAGTATTTAATCCATTTACACTTAAAATAATTGTTGATAGATATGTAGTTATTGTCATTTTATTATTCATATTTTTTATCTTCTTTGTTTTCTTCTTCTTCTTAAAGGAGTCCCTGTAACATTTCTTGTAATACTGGTTTGGTGGTGACAAATTCCTTTAGCTTTTTCTTGTGTGGGAAGCTCTTTATCTGTTCTTCAATTCTAAATGATAGCTTTGCTGGGTAATCTTGGTTGTAGGTCCATGCTTTTTATCACTTTGAATATATCCTACCAATTAATCCCTTCTGGCCTGCAATGTTGAGAAATCAGTTTCTAGTCTTATGGGAGCTTCCTTGTAGGTAGCTTACTGCTTTTCTTTTGGTGCTTTTAAGATTCTCTCTTTTCTTTAACCTTTGGCATTTTAATTATGATGTGTCTTGGTGTGAGCCTTTTGGGGTTCATCTTGTTTGGGACTATCTGCATGTCCTGGGCTTGTATATTTATTTTCTTCACCAGGTTAGGGAAGTTTTCCATAATTTCTTCAAATAAGCATTCTTTGCGCTCTCTCTTCTCCTCTGGTACCCCTATTATGTGAATGTTGGTACATTTGATGTTGTGCCAGAAGCTCCTTAAACTCTCCTCATATTTTTTCTTTTTTTCTTTTTGCTGTTCTGATTGGGTGTTTTCTGCTACCTTATCTTCTATATCACTGATTCAGTCCTCTGCTTCATCTAATCCACCGTTGATTCCCTCTAACATATTCTTCATTTGAGTTATTGTATTCTTTATTTCTGACTGGTTCTTTTTTTATGTTTTCTAGCTCCATTTTTATGTTTCCTATCTCTTTGTTGAAGTTCTTCAAGATCATTGAGCATCCTAATAACCAGTGCTTGGAACTCTGCATCTGGTAGATTGCTTATCTCCATTTTGTTTAGTTCTTTTTCTGGTGCTTTGTTCTGTTCTCTTATTTGGGAAATGTTTCTTTGTCTCCCCATTTTGGCTGCCTCTCTGTGTTTGTTTCTATGTATTAGGTACGGCTGCTTTGCCTCCCAGTCTTAGTAGAGTGGCCTTATGTAGTATGGGACCCAGTGGTGCAGTCTTCCTGGTCACCAGGGCTGGGTTCTCCCGGTGTGTCCCCTGTATGGGCTGTGTGTGCCCTCCTCTTGTAGTTGAGCCTTGGTTGCTGTTTGCATGTCAATGGGAGGGATGACTCTCAAGCTGATTGGTTGTAAGGACTGGCAGTGACTACAGTGGAGGGTTGTGGTGCAGGGGCTGACCCTACAGAGCAGTGTTTGTTTTAGCGGGGCTCTGGTGCCTCCCCAGTCTGTCCTTTGGGTGTGTCATCCTTGGAGGTGGCCAGGTGATGCTCTGTCTTGGTCTGAAGCCAGTCACCAGGTGTGCCAGCCCTGGGGCCTTCTGGGAGGGGACCCATTGCAGGCCAAGTTTGGTCACAGCCTGTGCTCTGCCTGGGGCCACCTAGTATGAGCCACAATGCAATCTGCAGATGGCTGCCACCTGCACTGGGCTTAGGACTGCTCAGCCAGAGGTATGGGACATGTCAAAGCCAGATGCTGCTTGTTTGGATCTTGTGAACCTTGAACAGATTTTAGGAAAGTCTGTGACATGAGCTAAGACAGGTTTTTGTATGGAAAAGCCACTAGAAGCAGCTTAGGTGTGCCCAAGACTTAGGTGGGGCAGGGTCTCCAGGAATCATTATGGCTGGGCAGATGAAAGGTGGTAGTCAGTCTGATGGAAACTCAGATATGGCATCTGTCTGCATCTCCATATAGGGAGGTAGGAGGGCTCAACAAAGAAACAATGGTTTTCACCAGCTCCTCCACCTGGGAGAAAGCTGCCCCACTCCCAGCCCTCACTCTGAATCCAGATAATCCAGTTCCTCCCCATATGTCTCTGGCACTTTTTAAGCCACTGCCCCAGTGCTGGAGCTCAGAGTGAGTGAGTCCATTGGTGAGTAAGTCTGTGTGCAGGCCCTCTGAGAGGAGCACCTGGGACTTCAGTCGCTCTCTGTCTCACTCAGGCACAATTTCCACTAGTTTTCACAAACAGAAATTATGGAGACTTCTCTCCCCAGTACTGGAACCCTGGGCTGCAGAGCCTGGTATGGAGCTGGGACACCTTGCTTCTCCAGGGGGTACCTCCACAGCCAAGATATCTGTCCTGATTTTTAATGCTCACACACGGGTGTGGGACCAGCTCATTCCATGTCTCTGCCCCTTCTACCAGTTTCGAGGTGGCTTCTTCCATATGTTTGTAGTTATAGGGCTTCAATTCAGCTAGACTTCAGGCAATTCTCAATGATGATTGTTCTGTAGTTTAGTTGTAATTTTGATATGGTGGTGAGAGAAGGTAAGCACAGCACTTACCTACTCCACCATCTTGACCAGAGGAGAAATACTGTTTGTTGAGTGAAGTTCCAAGTCTATTAGTAGGTATGACACTGACTTAGTAAAATGTAACACTATGTTTATACACACTACAGTGGTGACTTTGGCCAGAGACAAGCCTTCAACTATGCATAAGATCTGTATATACAGTAGCCCTTTCCAGTGTGTGACACACAGTAGGAGCTCCAGGAATGTAATTAAATTGATTTGTACACAGAATATACATTTCTTTGCCTATGAAGCGAAACTTCTAATGGATTATCAGAAAACATAGACTGAGATATATTTCCAGAGGTTAGGATAGCTTTCTGGAGATCTGTCCACACGTTCTACCCAGAACCATGGCACACAGTAGGGTCACAGACATAAACATCTGTCTACACAGGTATACACAGTATTAAAAATAAATAAAGCTGGACACTAGTTAAAGCAGTAAAAACAGATTTTACTCAGTAACTACTGACAGTGGGGGAAAAGAAGCGAGCTCCATTCTGATTTGTGCAAATGGGGAAGAGAGTGGGAATTCAAGTAAAAAATGACAAAGGATTGGTCAGTGTTAACTGCTGACTAAGCCAGCAGTGTCTGTTAGCTGGCAATTACTGAAGTTAGGACTATACTCTCCCACAGAGACTGGGAGACAGAGGCCCTATCCTTCCTGATAGGAATGGCTTTCTGGTCCTTGGGAAAGACACTCCTGAGTTGTAGTAAACACATACATCTCAAAGGAACAGTAGAAAGAGGCACAACTGTAAGCTGTTTTTAGTAAATATTCTAAGAAAGGGTGATCAAGGACAGCCTAGAACAAACAGTAAATTTTCCTGGCAACCTTGAGCTTTCTCAGGCAGGCATTTTAGGGGGTAGGAGAGTAGGGGGTGTGGAGGAGGAACACTGGTGTCATCCTAGAGACATGGCTTTAAGCTGCTAGAAGCCATGCTAGTGTTTGGACAGAGTCCTTACGTGCCAAGAGTTCTACACATACACACATAGGTGCTCACACACACATGTACACACACATTCTCATTCAGTACCTTAGTCCACCTCAGTTCTACCAGATCCATATGCAAACACTTTCTCTCCTTTGGAAACCCCATGGGTAAGCCTTGAATGGAGCAACAGATAGTACTGAGGGCCGAATCCTGGCACAAACCCCAGGGCAGGAGCTGGTTGAGGAAGTATATTGGCTGCAGTGAATACTGTGGCAAGGCCCCTCATGTCTAATACCACACCCATCTTAGTAGCTTCCCTGAGCCCAACCACACATCCATGGAACACAGCAAGTGGCTTCCTAGCTCCCACCCAAGATGTGGACTTGCAGGTCCACGTGGGGGAAAGGAGAAGCCCTCCAAAATGCTCATCAGTCGTACAGCCTATGAATAACCCATCCCGCCAGCACTCAGAGCCCCTAACCAGGAACTGATCTGCACACAGAGTCCCTCAGGGCCCTGCTGCTGAACACTGAGATGCCACCAGCCACCCTGCCTGCTCCTTCAGTGTTCCCCCCAAAGTGGGATGATCTTACTGTAATAATACTAATGCCATGGCAAGCAAGTCATTCCCTTGTCAATGTTTCCTCCTGTCCTTCTGGTTATGTTAAAGAGAAAGCCTCTGTCTGATGCTGCTAACTCTTTAATACCTTGCTGAAGATTAGCGACTTTGGCAGTGAACCAAACCCTAACAAATTTATTGACAACAATGTAATTGTTTGTCTTTGTTGTATTTTTATTTATAGTCACCTTATATATTTTTTGCAATGGATACCAGGTTTTCCTATGGTACTAGTGATGTAAAGTTTTCTTTTTTTTTTTTTTTAAAGATTTT
>NW_017731452.1:3464915-3471629 GCF_001890085.2 Hipposideros armiger | reverse complement strand
AAATCTATTTTGTCTGATATTAGTATAGCCACTCCAGCTTTCTTATGATTGCTGTTTGCATGATATATCTTTTTCCATCTTCTACTTTCAATGTATTTGTATTTTTGAATATAAAATGTGTCTCTTGTATACAGAATATTGTTGAATCTTGTGTTTTTTAAATCCAGTTTAACAATACCTGCCTTTTCATTGAATTGTTAAATCCATTAACAATGTTAAGCTTTTTTTTAGTTTCAGATGTATGATGTTATTCTTGACGTAGTTGGAATTAAATGCTGTTTTACTTTTTGTTTTCTATAAGTTTCATGGCTTTTTTGTTCCTCTATTCCTTTACTGTTTTTATTTATGTATTTATTTTTTGCATTAAGTGAATATTTTCTAGTGTAACATTTTATTTCCCTTAATGATGTTTTCCACTATATTTCTTTGCAGCTGATCGAGAGCTTGCCATATACATCTTATCAGAACCTACTTCAGATTTATATTAACTTAATTCCAGCAAGATGTAAGAATGTTACTCCTATACAGTTTTATTCACTCGTCCTACTTTTTGTGCTATTATATCCATGTGCTTCAAATCCAACAGTACATTGTTATAATTACTACTTTATATAATCTTGTCTATTGAAGAAGCTGAAAAAATAAAGTTAAGTACAGTAAAACCGTGGATTGTGAGTAACTTGGTTTGCGAGTGTTCTGCAAGACGAGCAAACATTTCTAATACATTTTAACGTGGTAAACGAGCAATGTCTTGCAATACGAGTAGTTTGTTTCCAGAACGAATTATGCTTGCAAACCAAGATATTTCCGTATATATTTATATATTTATAGAGTTACATTCATCTTTTCATTTACCATTTCTTGTTCCCTTCATTTGTTCCTGTGGATTCCAATTACCATCCGGTATGATTTCCTTTTTCCAGTACAACTTTGCTCCTATCCATCTCCTTTGTACTGTTATTGTCACATATATTACATTCTATATGTTATAGGTCTAACAAAAACAATTATATACATGTTGTTTTATACAAATGGAGGAGATGGCCTGTGATAGGAGTAAGCATGGCTGATCCACGGCAGAGTCTGGCACAGATGTAATCAGATATTTGAATAGCATGGACATAGAATCATTGTCTGACTTCTCTACTTTCTCAATAAAGTATGAGGCAAGGCCCCAACTGATGATTGAGCTTGGGGCCAAAAGGGAGAGGCAGGTTACTGTTGGTACTGTAGACAATAGGCTAACCAGCTGGGTAATCATCTGTACAGTTGCCTGCTAGGAATGCTGTGTTTTGTTTCTCTTTTCTTTTTTAACTATTTATTTATTTATTTATTTAGACATTCAATATTATTTTATATTAATTTCAGGTGTACAGCATAATGGTCATACATTTATATAATTTAAGAAGTGATTCCTCTGTGTAGTCTAGTTTCCACCTGGCACTATACATAGTTATTACCATATTATTGATTATATTCTCTATGCTTTACTTTACATCCCCAAGACTGTTTTGTAACTATGAATTTATACTTCTTAATCCCTTTGCCTTTTTAACCTTGCCCCCAACCCCTCTCCCATCTATCACCCCAATAAATCTAGTACCCATCTGATACTATACATAGTTATTACAACATTATTGACTATATTTGTTATGCTATATTCTACAACCCCATGACTACTGTGTAACAACCAATTTGTATTTCTTAATCCCTTTCTCACTCACCCCCAACTCCCCTCCCATCTGGCAACCATCAAAATGTTCTCTGTATCTATGAGTTTGTTTCTGTTTTGTTTGTTTATTTTGTTCTTTAGATTCCACACATAAGCAAAATCACATTGCATCTGTCTTTCTCTGTCTGACATACTCTACTCAGCACAATGCCCTCCAGGTCCATCCATGTCTCTGCAGATGGCAAGAACCCATTTTCTTCCATGGCCGAGCAATATTTCATTGTATATATATACCACCCTTCTCTTTATCCATTCGTTCATTTACAGACAGCCAGGCTACCTTCACATCTTGGCCATTGTAAACAATGCTGCAATGAACATGTGGATGCACACTTCCCCTCAAAGTAGCATTATGGGTTTCTTTGGAAACCCACAAGTGGGATTACTGGGTCCTTCTTTGTCTCTTGTTGCCTTTGTTTTAAAATCTATTTTGTCTGNCAGCTCCAGGTTGAGCTGTTGTTCAGCATCTTAGCTGTAGAGGGCAGTGTCACTGGCCCTCATATGTGGGATCTGAACCGGGGCCCTCTGGCATCCGAAGCCAGCTCTTAACCACCGCACCACTCGGCCGGCCCCAGCACAACCTTTTAAAAGCCTTTCTGCTAGGAGTCTCTTTCCATTTATATATGCCCTACATACTGACTGTTGCCAAGTTAAATATCTTTCCTAAAGCTTGCTGATTATAACCCATGCTCCTTCTAGCTTTCAATGTCCTCTGACATTGGTCTCAATCCACCTTTCAACATATCTCCAACTCTTGTTCACACATCAAAAGAACAGACTGGATTTATTACCCCTAAATACAACCCTGCCTTTTCCTGCCTCTTGAGGCTTTGCTCATTTGTGGTAGTGCCCTCTTTGGGGATGGCAGCAAATCTCTTAGCATGAGTTGATATTTTGTCTGTATTTCAGGGTCCAGCTCAAACACCCACCCTGATTTTCTCCATTCATATTTGTTGCATCTACTTTATAAGTCTTCCTCCCTACCAGACTGTAAATATTATACCAATGACTGTTTCTAGGGGGAGGGGTGACATCAAATCACCTGAGGATAAGTTTTCTTTAAACAAACATACTCAAATGTTCAGCTCATCACTTAACACCAGGTGTATGAAACTTTCTGAAAAAATTTGGCATGTTCTAGGAGGTGTGGAAACAATGATGAAGAAAACATGTAAGTTCTCTCTCTTACATTTGGGGCGTGCGGGGGGGATGCAGGTAAATAAATTAGTAAATAAACAGGAAATCAGAGAGTCAAATATACCAATCAGATAATTAAAACAGGGTGATATGGAGACTTCTCTTTCATTCAAAGTGGAGTAAATCAATGAAACCAAAGCTGGTTCTTTGGAAAGATCATTAAAACTGATAAATCTCCAGCCAGACTGATAAGAAAGAGAACTTAAGTTACCAGTATCAGGAATGAGAGAGGTGAGATCAATACAAATTCTACAGCTATTAAAAAGTTAAGAAGTATATATTATAAACAATTTTTTTCTCTAATAAATTCAACAATTTAGATGAAGTGGACTCATTCCTTAAAAGACACAAACTACCAAAATTCACTCAAGAAGAAACAGATCGCCTGAATAGTGCTATAACTATTAACAAAAGTGAATTTATAGTTTAAATTTTTCTTCCAAAGGAAAATTTAGACACAGGTGGCTTCACTGGTTAATTCTACCAAACATTATCTTCACTGGTCATTTTACTAAACATTTCAGGAAGAAATAATACCAATACTATACAAGCTCTTCCAAAAATTAAAAAGGAGGCACTACATTCACTCATACTTTTTGGGCCAATACTACTCTGATACCAAAAACAGATTTCAAAATCACAAGAAAATAAAACTATAGACCAACATCACTCATCAATATCATTACAAAAATTCTTAACCTAACCTAACTAAGCAAATGGAACACAATAATATATTTAAAAGATAATACATGATGACCAAGTGGGATCAGAAATTCAAGCTTAGTTTAACATTAAAAATTCAATCAATATTAGCACCATATTAACAAGCTAAAAAACGCAAAACCATATGATCATCTCAATAAATGCAGAAAAAGCATTTGACAAAATCCAATATCTATTTCTCTTTTTTCCCCAAATTTTTATTGTGGTATAATGCACAGAACATAAAATTTACCATCTTAACAATGTTAAAGTGTACAGTTCAGTGGTATTAAACACATTCATATTGTTGTGTAACCATCATTGTTGTCCATCATTGTAACTCTTTTTGTCTTACAAAACTGAAACTCTATACCCATTAAACAATCATTCCCCAATTCCCTGTCATCTCTGTGTGCTCACATGATTTCTTATGTGTTCATGAAGAGAGAGAACAAGCTCTTTGGTATCTCTTCCTATAAGGGCACTAATCCCATCAGACCGGGGCCCCACCCTCATGAACTCATCTAACCCTAATTACTTCCCAAAAGCCTTCTCTCAAAATGCCATTACACTGAGAGTTAGGGCTTCAACACATGGATTTGGGGAGGGAGGGAGACACAAACATTCAGTCCATTACAAGGAGTATTATCTTAAAAATATTAGGTCTTCTGACCCATGAACATGGGATGTTTTTCCATTTTTTAGGTCTTTAATTTCTTTCAACAATATTTTGTAGTTTTTAAAATGTAAGTTCTGTACACTTTTGTTAAATTTATTCTAAAGCATTTTACTTTTGGTACTATTTTAAATGGAATTTTCTTAATTTTATTTTCAGACTCTTTATTGCTAGTGTATAGAAATACAATTGACTTTTGTATATTGATTTTGTATTGCACAACCTTGTGGAACTTATTAGTTCTAGTAGTTTTTAAAGTGGATTCCTTAGTATTTTCTACACACAAAATTGTCATCTGCAAATAGAGATGGTTTTACTTCTTCTTTTTCGATCTGGATGTCTTTTATTTCCATTTCTTACCTAATTGCTCTGATTAGAACCTACAATACAATGTTGAATGGAAATGGTGAGAGCAGACATCTATGTCTTGTTCCTAATCTTAGGGGTAAAGCTTCCAGTCTTGCATTAAATATGATGTTAGCTATGGGTTTTACATAAATGTTCTTTATCAGGTTGAGGAAATTCCCTTCTAATCCTAGTTTGTTGAGTGTTTTTATCATGAAGGGTATTGAATTCTGTCAAATTCTCACTCTACATTTATTGAATGTTCATGTGGTTTCTCCCCCATTTAATCTATTTTTTTTAATTTTATTTAAAATTTTTTTTTAGCTGAGCCATCCTGCTACCTGTTGGTAGCTCAGCAGCTGCTCAGCTCAGGCTGGACTCGAACCGCTGTTGCTCAGAGCTCAAACTCTTGAGCGAGCTCTTAACCAACTGAGCCACTCGGCCGGCCACTCATTTAATCTATTGATGTGGTTTATTACATTATTGATTTTCAAATATCAAATGAATCTTGCCTCCCTAGGATTAATCCTACTTGGTCACGTTGTATAATCTTTTTTATATGCTGCTGGACTTGCTTTACTAGTATTTTGTTATGGTTTTTGTTTATATATTCATAAGAGATATTGGTCTGTAGTTTTCTCTTGCTGTCTTTGGTTTGGGCATCAGGGTAATATTGGCCTCACATAATGAGTTGGGAAGTGTTCCCTCATCTTCTATTTTTCAGACGAATTGTAACGGATTGGTATAAATTCTTCTCTAAAATGTTTGGTAGCTTTTACCAGTAAATCTGGGCCTGGGCTTTTCTTTGTGGGTGGCTTTTAAAATTAGTATTCGGTCTCTTTACCTGTTATAGGTCTATTCAGATTTTCTATTCCTCCTTGAGTCAGTTTTAGTAGTTTGTGTCTTTCAAGGAATGCATCCATTTCATATAAGTTATAAAATTTGTTGGTATACAGTTGTTCATAGTATTCTCTTAGAATCATTTTCATTTCTGTAAGGTCACAGTAATGTTCCCTCTTTCATTACTGATTTTTGTAATTTGAGATCTCTCTCTCTCTCTCTCTCTCTCTCTCTCTCTCTCTCTCTCTCTCTCTCTCTCTCTCTCCATCTCTCCCCCAACCTCCAGTCTAGATAAAAAGTTTCTCTATTTTGTTGATATTTTCAAATAATTAACTTTTGGTTTTGATGACTTTGTTTTTCAATTCTCTATTTCACTAATTTCCATTCCAATTCTTAATATTTCCTTCCTTCTGCTTAATTTGGGTTTAGTTTGCTCTTCTTTTTGTAATTTCTTAAGGTATAAAGTTATTGATTTGAGATCTTTTTAAATATAAGTATTAATAGCTATAAATTTCCCTCTAAATACTGCTTTCACTACATCCCATAAGTTTTGGGATGTTGTGTCTTCATTTTCATTCATTTCAAAATATTTTCTAATTTCTCTTGTGATTTCTTCATTAACCTATTAGTTATTTAGGAGTGTGTTGTTTAATTTTTACATATTTGTGAATTTCCCAAATTTCCTTATGTTACTAATTTTAGTTCGTAATTGGAGAGCAAACTTTGCATAATTTTGAACATTTTGAACTGATTGAGGCTTTTTTTATGGCCTGGCATGTGGTCTGTGCTGAAGAATATTCCATGTGCACTTGAGGAAAATGTGTATTCAGCTGTGTTGAGTGAAATGTTCTAGATATGTCTGTTAAGTCTTGTTAGTTTATAATGTTGTTCAAGTCTTCTATTTTCTTGCTTATTTGCCTGTTTGTTCTATTATTGAAAGTGGAATACTGAAAGCTCCAACTATTATTATTAAATTTTCCATATCTCCCTTTAATTTGTCCAGTTTTTGCTTTATTTATTTTGGGGCTGTTATTAGGTGCACATATACTAATAATTACTATGTCTTCCTGATAGATTGATCCATTTAATATTACAAAATAACCTTTACCTATAATATTTTTGTTTTTAAATCTATTTTGTCTGATATTAGTATAGCCACTCCAGCTTTCTTATGATTGCTGTTTGCATGATATATCTTTTTCCATCTTCTACTTTCAATGTA
>NW_017731452.1:3445340-3457525 GCF_001890085.2 Hipposideros armiger | reverse complement strand
CTGGGAAGAGCGCAATGATGGTGCCAACTTGGGCCAGTGAAGCAACGTCCTCCACAACTAGACTGAAGAACAAAAGGACAACTTGTCTGTTCCCCTTCCCCCAATTCCCCAGCGCTGTTCCTATCCCCCAACACCCCAATAAAAATCTTAAAAAAAGAAAGAAACACTTAGCAAAAACAGAGGTGGTGAAGATGGGAGAAATTCAAACTGCGCGCCTTAAATCCTGCACAGGGACCCCTCAGTTCCTCCATGCCAGGACTTGCCCACAAGTTCCTGTTCTTCCCCAGCTTCAGCACTCAGGGTTTCCTCAGCCTTGACCTTAAGAAAGAAGCTGGCTATAAGATGCACTGGACAAAGGCATGGTCCAGGCCACCAGGGACACAGGAAGAGTCCTAGAATAAGTGGAGATTGGCAGGAGCCTAAAATATCACCCAGGTGCTCCCATGTGGTTTCCGGGTACAGGAAGAAGTTAAGTGCCCAGTGTCTCACCACACATTCTGGGCAGGGCCAAAGGTCCATCTTCCAATCCTTTTCCCCATTTGAGCCTAGAGGACAAATTGGGAGGGACATGGTAAGGGAGACCTCCCCAAAGCAGGCCAGGGGACTCTCCAGGGCCTCAATAAGTCACCAAGTAGCCATGACAGAGAGTCTAGTTTCTTTGGAAGTAAGTAGGGTTGAAATTCTAAGGTGCTCAGGGTAGTCCTCCCCCAAGAAAATGGCATTTAAACCAACACTTGAAAAAGGGAGGGACTGAGCCAGGAGGCTATCTGAGTGAAGGGTGTTTTAAAAAGAGGGAACAGCCAGTGCAAAAGGGCTGAGGTGACGATACACCTGGTTTGTTTCCAGAAGGAAGCCATGCAGCTGAAGCAGAGCAAAGGATGAGCAGGGGAGAGAACAACATGAAATGAGGTCGGAGAGGTAACTGGAGAGGCCTAAGCGTGGAGGCAATGCACAGTGACACAGGTATGCAGAAATGAGGACAGGTCCTGCCACAGGTCAAGGGTTGTAGGGATGCTACCTAGGAAAGGCCTGGGGAGACAAGATGAGTTTGGGGCTCTCCTAGGGGATTTGATTAGAAAATCATGATGGTAACTTGGTAGAAATAGTAATTCTTCCAGATGTTCCCCACAATCCAAGTGAGGATTCTCTGTCCCAGCCAATCAAGTCTGGCTTAATTCGCTCCATTTTTTGGCTTATTATCTTTGCCCCAATCTATCTCATTTGATCTGAGCTCCAAGAAGCCTTGCAATCTTCAGCAAGACTATCAGTCACGGTCCATTCAGGAAAACAACCACTACAATAGTTATTTTAACAGAGAGGATTCAATATAGGGAATTCCACAGGCACGGGAGGCATAAAAAGGCAAAAAGGGGATTCTGACTTAACACAGACAGTACAACCTCAGGAAGCAACTCCCATTCAAAGGGCTGGGAGAACAAAGGGGACAGGTTGGGTTTGCTGGAACCTCAAAGCTTATGGGAAGGGCTCTGAGGAGAAGGCACAGCCAGGCTAATGTGGTCAACTCCCTTGGTGGGAAGCCCCCCACTTCTACTCGCCAAATTTCTACCAGGGACAAATATGATGACGCCTAACAGCAGCTGCCTAAGATTCTGCAAAATCCTCTATATGCCAACCGCATAAGCTCATACAGGCTAAGGGAGGAAAGTCCAAACATCAGGTGAGCTGGAGGCACGGAGGTGGGGATGGGGATGGGACGGGTCCTTAGGAACTCGTTTATAGAAAGCAGCGAAAAAAAGGAACAATGACCACAGTCTGGTGCTGTCCATGAGGACAGCAGGACAGAACTAAATATTAAAAACTGGGAGCTGTTCCTTGATCACCACCCGGGTGACTTTGCATCCTCTGGCCCTCTCTGACAGCTGGGGACACACCACCAGCAACTGCCCATAACACCACTCCAAACAGGACTGCCTGCTCTGCTTCCAGAAGTGGCACCACCCCAGGAAATCAGGCTGACAGAGCCACTCTCCACCAGACCTTCCGCTGTTATAAAAGGGACTGAGGGTGAGACAATTTTTCTGTCCTCATCACCTGTTCCTTCTAAACCAAGAAAGTGCCCCCCCCCGCTTTTTTTTCTTAGTTAAAAGCCCATTTCCCTAAGAAATCTCTACTCTACATACACATTCACATGGATGAGAACGTTTTGTCCTAACTTCAGAGTCCTACAATTTCCCAATGAAATTTCCCCTTCATTTTGCTAAGTTATCTCTAAAATAATTTCTCTCTATCTTAGAGCTAATGAACATGTAGAGTAGGAATGGCCAGGTGAATAATGTCAGGTGCTCAGGAAACTAGTCTGATGCTCACGCAACCTTGGGGAGAGGCGATGGACAGGGCTGAGGCTCAGCATGGTTTTTCCCCTAGTGTGACTGAAGTAAATCTGTGGGTGCCCTACACAGATCTTCTAACTGGGCCAGTACAGCTGTCCTCCTGAGTGTTGGCTGCTAACTGCTCACACCTACACCCTTCTCCTGCCCTTGGCAGACCATGACTGCCTTGCCTGGGAAGTAATGATGCACTATCTTCAGAGGGCAGCCTAAAACCGATGACAAATGGCTGTGGGAGTATGACAACCCAGCCCCCTTGCTGGGTGTATGCAGGGGATAACCTCTGTGATACATTTCACATTCCAGCGCTCCCCTGAGATCAGGCTCAGGCTAGACTTAATCCAAACCCACATCTTGGCTTGGCCCTTCCCTCAATGCCTGAAAACTTCTTGCACAAGAATCATCATTTCAGGCTCTGCTTCTGGAAAAGTATTTGTAGAATAATGTCCTGCCCAATACCAGTCCTGTAAGATGATCAATAAGAAACGTGTCATGGTCAAACAGTCTGAGCAAGTCTGCAAATTCTGTTTCTCTCCCAGAGTCAAATGCGTAGTAACAGTTCTGAGAAGCACAGCAGTAAAGAAACCCATTTAAACGTGCTTAATCCTGTTAGTACCTATGAATATCATATACTTTAGGAAAACTCACCTAAGCATTGTGCCCCAAGGAGCCAGTCAAGCTCAGGGGGAGTAGGATGTGGCAGAAAAGGGATATTAGGAAGAATCATTGACCTAAAATATTCTAAGTCTGCTCTGAGGCTGCCTGTAGGGTTTCAGTTCAGTTTGGTTGGGGATTAGAGAGAGGATTTGTTCTGTGTCTGACTTGTAACCCTGTAGAAGCATCCAGATCAGTAGCTACATGAGTCCAACCCTGAACATAGACGATGAGGCTTAAACCAACTCAATGGTGTGGAAGCATCATTCCTCTCACCCTATAGGCTCCATTGTTGACCCAGAGTCAAGACCCCTTTGTACCTTGCTGTCCTCAAGAACCACACAGGATGACCATCTCTCCTCCTTCCACTGACAAATGGGAAGAGTGCTGTTTGAATAGAAAACTTCTGGCTTTTTCTTAATTGAAAAAATTCTACAGCCAAATTCAGTCTAGGAACCCAGTTTATCGTAATCCATCTTCTCTCCTCTCTGCTCCAGAAGGGTGTGGGGGAAATTGTTCTGTATTAACAAAGTGGGTTGGCAGGTCCACAGTGATACCAACATGCACATGGCAGTGCCGGAAGATCAGAGGGTGATAAAGGGAGCAGGGTAGGGAAGGTGGAACCAGTCTCTTCTTAGCTGACATTTCTGGCTCGATTCAGGGCGATACTGAAATGTGCTGGAAACCAGTGCCCAATTCCATGAGAGTCTTTCATAATCCTCCTTCTAGGGCCTTGCTCACAATCCATTCCCAGCACTTCCATCTGACTAGACAACGGACACTCTCTGGCTGCTCCTCATGGAGGGTGTTGGGCCTAAATGGACGAGTGGTGATCCCCAGGTGCCTAAGTCCCTACTTTCAGGGAGCTCGAGGCTTTAAAAAGCATCCAAGCAAGGCAGCTGGCTTCCATGCCCAACCTCCAAGGCTACTCTGAAAACTCTGAACCTCCAAATCTCCAAACTGCAAATAAAAAGCCAAAGCACACTGAAGAGAAGGGTTTAAAATGTCTGAATATCTGATTACACAATTCCACTTAATATTATTATATCACATAAGAAAGCTACTTGAACAAGCTGGCTTATACTTAATCATTAATTGAGCTGTCCCCAAATATGAAAAGGCCATGGAAACCAGTGGCTTAGATGTAGATTTGGAAATAAATCAAATAAAAATAAACTTGATCAGAATACTACCAGCTCACATTGTCTGGAAGTGATACCGGTCTAATAAAAAAGACAAATAATAACAAATGTTGGTGAGAATGTGGGACCCTCATACACTGCTGGTGAGAATGTAAAATAGTGCAGCCACTTTGGAAAGCAGTCTGGCAGTTCCTCAAAAAGTTAAACATAGAGTCACCATATGACCCAGCAATTCCACTCCTAGGTATATACTCAAGAGAAATGAAAACATATGTCCACAGAAAAACTTGTACATGAATGTTTATAGCAGCATTATTCATAATAACCCAAAAGTAGAAACAACCCAAATGTCCATCAACTGATGAATGGATAAACAAACATGGTCTATCCATAAAATGGAATATTATTCAGCCATAAAAAGAAATGAGATTCTGATACATCCTACAACATAGATAAACCTTGAAAACATTAATGTAAGTGAAAGAAGACAGTTACAAAAAACTACATATTGTATTATTCCATTTATATGAAATGTCCAAAACAGGCTAATCTTTAAAGATAGAAAGTAGATTGGTGGTGACCAGAGGCTGGGAGGAGACGGGGAAGTTGGAATGTATTAGTTTCCTAGGACTGCCAAGACAAATTACCACAAATTTAGCAGCTTGAAACAACAGCAATTCATTCTCTCCCAGTTCAGGAGGCCAGAAGTCCAAAATGAAGGTGTTGGCAAGGCTGGTTCCCCTTGGGAGCTCTGAGGAAGAATTCGTAACCTGCCTCTCTCCTGGCTGGTTGCTGGCAGTCCTTTGGTGGCCCTGGGCTCAGGGCTTTATAATTTGTAACCCCAATCTCTTCCTCCACCTTCACATGGCCTTCTCTCTGTGTCTCTGCATGTCCTCCTTGTCTGTCTCTTATGCAGACACTCAGCATTGGATTTAATGGCCCTAATCCAGAATGATCTCATTTCAAGATCTTTAATTACCTCTGCAAAGACAATTATTCCAAATAAGGTCACATTTTGAGATTCCAGGTGGACATATCTTTGGGGGCCACAATCCACCCACTTCAGGGGGTGATGGTGTAGGATGCAGTGCTTCTTTTTGGGTGATGAAAATGTTCTAAAGTTGACTGTGGTGATGGTTGCACATCTTGGTGAATATACTGTAAGCCACTGAACTGTGCACTTTAAATAGCTGAATTATACAGCATATGAGTTTTATCTTGATAAAGTGGTTATTTGTTTAAAAAGAGTCACAGCATCTTATTGCACCCCCTATTACTATGAGTAATAGACCTGTTCCGTCATGGAGCTATGGATGATTAAAAACAAATAAACAATCTGGGCAACAGCGGTTTGATTCCTGGCCCAAGCTGAGCTGCCGCTGAGCTGCCAACAGGTGGCAGGATGGCTCAGCTAAAAAAAAAACAAAAAAAAACCCCAAAAAAACCCAAATAAACAAGGCATTGCCTCTCTCCCTGAATCTCTCTGAAAATAGACCTATTGACTATCTCACTCATGAAGTGGTTTTTGAAGGAAAGACAGAAAATGGGCTGGTTAGCAATGTCTTTTCAAAGTCCCTCAGAGCTTAAAGATGATCACAGTAGCCATTGAGTACTGTCTTCCCAAATCAAACTCAATAAGCAACAATAAAAAAACAGTATCCACATAAAGACCATGGGGGCACTAAGCAGTCGGATGCTCCGGGGCTGAAGGAGGCATGCCCCAGGGCAGCCAGTCGCCGGTCGGGAGGAGGAGGACGTGGTGGCGGCAGCCATGGCGGCGGTAGATGGGGCGGAGGAGGACAGCGAGGAGGCCGGACCCACTACCAGTCAGTTAGGCCTCAAGCGGAAGTCAGGCACAGGAGGGCCTCACGGGAAAAAAAGCCCCCCGGGAAGCGCGCCAAAGACAGTTCAGAGTCCGTTTACAAGGCATTCATCGGGGGGAAGACAGCGATGTGCAGATCCGCGCTCTAGGTTAGTCAGGTTACTTCGCTAGCATGTTCAGTGGTGCTTGGAGGGAAGCAACCATGAATACTATAGAGATGCTGATGCCTGACGAGAACATTGATCGTGACGCACTTCACGAGGTTTTAGGCCCCCTGTACCAAGACTCCGTGTTCATCCCACCCAGCCGAGTCCTCTCCATCCTGGCCACCGCCAGCATGCTGCAGCTGGACAAACTAATTCAGCACTGTGGGGAAGTCATGAAGGAGACTGTTAGCGCCCAGACCGTGTGCAGCTACTACTACTCTGCTGAGAGCTACGGCCTCCCAAACGTCAGGACCATGTGCTTCCAGTGGCTGCTGGACAACCTGATGACCCAGCCTAATGAGCAGCTATTGCGAGACGTGAGCCTGGATCTCATGAAAGAGCTCATCGCATCTTCAGAGCTCCTCGTGATGGAGATGGAGATGGACGTGTACACCAAGCTGAAAAAGTGGATGTTCCTGCAACTGCAGCCCACATGGAGGGGTTCCTGCAGAGCCTTATTGCCAGACACCAACTTGTGGTTTGACAGGTCCAAGAGGGAGTCGGGGGGCACCGCTTTCCTGGAGACCCAGCAGGGCAGAGCCTTCGTGCCAGTGTTCCAGCAGCTGCGTCTGGCCTACATAATCTGCAACCTGTCATCAGCACGCACCATCGACCACGATGCAGTGATCCCTGCCACTTGGCTAAACCCAATGTACAAAGATCAGTGGCTTGCCCTCCTCCAAGCTGCGCAAACCAGGTATCTCCAGATCTTTGACATCAATGTGTCTGGCCTCCATCAGAACCGCATGCGCTGTGGGGCCAAGATCTGCAGGGATGAGATGTGCAGCTGGCGTTGGACTGGCTTGAACTTTGGCTGGGACCTGGTGGTGTCCTACACCAACTGGTGCATCATTTGCCGGCGCAGCGTGCTGAACACATGCGGCAGCCTCAGGGTCAGCCTACTCTGCCAGAGAAAGATTGCATTCCGCCTGAGCTTGGCTTCCTTGGACAGGGCTGGAAATGCCGTTTTCAGGAAGGACACAGAATACCAGATCCTTGCCCTGAAAAAGGACCAGGAGCTAGTGGTAGTGGACCTGGAGAACCAAGATGTGGCCTTCCCCATGTATGTGGCCTGTAACTTCCTGTGCCTCCGCAGAAGGGGCACGGCCCACAGTGAGGACTAGCACAAAAGCTCGGAGAACTGAGCAGCTCTTCCCGGGGTACAGGGGTGGCCAGCTTTCTCCAGATGCCAGCTCTCTGCATGGGATCAAGTGGCCTTGCCCATCTCTGATGACCAACTGTCAAAGGCTTTGTTGAACTGTAGTTAATAACACCTGAGACTGTTTACTGGTGCTTATGCAGAGGACACATTTTAAAGCCCTGAAACTTCTCCAGAACTCATCTGTGCTGTTAATGTGGCAAGCTGTCCTCCTGGTTTAACATACATCGACCCCCACATTATTTCTGTGATGACAAAGACCAATTGACTTTAGAGAGAAAACATGAGCCTACCTACTCTACTTCTTAGTGAAATTCTTTTCTTTTAGTTTTATTAAGTGAATGTTAAAATGAATACTTTGACTTCTCTTTTACTCGGTGGGTTTAGAGCAGCCCTGCCTCACTCATCACTCCCACCACAACGGGTTCTATTCTGATTTCTCCCCTTTCCCCATTTCCTGCCATTGACTGTAGTACTTGGTTTTCATGGTCTCTCACTATGTGATCACAGCCAGAGTACACTGATGATTTTTTTGTTGGTTGTTCTTTAACCTAATAGTACCTTGATGTTGGTGGGACTTTCCTATTATTTCCCTAGCATTTTCACCCCCAAAAGACATTTCCAGCTGCCACCATCTCATTCCCTCCCAAATACCCTACTTGTTTGCATTTCATTGAGTGGTTGTTGTGCTTAAAGAAGGTCAATGCCTTGAAAACTCTGTTTAAGAGTCCATACAAAGAATAAATATATGCTTTGAAAGAGTGTACAAAACAAAACAAAACAAAACCGGTATCCATTGCTTGGCACTATATTGTTATAAATTATTATTTAGATGTCCTTGAAAGGCAAATAATTTTCCATCAATGTTTATCTACTACTCAGTACATAATGTAACTACTAAGCATATGAGGCCAAATACTAAGATTAAGGTTCAGATAGCAGAATATCTCTTACCTTGATTTGGTCCATTACTGAAAATCCGGGACTTGTCTGGCTGTCCGATTTTCACAGGGTAGAGACGTATGATGATGTCTTTCATGCTTTTAAAATGTTCTGAAGGGAGCAAAGCCCACAGAAAGTCAGCAGCCTTGAGTCTCCTATTGATCTCCGGAGAGAGTGAGCTCCAGTTCAGACGCCACCTCCTCCACGAAGGCCTCCCTGATGCCTTGGACACGGCTCTCTTCCCTATATACTCCTGTGGTACTTGGTATAGTCCTCGCTGCATAGCCTGGTTCAGAGTAGATATTTAATAAATTGGTTTAATATAAACTGAATAAAGTATGTTTTACAGGAAATTATGTGGAAGCCACCTATGTGGTATACCACCTATGGAAACTTAAATTTTCTAGTAGCCCCATTTAAGAAGATAAAAAGAAACAGGTGAAATTAATTTGAGTGATATATTTTATTTAACCAAATATACCCGAAGTATTATCAAGACAATATTCCATCACTATAAAAAACTTTAATGAGCTATTTTCTTTTTTTAATGCATTAAGTCTTTGAAGTCCAGTGTGTGTTTTACACTCTCGGTACATCTCAATTTGGACCAGTCACATTTCTAGTGCTCAGTAGCCACATGTGGCCAGCGGCTACCATATTGTGTAGCACAGACTTAGGGCATCGGCTACACAGTAGCCACTATGCTGAGCACTTTATACCCATATCACCATAATAAAAACAATGATAATCAGCCTTACTGCATGCTTCATGCAAGCTAAGCCAGGCATTATGCTAAGAGCTTCACTTAGATTATTGAATTAATCTTCACAGCAGTTCTATGACTACACAGCATTATTATGCTTACTTTCCACATGAGGGAACTGGGGATTAGGGATGTTAACAAACTAGCCCAAAGCTGTACAGCTAGCAAGGTGCCAGGCCAGGAAGCCTTAGGCAGAAGCTGCCCTCATGAAAAGCTTCCATATGGTCGTCCCAAATCCTCACACCCATCTTGCAAAGCAGGTTCTTAGTATGAGTCGTTTTGAAAAATAAGTCTCCCTGTATACTCTTCCGGTTGAGTTAGTAAAGACGGAGCCCCAAATACACATTCATTTTGGCCAACTATATCCTCACCACCATATCATTGACTGCTTATTATACTATTAAAAACAGGGTGTGAGCTCAATTGCACCCATCTATTTGCCTTTAGTTCAGAAGTAAAAGATAGTAATTTACTTCCCTATTAATTTGATTTATGATTCCCAGTTATTCAGGTTGTTAATTTTCAAGCAGAGATCAGGACAGGAAATGGCTGTTTTTACTTCTACCCATGTTTTGCAATGTGATTTAAGTGGTTCTCACAAAGGCTACGATCCTTTAAACCACATCACCTTCAACCTTCTCCAGTAGCATGCAGGGCATTGGAAAATAGCTGTTTTATGGAAAACAAGGACATTAAGGTCTTGTGGCAATGTCCATACTATTTGGACATAAGATCCCTAATATTAGGTATGTTTTTCATTCTCTATGGGGCAGGGAGTGAAGAAAGCAAGAAGAGAGGGCCGGCCGAGTGGTGCGTTGGTTAAGAGTTGGCTTGGGATGCCAGCTCTGAGCAGCAGGGCCCCGGTTCGGATCCTACATGAGGGCCAGTGATGCTGCGCCCTCTACAGCTAAGATGGTGAACAACAGCTTGACCTGGACCTGGTCTGCCGTGAGTCGCTGGCAATGATAGGCTGCAGTGGGGTTGGACGGCAGCTGGTGTGTGCTTTCGTGAGCTGCCGTCCAATGGCTGGCAAGCGACTGCCTCACCCGGGAAGAGCACAATGATAATACCAACATGGGCCAGAGAAGCGACGTCCTCCACAACTAGACTGAAGAACAAAAGGACAGCAACTTGTCTGTTCCCCTTCCCCGATTCCCCAACGCTGTTCCCCTCCCCCAATTCCCCAATAAAATCTTAAAAGAAAAATAGAAAAGTTATATGATCCTTAGTTGCAGGTTCTGAAGTTTCTGGTATCATGTAAATTCCACTGTTTTGCCTGCTCAGTAAGGCTGATTTTAAAATGTGATGGCCAACCAATGATTTTGAAGTGATAGTTTCTCAGATTTTAGGGTTTAATAAGAATCACTTGGAGATGCATATAAAAATGCAGATTTTTGCCCAATTTTCTGAGATGTTGATTCAGTATGTCTCTCCCCAATAAAGCAATGAGAAAACTGGTAAAAATTTTCCAGAATTCTAGAAATTAGCCAAAATCTTGCACCAATCCAGAGAGCATTTATTCAAAAAAAGTGGCCAAATCTTGGTAAAGATGGCAAGCACTATGGCCTTTTAAAATTATCTAATCATCTCTCTCCATCTCCACAGTAACTTTGAAAACCAGTAGCCTAAAGTCATGGGGGAATCCAGTAGTCTGGCAGCCAGCAGAGGGAGCTGGGGTTGTAGCTCCTTCAAAGCCTCCTTCCGAAAGAATGAATTCTCCTGATTTGACGTGTATCGTGGTTCGTTGGAATTCCACTTGCAAGGCAGTCTTTATTTCACCTGACTTGAAGTTCACCCAGTGAAAAGAGCCTTTTCCCCAGGGACATTTGTCAAAAACATTTAAAGACAATTGTTTAATTTCATGGTTGCCTGAGGTGTGGATAACAGCTGTGGTAAACTATAGGCTTTATTAAAAAAAAAGAAGAAGAAGAAGAACTTTAAAGGAAAGCTGGGTTATGAGATTTTCACAGAGCTATGATGAGCTCCAATACATTCTTGGGAATTTAGAAAGCCATATATGTTGGATTATGTGCAAGCTCAAGAATAACACGAGAGAGCTCTAAATTCTCACCTCTGGCTGATCATGAGGCTCTGCACAAGCAGGAAGTAAAGGATAAGACGGAGCTATCAACTGCCTGGCTGAGAGTACTGAAAGCAAACCTCAATATGCACACAAAGCCCTTTGGCAAACACTTATTGGTTCCAAGCACTTATAAAAATCTTTGTCCAATAATTAGTTGACGCTAAACAAACCAAGCAGAGACCTTAATGGCCAAACATGACCAAGGAATATAGATTTTTACAGAAATACTTCAGAAAGGTCATTAAACAAACAAACAAACAAACAAACAAACAAAAAAACTAAACAATAATGACAAACAGCAACAACAAATCCTGGTGGGAGAGTATAGAGAAATCTGATTTCTAGATTTACCAGGTGATATTACTTAAAATGTCCAGTTTTCAATTAAATATTATGAGACATACAAAGAAACAAGAAAGCATAGTCAATACACAGTAAAAAAGCAATCAATAAAAAATGTTCTTGAAGAAACCCAGACATTGAACTCAATAGACAAAGACTTTAAATCAGCTATCTTCAATATGCTCAAGTAACTAAATGAAACATTTATTAAGAATTAAAGAAACATTTGAGAATGCTATCTCGCCAAATAGAAAATATCAAGAGAGAGAATTTATGAAAAAGAACCAAATACAAATTCTAGAGTTGAAAAGCATAATAATTGAAATGAAAAATTCACTAGAGGAACTCATCAACATATTTGAACAGGCAGAAAAAAAGAATCAGAGAACTTTAAGAGGTCAACTGAGATTATCCAGTCTGAGGAAGAGAAAGGAAAATGAATGAACAAAAGTGAACAGAGCCTCGAGATCTCTGAGTCACCATTAAGTGTGTCAACATAATGGGAGTCCCAGAAGAAAAGGAGAGAAAGGAGAAAAAAGAATATTTGAAGAACAATGGTTGAAAACACCCCAAATTTGATTTTTTAAAAAATTAATCTGTAGGGCCGGCCGAGTGGCGCGATGGTTAAGAATTCGCTTGGGATGCCAGAGGGCCCCGGTTCGGATCCCACATATGAGGGCCAGTGACACTGCCCTCTACAGCTAAGATGCTGAACAACAGCTCA
>NW_017731452.1:3376118-3445002 GCF_001890085.2 Hipposideros armiger | reverse complement strand
AAAAAAAAATCTTTAAAAAAAAAATTAATCTGTAGATAGGTCAATAAACTCCAAATAGAATAAACAGAAAATGGTCCACACCAAGGTACATCATAATCAAACTTTTGAAAGACAAAGAGAGAATCTCAAAAGCAGCAAGAGGCAACTCATCACATTCAAGGGAGCCTCAATAAGATTAACAGCTGATATCTCATCAGAAACCACATAGGCCAGCGAGCAATGGGATGACACATTCAAAGTGCTGAAAGAAAAACTGTCAATCAAGAATTCTGTATTTGGCAAAACTACCCTGCAAAAATTAAAAAGAAATTAAGGTATTCTCAGAAAAATAAAACTGAGAGGATTCATTACTATAATAGCAATCCTGCCCTGCAAGATATACTAAAGACAGTCCTTCGGCCTGAAATGAAAAGACACTATACAGTAACTTAAATCTACATGAAGAAATAAAGAAAGTAAAGGCAACTACACTATTAATGTATTTTCATTGTCTCTTTTCTTCTATCTGATTTAAAAGACAACTGCATAAAGCAATTATTATAAATTGGTGTCGATGTGCACATAATTCATAAAAATGTAATCTGTATGACAATAACAGCACAAAGGAGGGGGAGAGAATAAAGCTATATAGGAGCAAATATCTGTATAGTCTTCAGATTAAGTTGTATCAATCAGAGCTAGACTCTTATAGGGTAAGATGTTAATTGTAGTTCCCAGAGCAACCACTGAAAAAAAAAACACCTCAAAAATATAGTAAAAGTTATGACAAAGGAATTGAAATGGCATACTACAAAATGTCTATTTGACACAAACAAAGGCAGTAAAGGAGGTGTTTTTGAGAGTTAGCAGACCAGGAAGCTTGGGGCAGAGAACCGTGCAGTATGAGAAGATAAAATTGGAGATGTGGGTAGAATCTCAATGGTCATGCAAAGCCTTGTAAGCAATGGCAGGGAGTTCGGAGTGTGTTCAAAGGGTGCAAGTACAGTGGATTCTGGTGTCTCTGACTCTCCCTTTGTCTCTGTCTCCCTCTCTCATAGATAAAATGACTAGCAGGCAGGGACCTGAGTGTGCCTCCCTCTCCTGGGGATGTAACAGGGTATAGAACCAAACCAAGAAAGTCCAGCTACGTTTAGACCATTAAATAATTATTCAAAAGAAAAAAAAAAAACTTGGGACAAATTCAGCCCGAACACCTGCTGGTTCCATTATGACGACTCGCAGGCCCAGCATTGTGATTAGTGATGATGAACCAGGTTATGACCTAGATTTATTTGTATATCTAATCATTACACTGAGGATTTGGAAACGGTGTTTATTCCTCACGGACTAATTATGGACAGGACCAAATGGCTTGCTCGAGTGTGATGGAGGAGATGGGAGACCATTCCATCATAGCCCTCTGCTTACTCAACGTGGGCTATAAATTCTTTGCTCATCTGCTGGATTACACCAAAGCACTGAACAGAAATAGTGATAGGTCCATTCCTATGACTGTAGATTTTATCAGACTGAAGAGCTATTGCAATAACCAGGCAATAGGGGACATAAAAGTAATTGGAGATGATTTCTCAACTTTAACCAGAAAAATGTCTTGATTGTTGAAGATATAATTGACACTGGCAAAACAATGTACATCTTGCTTTTCTTGGTCAAGCAGCATAATCCAAAGATGGTCAAGGTCGCAAGCTTGCTGGTAAAAAGGATCCCTCAAAGTGCTGGATATAGACCAGCCTTTGTTGGATTTGAGATACCAGACAAGTTTGTTGTAGGATATGCCCTTGACTATAATGAATACTTCAGGGATTTGAGTCATGTTGTGTTATTAGTGAAACCGGAAAAGCAAAATACAAAGCCTGAGATGAGGGTTCAAGTTGAGTTTGGAAATATTTGGAGTCCCATTGAAATCATGGGTGAAGTTATCAAATGTGCTAGTTCTCTGACCAGCTGCTTGGGAGAGCTTATTGCATACAGTTCTAAGAATATTATTGTTTTGGATTTTAGGAATGTCAGTTGCTGCATTCCTTAACTCTCTATTTGCACTATGAACCTATAGACGATCAGTTCCCTTCAGGTGGATTGTTGTTTGACTTGTAAATGAAAAATTTCTTAAACTACACCATCGTTGAATGAAAATATTGAAATGGTGTATGTAAGAAACATTTAAAGAGAAAATATATTGCTTTTTTAATTGGTGTTTTAAATTTTTTGTATTCAAAAAAGAACAGAAGTGATTGAATATTGTTAGTTATACCACTGTGTGTTTAAAAAAGTGAGAAGTAGTCAGTTTTCATATTAATGACAGCATCTAAGAGGTATTACGTCATATAAACCATATGCCCTGGAATTATTTTAGTAGCGTTTCAGTATTATTAACTGTATTCTCCCACTTGTTCAGATTATTTCTGGTGAACCTTTGTCAACGGTTCCTTTTAAATAGAAATCAATAAATTCCAAAAAACTTTAAAACAAAAAAAACCAACAACTTTTACTGCCTAAGAATAATGTATAATTAACTGTTTTTGATGTGTTGACATACAGGTGAACATTTTTCTACACAAATTTTCAATGATTTTCCTGTATTCTCGCTCATACCATTCATTTATTCATTTGCATTTTGTGTGAAGTCAAATGTCTACTTGGATGCCTCTGGAGTATCATAGTGCTCATTATTAGACTTAATTTTATAAAATACCATATTTTGCCGTATATAATGTGTTCCTGTGTATAATGTGCACCCACGTTTTTGGCCCAAACGTTATGGGGGAAAAAATTTTTTTTCATTTTAATTTTTTAATTCACATATTTAATTCTTTACATTTAGGTACTTGTTTTTAGTATTATAAAGGAATTTTAGCATTTATTTTATAACATATTATGGTACAAGAAATTTTATGTAGCAAATAATTACAAAACACAAGAACAAATACAAGTTACAAAAAATTTTATGTACCAGTAACAAATTTACAATATTTACGCATCATAGAAGGCCAAGAACTCTTCTTCGTTGCAAGTTCATCGTAAGTTCAACAAAACCAATTATTGTATTCCAGGATATTATTTTGCATATGGATATCGTTGATTTCTAGAGCTACACTTTTTAACTCATAAGTATAAATAAAAGAATTAAGAGCATTTACATAGATACAGAATTAGTACTACCCGTGTATAATGCACATCCTTATTTTTCCCTCACAAATTTGGGGAAAAAAATGCACAATATACACGGCAAAATATGGGTACTTCTTGATGACTGCCTGAACCAAAGCCTTTCCTAACGTCTTGGCTTGACTACAAAAGGTGAAGCCACACTTGCTCTTCATAAAAGTTGCAAGAAACAATAACAGGGCAAGTTCCTGCAAGCAGTGAGCTGAGTAACTAGACACCTGGAGGAGGTCAGGGTTACTATATTGAAAAGCAGTTGTTGAAGACACTCATAGTGGAATTTATAGGAAGCTTCAGAGAAAGCTGAAGGCTTGCAGCTCAGATTTAAGCAGAGGGATTTTTGCTTTCTAATTGCATTTTTAAGAATAACATGGTATTGGCAGAAAAACAAACACACGGACAGACCAATGGAATAGAACTGAAAATCCAGAAATAAACCCACATAAATATGGACAGATAATTTTCAACAAAGGAGCCAAAAACAAACATTGGAGAAAAGAAAGCTTCTTCAATAAATGGTGCTGAGAAAATTGGAAAGCCACATGCAAAAGAATTAAATTACACTGTTGTCTGTCACCATGTACCAAAATTAATTTAAAATGGATCAAAGATCTAAACAAAACACCTGAAACAACAAACTGCATAGAAGAAACTTATGGACATTGGGCTCAAAGTGAATTTTATGAATTTTACCTCAAAGGCAAAGGAAGTAAAAGCTAAAATAAATGAATGGGAATATATCAAAAAGCGTCTGCACAGCAAAAGAAACCATCAACAGAACAAAGAGGCAGCCAACCGAATAGGAGAAGATATTTGCAAACAACACCTCTGATAAGGGGCTAATATCCAAAATATATAAGGAACTCATACAACTCAACAACAAAATGACAAACAATTCAATTAAAAAATGGGCAGTGGACATGAACAGAAACTTCTCCCAAGAAGACATACAAAGTGGCCAACACATATATGAAAAATGCTCAACTTCACTAGCTATTAGGGAAATGTAAATCGAAACCACAATGAGATATCACCTCTAACCACTAGTTAGAATGGCTATCATCAACAAGACAAATAATAACAAGTGTTGGAAAGGCTGTGCAGAAAAAGGAACCCTCATATACTGTTGGTGGAAATGTAAATTGGTACAGCCACTATGGAAAACAGTATGGAGGTTCTTTAAAAAAATTAAGAATAGAAGTACCATATGACCCAGCAATCACTCTCCTGGGTATCTACCCAAAAAATCTGAAAACATTTATCCATAAAGATATATGTGCTCCAGTGTTCACTGTAGCATTATTTACTGTGGCCAAGACATGGAAACAACCGAAGTGTCCTTCAGTAGATGATTGGATAAAGAAGATGTAGTATATATACACAATGGAATACTACTCACCCATAAAAAAGATGAAATACTGCCATTTGCAACAACATAGGTGAATCTTGAGATCATTATGCTAAGTAAAATAAGTCAGACAGAAAAAGTCAAAAACCATATGACTTCACTCCTATGTGGGGTATAAAACTGAAGGCAACAAAGGAACAAGACAAGCAAATAAAGAAACAAAAACTCATAGACATGGACAACAGTTTAGTGGTTACCACAGGGTAAGGAGGAATGGAGGGGTGGTAGAAGAGGGTGAAGGGGATCAAATATATGGTGATGGAAGGAGAACTGACTCTAAGTGGTGAGCACATAATATATAGATGATGTATTATAGAATTGTACACTTGAAACCTGTGTAGTTTTGTTGACCATTGTCACCGCAATAAATTTTAATAATAAAAAAAAGAATGACACTTCATGTCCTATGCCTTGTCTTTCTTTATCAGAGCTTCTACATTACAAGTACAACATCTGACAAGTCAAAAAAAGAATTTAAATGGGAAAATATTCCTCCCCACCTCACTTTCTTATAACATATTAATTCTTATCTTACTTCCCCCTTTTATTCCATCCCTCTACACAGTATGTTGACTACTTATGAGATTTCATCCATTCATTCAACAAACACTTACTAATGCACTACCCCATTCTTTTAGGGATGCAAAGATGACTGTGTGAGTGATGGTTCTTGGTTGCAAGCAGCAGAAACAACTCTACACAAATAGAAAATATTCTGGAAGAAGTAGATAAAAGGCAGGAGAACAGGGGTTGGAAAATGGACAGAAAACAGGGCAGCAGTGGAAGGCCAGCGAGCAGGAAAATAACCACCATGTTTTAGCAGAAGCCACTTGGTCAGGATGCTACCACCACTTCCACCACTATCACCATGAATAAGGCCTAACTATCTCATCTTTGTGTTTCTAGCTGGATATTCTGTGCCTGCCCCAGGTGGCAAAGGTAATTGGCCAAGTCAGGTCCTGTGCCCATGCCCTGATAGCTCAAGACAGAGAAAGAGTGTTTCTTGTCCTTTTATGTTTCCATGGGAGGAGGTAAAGTTATACAATGGCAGGGAGGGGTGGGAGCTCAAAAATAGGAAGGGCCTTGGTAACCAAAAACAACGACACATTTCAGTAAGTAAGGCAATGCACTTGTCTTTCAGAAGTTCCCAGTCTTGAAGGAGAGACACACAACAGATAGGTCAAACCCAACAGAGAATAATAAACAGGATGCCGGGACATCATCAAGAAAAAGTACAGTGCCAAGGTTCTGAGCACAAGCTCTGGAGTCAGGTGAACTGGAGTTATATCTTGGCTCTGCTAGGTGTAACTTCTAGTTGCCTCCTCACTGGTAAAGAGAAGTTAATAACAGTAATCTCTTTGTAGGACTGAGTGCACATACCCTAATATTTTCTTCACCCCAAAAGGAAACTCTGTACCCATTAGTAGTCACTTCTCATTTACCGCCAAGCCCTTGGAAACCATTCATCTACTATCTGTCTCTCTATTTGCTTATATAGAGAGACAAATTTACAATGCTGGTTGGTGAAAGATGGATGTCCCGGTTTGAGCCTAAATTCGGTCCACCACTGAGATTCACCTATGTCTACGCACATCTTGGAAACATTAGAGGAGGAGAAGGGCTGGCTGCCAGAACACCAGGTAGCTGCTTGCATGTAAGGCTGAGAAACTTAGGAGAGAGGCGACTTCTCAGTGAAAGAGGAAACAGAACTGCATGCTCGACCTGAAAACAAAGCCTCAGCCACAGAACTGAATCATCCCCAGCACTCCAGGCCACCTCACCCTCAATGTACCCTGTCCCAATTCCAAGACCCACATCTGCATCCTAGGGCATGGAAATGATTCATCTGGTTGCTTTAAGCAGGGCTATTTGAGACAGGGCACTAGCAGCTAGGGCCCTCTCTATCAGAGAGCAGGAGAAAGTTAGCACACACACCCCTACTGAGTCTCAGGCCATGAAGTAGCAAGTGGTCTCGCTAGGGTTCTGGAGTATCACCAGAACCCTGGGGGGAGCAGGTGGGAACAGCAGCAGGATGTGATGAGCAACTGGCTTTCCCAAACCCAGCTCTGAAGTGGGAGACTGGGGTACTGATGAATGGAAATGAGGTGGCCTGCATCCATCTCCAGAGTCCACCAAGTGGATACCTTATGGGGGCCAACCAGATGGTGCACATGCGCACAGATGTGATGCCCCATGGAAGCTCTTAGAAATGCTTTGGGGCCCGAACCAGTGGAGTTTGGTTTATTACTGCTAATATGACCCCTTGAAACTTTCAGTATCTAGCCTCTGATTAGGTTTTAAGAAGCACAAAACTCCTTTTTCACAACTGGTTTGCTGCCAGAACACAGGTGTAGTGAAACCACTGCTAAACCTAACCCAAAATGGGAAAAGAAAAGACTCGTATCAACATTGTCATCATTGGACATGTAGATTTCGGCAAATCTACCATTACTGGTCATTTGATCTATAAACGTGGTAGGATCGACAAAAGAACCATCAAAAACTTTGAGAAGGAGGCTGCTAAGATGGGAAAGGGCTCCTTCAAGTATGCCTCGGTCTTAGATAAACTGAAAGCTGAGTGTGAGCGTGGCATCACCACTGATACTTCCCTGTGGAAATTTGAGACCAGCAAGTATCGTGTGACCATCACTGATGCTCCAGGACTCAGAGACTTTATCAAAAACATGATTATTGGCACATCTTAGGCTGACTCTACTGTCCTGGTTGTTGCTGCTGGTGTTGGTAAATTTGAAGCAGGTATCTTCAAGAATGGGCAGACCCATGAGCATGCCCTTCTGGCTTACACACTGGGTGTGTAATTATTGGTGTTAACAAAATGGGTTCCACTGAGCTGCCTTACAGACAGAAGAGATGCGAGGAAATCAGTAAGGATGTCAGCACCTACATTAAGGAAATTGGCTATAACCCTGACGCAGTAGTATTTGTGCCAACTTCTGGTTGGAATGGTAACAACATGCTGGAGCCAAGTGCTAACATGCCTTGGTTCAAGGGATAGAATGTCACTGGTAAAGATGGCAGAGCCAGTGGAACCACATCGCTTGAAGCTCTGGATTGCATCCTGCCACCAACTCATCCAGCTGACAAGTCATCACGTCTGCCCCTCCAGGATGTCTACAAAATTGGTGGTATTGGTACTGTCCCTGTGGGCCGAGTGGAGACTGGTGTTCTCAAACCTGGCATAGTGCTCACCTTTGCTCCAGTCAACATTACAACTGAAGTAAAGCCTGTTGAAATGTACCATGAAGCTTTGAGTGAAGTTCTTCCTGGGGACAATGTGGGCTTCAATGTCAAGAATGTGTCTGTCAAAGATGTCTGTCATGGTGACCTACCACTGAAAGCAGCTGGCTTCACGGTTCAGGTGATTATCCTGAACCATCCAGGTCAAATCAGTGCTGATACGCATCTGTGCTAGACTGTCACACAGCTCAGACTGCTTACAAATTTGCTGAGCTGAAGGAGAAGATTGATCATTCTAGGAAAAAGCTGGAAGACGGCTTTTTGAAATCTAGTGATGCTGCCATCATTGATCTGGTCCCTGGCAAGCCCATGTGCACTGACAGCTTCTCTGACTACCCTCTTCTGGGTCATTTTGCTGTTTGTGACATGAGACAGACAGTTGCTGTGGGTATCATCAAAGCAGTGGACAAGAAGGCAGCTGGAGCTGAGCCAGAAAGCTCAGAAGGGTAAATGAATATCATCCCCAATACCTGCCACCCCAGTCTTAATCAGTGGTGGAAGAAGGGTCTCAGAACTGTTTGTCTCGATTGGCCATGTAAGTTCAATAGTAAAAGACTGGTTATTATTACAATGCATTGTAAAGCCTTCAGAAGGAAAGGAGCATGTTTTGTGGACCATTTGTTTTTCGTGTGTGTGGCAGTTTTTGTTAATTTTTAAAATCAGTACTTTTTAATAGAAACAACTTGACCAAAAATCTGTCACAGAATTTTGAGACCCATTAAAACAAAGTTTAATGAGGGGAAAAAAAAGAAAACACAAAACTGATTCTAAATGGCTTTTCTGCTTTAATTTCCTCTTCCTCTGGACAATTTTTTACACTTCACTCTATATTTTATGTATTCAGTCAACATTTGTTAAAGCATTTACCATGTGCCTGGGATTGTGCCAGTCTTGAAGATGTGGAAGGGATAAGAGTGGGCCTCGTCCTGAGGCGCTTATGGTCTAGGGCAAGGGTCGGCAAACTTTTGAGATGGAAGAGCTGCCAGGGGTCAGCAAACTGCAGCTCACGAGCCTCTGAAGTAAAATTGAAAATGAAAATAAAACAAAACTATCATAGTTTCATTTATAAAATTTTTAAAGGATATTCACATAATGGTGATTATGTAAAAATACATTTATGGTTCTCGAATAATTTTTAAATTGTTGTGAGGGACAGGATTGGCTCTTCCAGGGGTCAGCAAACTTTTGAGATGAAACGTACTCAAAGAGCCTCTGTTTGCTGATCCCTGGTCTAGGGCAGGAGTCAGCAAACTGCAGCTCACGAGCGACATGCGGCTCTTTGGGTACTTATATGTGGCTGTGAAGTAAAAGTGAAAACGAAAATAAAACTATCATAGTTTCATCTATAAATATTTAAAGGATATTATTCACATAATGGTGATTTCATTTGTTTTATAGGTCTTGCAAAACTTCGAGGGACAGGGTTGGCTCTTCCGTCTCAAAAGTTTGCCGACCCCTGGTCTAGGGAGAGAGGAGACACGGTATGGATGGGACCACTGAGAGGGGAGGAAAGCACGAGGAGTAGTGGGTGGGAGGCACCCAACCTGGGGGCTGAGGAAAAGCACACATCCACCAAGGGCCTCTCTTCTGCTATCTCCAGAAAGCCAGTTTCCCCTCCCTGGAAATTTCATGTTAGAGCCTAGAAAACCTCCTTCATGGCCCTATTCCATTGCTTTATGCTTATGCTCACCACGCATAACCTCACAGATTCTATTAGAATAAAAATGGAAAGATGATATGTTATCTTCACTAGGTTACTCTTGAAAAATACACCAGAGGTCAAAAAGTACAAACTTGCAGTTATATGATAATAAGTGCTGGGGATGTAATGTACAGCATGCTGACTATAGATAACCATAGTGTATATCTGAAAGTTGCTCAGAGAGTAAATCTTAAAAGTTCTCATCACAAGAAAAAAATTGTAACTGTGTGGTGACGGATGTTAACTAAACTTATTGTGATAACCATTTCGTAATATATATATATATACATATATATATATATATATATAATTATTATATTCTACACCTAAAACTAATACAATGTTATGTGTCAATTATATCTCAATTTTTAAAATTGAAAAAATACATCATTAATATTTACTCTTCCATTAAACAAGATTGAGCATCACTTACAAAATTTGGTAGTAAGGTCATGCAATAAGTAAAAAGCAATCAAGTATTTCCCCTTAAAATAAATCAGAGAAAAGCAGAGACATAGTTAAGGACCAATTTCCTACTAATAAGAATGTTTACCTTATTGATAATACCATTTAATAATTACCTTAATTACCTTTCATTAGTAATTACATTATTAATAAGGCTAACAATGCTGTTAATCATCAATAAACACTCAATAAATGTACCCATTTAGAACCTAGATATTCATTAGTATTCAAACACTGACCAACCAAACCTTGTTTCATGAGACCTTTAGAACTTGCTTAGTTTAAAAGAAGTGAATTTCTCCTACAAAGCAAAGACTCTTTCACTAATTATTCTTTTTGAAAAGCATTTCTAGCTAGAACGAGTAGTCTAACATATTGGTTGACGCATACTACCTCTTAACAGGAGTTTTTTGCTTCCATGTGGAGAAGTAATAGTCCAGGATTTGTCCTTAATTATACTCAGTTATCATTTCATTTATTTTACGGTTTCTCACAACAGGTTTATTTAAACCTAAAGTATTGACTTTAAAAGTGCTGGAGAGTTAAAAAGTTAGAGTTAGAAAGAATTACCACAAGAAAGTAAACCTTGAGTAATACTGTCATCCTTTTCCTAAGGCAGTAATTGTCACTTTTGCCTTATCAATACCAACTGCTTATCTGCATGACCAGGATCCTGGCTACAGTTCTAGCTCGTGAAATTTTTTCCTTGTTTCACACACCCTTGGTCATTAACTTCTCCTTCTAAGAGCTGGCCAGGCTACAGTTAAACAGGACTTTCACAGTCTGTAGAATTCGGGACTCTTGGTCTCGTGTGCCTGCCTCAATAACCTTATCCTGGGCCAGGGGAAGAACCTATACAATTCTGGAGGTCAGAAGTCCAAAGTGGGTCTTTTGAGCTAAAATCAATGTTTTGGCAGAACTGTGTTTATTCGGGAGCCTCTAGGGAAGACTCTGTTTCTTTGCCTTTCCCATCTTCTAGAGGCTACACATTTCTCTTGGTTGTGGGCCCTTCCTCCATCTTCAAAGCATATCACTCCAACATCTGATCTGTCTTCATGTGTCTCCTCTGCTTTTGACCCTCTTGCCTCCCTTTTATAAGAACGCCTGTGATTACGTTGGGCCCACCCTGGTTAATCCAGAATAATCTCTGCATCTCAAGATCCTTAATTTAATAACATCTTCAAAATCTCTTTTACCATGTGCTATAGACTAAATGTTTGTGTCCCCAAAAGATTCATATTTTGAATTTTTTAATTTCATTAGTTGAAACCTAATCCCCAGTGTGATGGTATTAGAAGATGGGGCCTTTGGGGCATGATTAGGTGATGAGAGTGCTCTCATGAATGAGTTCAGTGCCCTTATAAAAGAGACCCCACAGAGTGGCCTTCCCCTTTCTGCCGTGTGAGGACACAGCAAGAAGCCAGCTGTCTATGACCCAGGAAGCAAGTTCTCACCAGACACTGAATCTGTCAGCACTTTGATCTTGGACTTCACAGCCCTCAGAACTGTGAGAAATAAATGTATGTTGTTTATAGGTCATCCAGTCTATGGAATTTTGTTACAGCAGTCTCATCATACTAAGACACAATGTAAGATAATATATTCCCAGGTTCCTGGAATTAGGATGTACACATCTTGGCGGGGGGCATTATTTAGTATACCACAGTGAGACTTTATACTGTAAGCTGCCTACAATAGCGCTTTCATAAATAAATAGAAAATGGAATTTTACTTCTGGTCTTAATTTTATTAGCTCAGCTCTTGTTGCCCAAGTTGGCATATAGTAGCGAGTGCTAACCAGTCATGGGAACCTCTGAGAGTTTGCAAAACCCCTCTAGGGTTGACATGCATAAAATCACCTGAAAAGGTTAGGCTGGATGCATATGGTCTCTCTGCTTTGAGCTGAGCAAGACATGGCTGGCTTACTCCTTTGGGATATTTCCAGCTAGATTCCCAAGATCACACAATGATTCTAACGACACATTTAAAAAAATTCATCAGCATCCATGAGGAAAAAATCAGCTATTTCAATCAGAAAGATAGTCACCTTTTTATAGTCACCCCTATGAAAATAATAATTAATGCCCCAACCTAGAATGCCATACTGTAGATTCTAGTTTGCATTCTGCTTTTAAAGAAGTATATAGAATTATGGGGGAGACAACCAAGATGGCACAGTAGGTAAACACTGTGCTTCCCTTCTCTCACAACCACATCAAAATTACAACTAATCTACAAACCAACCATTATTGAGAATCACCTAAAATCAAGCTGAACTGAATGAAGCCTTTCAACTAAGGCAGAAGCAGCCACCTCCAGACTGGACAAGAAGGTCAGAGACGCAGAACGGGCTGGTCCCACACCCGCATGTGACCATTAAAGATCGGGAGAACTATTTCGGCTGTGGGGGTCCCTAGAGGAGCAAGAGATTCCAGTCCCACTCCAGCCCAGGGTTCCAGTGCCGGGGAAAGAAGTCTCCATAATCTCTGATTGTGAAAATCAGCAGAGACTGTGACTGAGACTGAGTGAGACTGAGTGCGGCTGCCCTCACAGGCGCTCCTCTTAAAGGGACTGCGTGTGGACTTACCTACCAATGGAATCATTCACTCTGAGCTCCAGCACTGGGGCAGCAGCTGGAAAGGCCACAGGGACAGATAGTGGGGAATTGAGTTGTCTGGCTTGGGACGGGGGCTGGAGAGGTGGCTTTCTCCTGGATGGGGGAGCTGGAGGAGGCCATTGTTTCTTTGTTGAGCCCTCCTCCTTCCTGGTGTGTGTGCGAACACAGGCGACAGCCATTTCTGAGTCTCCCCCATTAGTTCACCACTCCCTGGCAACTTGAGACCTGGCCCCACCCAATTTTCGTGCACACCCAGGCTGCTTTCAGTGGCTTTTTCATGCAGACTGCCTGCCTAGGCTCAAGCAGCAGACTTTCCTAGGGTCTCTCAAAGGTTCGTGGAATCCAGATAAGCAGCATCTGGCTTGAGCGTGTCCTGTACCTCTGGCTGAGCAGCCCTAAGCATGGCATTAGCAGCAGACAGCCAGCCTTGGTTCATGGCTTGGCCTCTCAAGGCACTTCCAAGCACAGCACAGGCGGCAGCCATCTGCGGATTTCTTTCTGGCTCCTGCTGGGTTGCCCCAGGTAGGGCACGGGCTGTGGCTGAAGTAGACCTACAGCGGATCCCCTCCAAGGTGGTCCTGGGGCTGGCGCCCCCAGTGGCCAGCTTCAAAATGAGCTGAAGCATCACCAGTCACCTCCAAGTACAACACACCCAAGGGGTGGATTGGGCAGGCACCAGAGTCCTCCTGAGGCAGATCGTGCTCTGCAGGATCAGCCCCTGCATAACAACTCTTCCACTGTAGTCGAGGCCGATCCTCACAACCAGTGAGCCCAAGGGTCAGTCCCTCACAGCGATGTGCAATTATCAACCAAGACTCAACTACAAGAGGAGGGCACACACAACCCACACAAGGGACACACCTGGAACACATGGCTCAGGTGAGCAGAAAGACTGCACTATTGAACCCCACAGCACACCTACTACATAAGGCAACTCTACTAAGACTGGAAGACTTAGCAGCCCTGCCTAATACATAGAAACAAACACAGGGAGGCAGCCAAAATAGGGAGACAAAGAAACATGTCCCAAATAAAAGAACAGAACAAAACTCCAGAGAAAGAACTAAGTGAAACAGAGATAAACAATCTATCAGATGCAGAGTTCCAAACAATGGTTATAAGAATACCAATGATCTCAGGGAAAACTTCAATAGAGAGATAGGAAGCATAAAAATGGAGATGGAAACCATAAAAAAGAACCATCCAGAAATAAAGGATACAATAATGGAAACGAAGACTATATTACAGGGAATCAACAGTAGATTAGATGAAGCAGAGGACCCAACCAGCAATGTAGAAAACAAGGTAGCAGAAAACACTCAACTAGAACAGCAAAAAGAAAAAGGAATCCAAAAAAATTGAGGAGAGTTTAGGGGGCCTCCAGGACAATATGAAGCATACCAACACTTACATTATAGGGGTACCAGAAGGAGAAGAGAGACAGCAAGGAATTGAAAACCTATTTCAAGAAATAATGACAGAAAACTTCCCTAACCTGGTGAAGGAAATGGTCATACAAGCCCAGGAAGCACAGACAGTCCCAAACAAGATAAACCCGAAGAGGCCAACACCAAGACACATCATAATTAAAATGGCAAAAGTTAAATACAAAGAGAGAATCTTAAAATCAGCAAGCGAAAAGCAGTTAGTTACCTACAAGGGACTGTAAACATAAGACTGTCCGCTGATTTCTCAACAGAAACTTTGCAGGCAAGAAGGGAATGGTAGGAAATATTCCAAGTGATGAAAAGTAATGACATACAACCAAGATCACTCTACCCAGCAAAGCTGTCATTTAGAATTGAAGGACAGCTAAGGAGCTGAAAAAGCTGAAGGAGTTCATCACTACCAAACCAGTATTACAAGGACTCTTAGAGGGACTTCTTTAAGATGGGAGGAAGGTTAAGGATGGATGAAAGTGGAAGGGATTAAGAAGTACACATTGGTTGTAATACAGTAGTCATGGGGATGTAGGATATAGCATAAGGAATATAGTCAATAATAATGTAATAACTAGGTATGGTGCCAGATAGGTACTAGATCTATCGAGGTGATAGATGGAAATGGGGTTGGGGACAGGGTGAAAAAGGTGAAGCCATTAAGAAATACAAATTGATAGTTAATACAGTCTGGGGAATACAATCAACAATGTTGTAAAGATCATGAAAGGTGCCAGATGGACACTGGAATTATCAGAGGGGTCACATCATAGACTGTGTAGATGCCTGATCAATGTGCTATACACCTGAAGAGCTGAAGTAGAATAATATTGAATATCAACTATTACTAAATATATAGGTATATATAGTCACAGGATGTGGAGTACAACATAGGGAAGATAGTCAATGGTATTTTAACAGCTATATAAGATATGAGAGGAGTCATAGCTTGGGGGGTGGGTTATCACTTTATTAGAGGTTTAAATGTCTAACTACTACATTGCTTTGTACACCTGAAACTAATAAAAAAATTTTTAATCTGTCCCTCTCCCCTTCCCTCTTAGTCCCTATCTCCTCACACACACATACACACACAAAAGTATATAGAATTTTTAAGGCTACTGTATGTATAGAATTAGGCAAATATATAAATTTTAACATTTAGCAGTTTCCAGAATAGATTGCTATTTCAAACGTAATAGAAACTGCAAATGTTTCTATAAGACAAAGACAAATCAAAGTAGAAATGGGCTAACTGAGCTGTGAGACCATGGTAATCTCCAACTTTAAATTGGGAATATGTTGCTTAATAGTAAAATACAGGTTACTTTAAGCCTTTAATGGAAAGCCCCAAGGCCCATTCCAACAAGTCAGCAAATGTCAATATTTTATATAACTGAGTGAACAATGACTGTAAAGATATTTCTGTGTTCAAGGTATACAGATGTCACAATCAATTTGTTGCACCATAGTGTTTGTGTAACAAGCTTTTTTTTTTTTTTTAATCTCTCACCTATAGCTATGAAGAAATGGAAGAGCATAAGGTACAAAGTTAAAGAGTAGACAGGGCATCCACCTGAGACAACTAACAACATGTATCCCCAACACCAGTGTCCAGTCACGTATTGCTTACTTTTGACCTAGTAATATGGTGGAAAAGTAGTCCTGAATTATAGTCCTAGCTTCTCAACTGAAAACTTACCATGAGAGACACTTGCTTAATTTCTCATTGGTATTTCTTCACCTGAAAAATATCAATAAAAATGAGAAACTTGACCAAGGGACGCTGTTCACATTCTTTTTTTTTTCTTTTTTCTGGGGTTCTGGCAGTATTTTATTTATACAACTGCATGTTGGTTATATGCTGTTCATTTTATAAAAATTACTTAAAGTATATGTTTTATATACTTATATATGTATTTATGCTAAATTTCACAAAAACTCAGTTGGTTAAGAGTTTGCTTAAGAGCACGAGTTCTGAGCAACAGGGTCACTGGTTCGATTCCCACATGGGCCAGTGAGCTCACATTCTATTTGGACTCCTAAGTTCGATTTGTCAACACACAATTCTGGAATGTGGGCTGATGAGATAGATACAGAAGGTGAAACATTAAGACAGAGTGCAGAATTCAATGAGCTCTTAATGGACAGACAGAAGATTGGCTGTAATCCAAGTTGGGGTAGGAGAAGAGGTACTAATTTCCATTTACCAAAATCAGAAAGTAAAGATTGGTAGGGATGAAACTTAAAAGACGACCACAATGTATAATGCCTTAGGTAGAGAAATTTATAATTAACTTCAGTTCAAAGATGTGGAGTTGTGAGCCAGACACTGAGAAAGGCCTGAGCTTGTCCATCTGTGGTGTGATGGACCCAAGTTCCCATGTTCTGGCTTCCCTTCTTGGTTGGTTGCGCTGACCCACTTGGGTGTAAAAACAAGCCTGAGATGCTTCCTCATCTCCCCTTAAGTAGATAAGTGAATTGATAATCCTAGAAAGGCATAAAAAATAAACATATATATGATGAGGAAATAACTTTTTATATAAACTGTGTCAACCCAGATATGAAAAGTTCCACGGTGAGTGTTATCCCTCTCTGTAAGGAGCAACAAAGCCAATTGTTCACCTACAGATGTGTTACTGGTGATCTTCAGCTAGGCGCTATTGACAGGGGTTTTCTTTAAAATCTTAAAACAATGGATCCTGGCGTATGGCTGCGCTGGAGAGGGGGCGCTGAGCTGTTGGATCTGAAGTGTAACAGAACAGACTTTACCACCTGAAACTGTTGCTTCAAGTTCAGATCAGGCAAGGAGCAAACCTTGAAACCACCACCAAGACCAAGGAAGAGTCCACTTAAGTTGAAGACACAACATTTGATCTGAAACAATAAGTTTGTGCCTACTCAACAGCTTTGAGAGAGCACTTCCCCACGCTGCTAGTAGTCTTTGTTTTCTTCAGTGCTGTACTGGGAGATTGCCCAGTGCAGCAGCAGTTATATTGTTTATTAGCTTGATAGGTCATTTTCCCTCACTTTTTTTTTAATACTAGCAACTTTCATCCTTTGAAACATGTGCTGAAAAAGAAGGATCAGCAAATACTACTAAAAGTGCAATATTTGATTATCACTGCGAGATGAGCTTTGATCCAAACCTTCTCCACAACAATGAACACAATGGGTTCCCCAAAGGTACTTCAGCAGCACTGCATGAAACTGGGATTATTGACAAACTGCTAATCTTTATGGGTTTATTCTGTTTTTAGAATATCAAGCTAGACTTTTCTTCCACTGTTCACAGTGTAATGGCAACCTGAAGGACTTAAAAGTAGAAGATGATGTTGAATTCGAGGCATCATCTGACTGGCAGACTGGGAACCTGTTGCTGTTAAACTGGTGAAGATAAAACCAGAAATCCTCCCTGAAGAACGAATGAATGGACAAGAAGTGTTTTATCTGACTGACACCCCTGAAGATGTGGAAGTGAATGTTCAGCTGAAAACGAGATAGCTTTGTAATTGATAACAATAAACATACTGGTGCTGTTAGTGCTCAAAACACGATGCTGCTAAAAAAGAAACAAGCCCGCTGTCAGGGAGTAGTTTGTGCCATGGAGGAGGCATTTGGTTTTATGGAAAGAGGTGATGTTGTAAAAGAGATATTCTTTCACTATAGTGAATTTAAGGGTGACTTAAAAGCCTTATAGCCTGTAGATGATGGGGAATTCATATCAAGGACAAAAATGGTAAAGAAATTGCAACAGATGTCAGACTACTGCCTCAAGGAACAGTTATTTTTTAAGATATCAGCATTGAACATTTTGAAGGAACTGTACCCAAAGTTATCCCAAAAGTAACAGGAAAAACCAGAATGACCCATTGCCAGGATTCATCAAAGCTGACTTTGTGATTCCTAAAAAAACTTCCCTTTGGAGACAAAGAAACAAAATTCAAGGTGACCCTGTTGGAAGGCGACCGTGTCAGGTTTCATATTTCAACAGACCAGCGCGACAAATTAGAATGAGCAACCAACATAGAAGTTCTATCAAATACATTTCAGTTCACTAACGAAGCCAGAGAAATGGGTGTCAATGCTGCCATGAGAGACGTTTTGGGTTTCATAGAGTGTGTGGACTGCGATGCTCGCTCGGATGTTCTTCCACTACAGTGAAGTTCTGCATGGGAACCAGCTCCATACTGCAGGTGAAGTAGAGTTTACTGTGGTTCCTGATATGCTCTCTGCTCAAAGAAATCATGCTATTAGGATTAAAAAGCTTTCCAAGGGCACAGTTTTGTTCCATTCCCATTCAGATCATTGTTTTCTGGGCACTGTAGAAAAAGAAGCCACTTTTTCCAATCCCAAACCCACTAGTCCAAAAAAAGGCAAAGAAAAGGGGGCTGAGGATGGTGTTATTGCTTATGATTGTGGGGTGAAACTGTTGCTTTTCAAGCCAAGGTTGTGGAAAGATCTACTTCTCCTCAAACAGGAGATATGGTTGAATTTAGTATTAGCGACAAACAGAGGCCGGGGCAGCCGACTGTAGCTTGTGTGTGGCTTTTAGGTCGTAATTCTAACTCCAACAGGTTCTTGGGTTTTGTGGCGACTCTGAAAAATAATCTTGGATTCATTGAAACAGCCAATCATGATAAGGAAATCTGTTTCCATTACAGTGAGTTCTCTGGTGATGTCGATGGCCTGGAACTGAGGGACATGGTCAAGTACAGCTTGTCCAAAGGCAGAGGCAACAAAGTCAGTGCAGAAAAAGTCGACAGAACACATTTGGTGAATGGCATTACTGAGGAAGCTGATCCTACCATCTATTTAGGGAAATTCATTTGCTCCTTGCAGAGTGTTGATCTAACACAGACTGAATACCAGGAAATGATGGAGATCGTGAAGGAGGGGGATATAAAAGGTCTATCCATAGTTGGAATGGCCAACAAAGAGGAGAGTGTCAAGTTCCAATTGTGTGTCCTGGGCCAAAATGTACAGACTATGGCCTACAACATCACACCCCTATGGAGGGCCACACTGGAGTGTGTCCAAGATCAGTTTGGCCTCATTAACTATGAAGTAGAGGATAGCAAGAAGCTTGTTTTCCATTTGAAAGAAGTTCAGGACGGCATTGAGCTACAGGCTGGAGATGAGGTGGAGTTCTCGATGATTCTTCATCAGCACACTGGCAAATGCAGTGCTTGTAATGTTTGGCGAATCTGTGAGGGCCCCAAGGCTGTTGCAGCTCCATGACCGGTTGGTTGGTCAATCGCTTGAAGAACATCACCCGAGATGATGCCAGTCCTTCTCGCCTACTGGCTCTTCATCAGCCAAGGCGACCAGATAACTTAATAGCATTTGGTGCAGAAAGAAAGCGACAGGCCCGTGTCACTGACTAACCACATCCATAAAGCCCATCATTAATCCACTATGATCAAGTTGGGGAGAGTCTGGTAAAGGGTTCTTCATCCCTCCCAAAATCTAGAATACTTATTCTATTGAGCTATTATACTAGTTTTAACATCTTCCTCGAGTTATGTTTTTAAAAAATAAATTTAAGAAAACCATTCTAAAATTAAAACAAAAACAAAAACCACTGGACCCTGTCCTCAAAGACTCGTAGGTCATCCCTCATTAATGACTGCTTCCCACCGTGGTTTAGTGATCACCTTCCCAACATCCATTTCCCATTTCTCTTGGTAACCACCACTAATTTCATTCTTTCAGGTAACCACCTACACTCAGTCTACCTGTTCCAACTCCTTGGCTTCCGGGGTCTCACAGACTCAGGTCCTCTGTTTGAGGCCAGGGTGCCCAGGAGCTCCCATAGGCCACCCTGCAGGGCCCTCCGACCTGGCTGCCAAGCACTTCTCCCATGGAGGGGCAGACCCAAGTCCACACAACACCCAGCAGCCTGAAGCCCTCAGCAGCTGCTTGGTATAGGAGGGGCAGATGAACTGGAGTAGGAAATGGTATTATTATTCCTAACCATGGAATAATTTAATCACTTTTAATCATAAGTGTGTATATGTGCAGTTTTTTGTTTCACACAACTGTAATGCTATCATAAATATAAGTTCTTTATCATATCTTTTTTACTTAATATACTCATCTTACCATTATTTGCTCCAAATTGCTCCAAGCTTCTTGAGATTCAAATTTCTTGGAATGGTCTTTGGCTAGCCTGTTTTGAGGTTAAAATCTCTTTCTTTTACTCTTTATAATCTTCTTTTAAGACTATTTTGGAAAAAGAGTCAAGTTGTTTTGGGTGGCATTATTATTCCAAGGACTATGTAATATACTTAATGCCAAAACTCTTTAGGGAAGGACTTTTAAAATATGATTTTAATTGTCACCACCTATTAACTAAGCTCTTAACCTTAAAGTAATGACAGGCCAAATACTTCAGGCCAAATTGATATTGCATCTAAAATGTAAAACACACCCATAAAATTTACCTAGTAATAAATCTGTTCAACAAAACTCTAAATATACAAGCACATGCTCTTTGGGTGTGTGCTTTTTTGACCCATATAAACATTTTGCCTCAGGTACAGCTATCCCATTTATAACAAAATTGAGGAAATAAAGTGGTTTGCACCCAGCTATCTCCAAAACACAAAATTCTTCTCAGTCAAGTGCTGAGAAATCAGGAAAACTCCTCTTTTTATATTTAAAAAAAGGTGTTTGTTTGCTTTTGGCAAGGAAGCTTTATAATATTTAACTAGTTTTTGTTGTTTTTTTGTTTTGTTTTGTTTTGTCTTTTTACATTGGAGAGTCAAAGCAATAAATAAAAAAAATCAAACAGTACGAAAAATTAAAAATAAAAAGTAAAACTCTTTTCTCTCCCAAACCCCTGCAGGCCTATTTCCCAAACCCCTCCTAACATTCCTATTAATAGTGTATCCTTCCAAAAATTTTCTATGCATTTATAAATGTATATATCACTAAAAACAAAACAAAACAAAAAAAACAGAAATAGGACCACACTTTACACATAGTTTGTCAGTGTGTTCTTTCACTCAATAGATAAGGCAGCACATACAATCTGCATCCATGTTTTTCCAATGGTGACATAATATTCCATTGTATGAACGCACCACAATTTATTTAATCAGTACCCTACTGATGAACACTTAGGTTGTTCTATTGTTTTCCACTACAATAAACAATGGGAAATTAAACATTCTCATACAAACATTTTCGTGCATTTGTGTAAGTGCATCTGTGGAATAAAATCCTACAAATGAAACTATGTCTAAAGGTTGGTAATTGAACAGTTTGACAGCTATTGCCAAATTGTTTTCTAGGAAGGCTGCACCAGTGAGCACTCCCATCTGCAGTATATAACGCTGCATGCTTCCCCTCATGCTAGCCAACACTGTGCTTTTTCAACTTTTTTATCTTTGCCAGTCTTGTAGATGGAAAATGGTATTGTGTGTGTGTGTGTGTGTGTGTGTATGTGTGTGTGCGCGTGTGCTTTTAGCCAGTACAAGGAATGCAAGGTTACTGCCATTTCTGAACATGGTGATCCAATTAAATAAAATCAGAGTAGTAACATGGATGGATGCTATTTCAAAAGTTTATCCCTATTTCTAAGAATGATTAATTGGCTTTGCAGCCTAGTTTTGAAAGATTAATTATATACTGAGCAGTGTTTTGGTGTCACTTTCTGATCACTCCTTGATCTTAAAATGTCAAGCTAATATTACAGAATTGTATATCTGAAATCTATGTAACTTTGCTAACAATTGTCACCCCAATAAACTTTAATTAAAAAAATTGTCAAGCTAAGAATTAAGGGGTTTATCCAGGTAACATAAGGTATAATTATAATTTCAATTCAATTATTTAGAAATGTCAGCCCATGTCATTTGAAATCTTGAAATGATGACAGTTCATATTGTATGTTTATGTGAAACAGACAAGTGAGTATAGGAAATTTTCAAACTTTTCTTACCCCTTAATTCTTGGAAGAAATTTATTACTACCACTCTGAGAAATTTTAAATCCCTTACTGAAATACATTTAAATAAACTTTTTATTTTAGAAGAGTTTTAAACTTACAGAAAAATTGCAAAGATAGTACAGACAGTTCCCATACACACCACAAACACTCTGTATTAACATCTTACATTAGTATGGTACATTTGTCACAATTAATGAACCAACATTGATACATTATTATTAACTAAAGTCCATACTTTATTCAGATCTCCCTAATTGGCCCCTATTCCAGGATCCCATTCAGGATGCGACATTACATTTAGTTATAATGTCTCCTTTGGCTCCTCTTAGCTGTGACAGTTTTCTAGACTTTCCTTGCTTTTGATGACCTTGACAGTTTTGAGGAGTACTGGCCAAGGATTTTGTAAAATGTCCCTCAGTTGGAATTTGTCTGATGTTTTTCTTATGACTAGACTGGGGTTATAGCGTTGGGGTAGGATGGCCCTAGAGGTAAAATGCCTCATTCATCACGTATCAACTATCATATCAGACTGTCAACATGATTCTTGCTGTTGACCTTGATCACCTAGCTGAGTGCAATACATTTAGAAACTTCCTGTGTTGGCATAAGCAAGAATACAGGGCATGATGAGTTAAGTCCTGAGGGTTTCCAAAGTAAACCCTTCGATGGTGAGGCTATCAGGGGGCAAGAGACCCCTAATTCTTCAGCAGACCCGGCTAAGGGAGCAGAAAAAACTCTATGTCAGAGCATAACAAACTCTGAAGCCATATTGAAAATTTAGAAATGCACTGTTCAAAATAACCCCATTGGAGTAAGTACTGTTACTCATACTTTTCAGAGGTCACTGAGGCACAGTGCCAAGGACCAGGAAAGCTGAGATGCAATCCACGAGGTCTGGCCACAGAGTCCAGGCTCTTACCGTTCACTGTGCATGATGCCTCGCCAATGCTATCTTCTGTCTTAACTTGCATTTCCCAGATTATTAGCGAGACTGGGCATCTATCCTTTGGTTTATTGGCTATTAGAGTTCTTTTCAAGATCACAATTTGGACAGGGGATACAAAGGAGGAGCCGTGAGAAACAGATTCAAGATGAGACTCCAGAGTCAGCATTGGCAGAGACCTGGGTGGGGGGGGAGTGTGTCCCATGCTCAGAGTCGGGGTTTGAGCAGTATTGCTGGTGCCAGCAGCAGCGATCCTTGCAGGGTATAATTTAGGCATGACCCTTGGCTAAGGCTGCCAGATTTAGCAAATAAAAATACAAGACCCCCACTTAAGTTTGAACTTCAGATTAACAACAAGTAAGTATGTGCTGACTGAAATTCAAATTTATTTGCCTGGGCATCCTGTATTTTAGCTGGTAACTCTCCTCCTGGCTGCACAGTGCCCATGCCTGATTCTCCAGCCCTCCTAGAGTTTCTGTGAGCTACTTCTCTTTCACAAATCTCTTTCCTGCTTCAAATAGTTGTGATGGAGCCTATTGTGTGTCAGTAAAATCCCTTACACTGTGACTCTATCAATGTAGGAAGATGAATGAAAAATCTACATTTCATTACAGGGCTGAGTGTTTCAAGAAAAAAATGGGAGGACACAATTCTTTGTGTAAGAGAACAGTGCAATGTGCTTAATATGCAAAGTGTCTTTCTAAAGAATTCCATGTCAGTTGTCATTACGAAACAAATCATAACATCTGCTTGCTTCATGTCCTTATGTTACGTGCCTAAACTTTATAGGCTTTGGAGTTTGTGACACCTGGGATAGTTGTGCACTTTTACTTTACAGGTGAGTAATGAGAGATTTACAGAAGCTCTGTGCCTTCTCTAGAGTCACACAGCAAAGCTGGGGTGAGAACAAAAGTCTCCAGATTCCCAGACAATGTTCCCACTACTCCAGGTTCCTAACCCAGAAAACCCTCATTATAATAAGCATAGTGCATACTAAAATGTAAGCTTATAAAATGGCAGGAATCAAGTGTGTCCCTACAAAGGGTAGCAGAGTGTCTGAAATGAAAGATACTTTTTAAAAAATCAGACCTTGGGTGGCCGGGTGGCTCAGTTGGTTAGAGCGCATGCTCTGAACAACAAGGTTGCCGGTTCGATTCCCACATGGGATGGTGGGCTGCGCCCCCTGTAGCTAGTTTGAAAATGGTGACTGGACTTGGAGCTGAGCTGATCCTCCACAACTAGATTGAAACAACTACTTGACTTAGAGCTGATGGGTCCTGAAAAAACACAGTTCCCCAATAAAATAAAATAAAAATCAGACCTTTAAAAAATAATCTGTTATTTAAGTATTAATGTATTGAGGCACATTAAATTCTTGCCAACCCAAAGCTGACCTTTGAATGAAAGGATATAATGAGGTAGGTAGAAGGGAAGGCAGTCAGTTTCATTTATCAGGATCCTTACAGCTCATCTGGAACAGCCTCCTAACCGGTGCAAGAATTCCCTCTACAACACCCTCAACAGATCTACCAAAAGAACTCTTCCAGTGACGGGGAGCTCACTATCTTTGGTTGGACGATTTTAAGTCTCCTCTAGTATGCTCCTCCTAATGGATCCCTCCATCCTGCTGAAGTCACCTTTATCTTTCATATCTACGTATGACAGATCTAGGCTGCCTCCCCCAACATTCTCATGCATTTCCCGGGCACCAATATTGATCTAGGCAGGGCAGGCTAAAGTTTGTTTCCTCACACCTCAATACCCACATTCACTGTCTTCTCTTAACTGGTTACTTCACTCCATCCTGAACCTTATTCCTCTTCTTTCATTCCCCCAAGACCCCAGGGACACAAAGTCACTGTGTGGCAGACTTGTATTGACCAGTTAGTAGCAGCGGAGGGCAATTATGGCATGGAACAGGAAATAATTTCAAATGGAATGTTAAGTATCACTGCTCCGAGAAATTATTCAGCCATTTCCTACCTCAGCGAATTTCTCACTTGGCATGTCCCTCCAGGGGGCTAAGCCTTCTTCAGGTTGCTCTCTGCCCAGCCCTCCTCACCTTTCTCCCGTCTTCCCATAGCTCCCCAGGGAACATGAAAATTCCATTCATCTGATTAGACAGGAAAACTGAGCTTTATTTTTTTGGATCTTCTCCTCTCCAACCACACCAGAGGCAGCTCACCTTTTATACCAAAAGAGGCTCATCAAGGTTATTTCTCTACGGTCGAGTTATGTTATGCCTGTAATATGTGAGTTATGACAATCAATTATTTTAATGTTGTTTTTGTTAACACTTACACGGAGCTGAAATCTATTTCCTTGTAATTTGTTTCCCGTAATCCTACTTTTGAATTCCAGAACTACAGAATAAACCTAATTTACTTTCAGCCATTAAAAGTAATCGTTTCGTGTCTTCTCTATATCTTCTCTTTGCCAGGTCAAAAATTTCCAATTTTTGTAATAATTCATTTTATAGTTTCTGAACACTTCGCCCCCTTTCTTATTCTTTTGAACACTGTTCTTGTAAAAATGCTCCCGAGCTGAACAGAATGATCCATACGTGGGCTGATAAAGCGACATAAATAGGACTATTACCTCTCCATCCAAACAATTAATTCTAAGATTTCATTGATCTTTTTGGCTATAAATGCACAGTGCTGGCCCATACTGAGCATGCAGTTGGCTAAAATCTCTAGCTCTTTTACATATGAGCTCCCTCATCAAAATCATACTTTTACAATGAATTGTTTCTAACTAACTGCAGACTTTGCATTCATCCTTCATAAAACGTATCTTTCTAATCTCGATCCATCACCATAAATTTGTTGAGGTTTTAAAATCTCGAGCTGATACCATTATCCAACATATGAATTACACATTTCAGCTCTGTTTCATCAACCAGTCTTATACGAATGTTTTCTAGTAAGCCATCCATCAAGCATTTGCTGCACATTCCTCCTAGAAAAGCAATGTGATAGAGTGAATGCAGGGCTAAACTACAGGAAATCTGGGTTCTAATCCCAGCTTTGTCATTCTTTCTGTCACCGTCAGCATAATGTCTCTGAGCCTTGGTTTTATCAACTGTAAAATGGACTGTGTCCCCGGTAAGTCCATGTGAAGGTCAGTGGTTGAAAGTGCATGAGGGCCGGCCGAGTGGCTCAGTTGGTTAAGAGCTCGCTCAAGGGTTTGAGCTCTGAGCAACAGCGGTTCGAGTCCAGCCCGAGCTGAGTTGCCGCTGAGCTGCCAACAGGTGGCAGGATGGCTCAGCTAAAAAAAAAAAAGAAAGTGCATGAAAAGACATCCACCTGACTTCAGCTTAACGTTTTTTTATTTTATTCTATTTTATTTTCTCCTTAGTTCAGTGTCTGCCTTTCTCAGTTGCTTCTAGAATCAATATTGGTAGAATCCCCTGAACCACCTAACTGACCAGGTGCCTAGATTTGATGTGACCACAGCCATCTTTCTTATTAATAACTGTATTGTAACTAGGTTTCTCACTTTAAAATGCAATTTAAAATTAATGTTAAAAGCTCAGATTTTAGCAATACTGTGTGAGAAATGTTCATACCTAAGAAAGCAAGGGGCAGGATTTCAAACGTCTTTTCTTTCTTATGGTATATGTTTGTTCAATCACTGGGTCTATGAATCTAGGGTGAATTACAAGTTAAGCTCATCATTCATTTTACAACTAGAGAAACAGGTACAGACCAGTCCGGATTAACCTTCATCCTCAACCTCATTTCAGACTGGGGGAAAAAACAAACAAATAAACAAACAAAAACTAAGATTCACCAAATTTAGATCTCTGCTGCCACCTAGTGTGAATCATTCCTCAGCTTTAAAGATGTACATGTGGAAGCTCTGTGCTCTGAAAATTACACCTTGAGCTCCTTCGGCCAGCTCTATTCCAGCAACTCTGCCAAAGCCGTTTGTGGGAGAACAAGAAAGAGTATATCCTCTATTTGTACTGCACAAATGTTTAAGCTCTGTTGAATTAAATGTATCCACAATGTTTACAGAAGGAAACAGTTTGATTCCATTAAGATAGATTGGTCCAAGCCTTCTAAAGCAAGCAAGCACATTAGTTTCTGCAATATTTTCCTGATGGGGGAAAAAAATCTGCCTATTTTGGATACCAATGTCAATCTTTGCCCCCTTTCTTCCATTTCTGATCTCCATTAGGAAAAGAAGAAAAAATACAGACAGTCTTGGGGGTGCTCTCCATCAATGATTCTCTCTAAATTGACAACGTGTCAGAAGAAAGTAATGGCTTTCTTCTTGGCCCCAGGCCTTTAAACCAGAGTTACTCCCAGTATGGACAGAAAAGCACCCAAACACCTAGCAGCACATGCCAGCTGATGCCAGCAAAACTTTCAATCTTCTGCAAGTACCAAGGAAGTGAGAGGAGTGCTTTCCTGAATGGCGATCCTAAAGCTAGGTCATTTCTATCTAATTGTTTTCTCACCCTTTTTATTGTATTTTAGCTTAACATCACAAGATGAAGGTAGTAATTAGAGATCGTTTTGAGATTTATGCTACTGTAAAAGAAATATTTTTATGAGAGAAGGCAGCAGAACACTCATGTCTGTGCTTTTCTTACTTTTTTTCTGTTGGCCTAATCTGAAAATTTCTTCACAGTTCTTCCCCACGCACGAACAATGCCTGCAGCAGCCCTGGGGATTTCTGATTTCCGTATTGGAAGGTAATAACCAGTCTCCCAGGATTCGTTATATGTGCAAAGTGATGGCAGATATCACATTTATCATCTCTCTATTCCTGAACATTTTAACTGCCTTTCAACTACAAGTATTACTGGAAAATAATTCCAACCATCTTAAGGGAAGAGTCAAAAGATTAAAATTGGAATGAGAAACTATTGTAAGGGGCCGGCCGAGTGGCTCAGTTGGTTAAGAGCTCGCTCAAGAGTTTGAGCTCTGAGCAACAGCGGTTCGAGTCCAGCCCGAGCTGAGCAGCCGCTGAGCTGCCAATAGGTAGCAGGATGGCTCAGCTAAAAAGAAAAAAAAAAAAAGAAACTATTGTAGATATACTTCTTCTTCTTTTTTTTTAAAGAGTTTATTGGGGAGTTGGGGGAGGGGAACAGTGTTGGGGAATTGGGGAAGGAGACCAGCCAGGTTGTTGTTCTTCAGTCTTCGTTGTGGAGGGCACCAGTCGCCATCTGGCTTCCTGTCGGCAGCTCGTGGCCTCCAAGCTCAAGGTACTATGGTTCAATCTTAGTTGTGGGTGGGCATAGCCACCATCCCATGCAGGAGTCGAACCAGCAGCCTTGTTGTTAAGAACACACGCTCTATCCACTGAGCCATCCGGGAGGCAGCTCAGCTCAGCTCAAGGTGCCAAGTTCAGTCTTAGTTGCGGGTAGGCGTAGCCCACTATCGAACAGGCAATCTTGTTGTTACACTAGCTGAGCCATCCTGCCACCTGTTAGCAGCTCGGTGACAGCTCAGCTCAGGCACAGCGTCACTGGCCCATGTGGGAATCATACTGGAGGTCCTGTTGCTCAGAGCTCACATTCTTAAGCCAACTCTTAACCAACTGAGCCACTTGGCTGGCCCGATATACTTCTTAAATTATCAGCCACCTCCTCTAATATTGTCAAAACCAGGCTGAACTCAATCCTGCTGAGTCCACCACCTAAATATCTGACATTCCCACCCTTCTCTCCATTCCCGCGACTTATTAAAGTTCAGAGAGCCTGCCTGGCTCCAAATTTGATTGTGCTCACATATGGGAAGCCTTGGTCAAATCACTTTAACTGCTCTAAGCCTCAACTCACTATCATTAAAACAAAGACAAAATTCACTACAGTGATGCACATGTGAGCCTCTACTTTCATGGCTTGGCAGGCAAGGGAGCACACATAAGTGGGTGGCTCCGCCAGAGGAGGGAGAAGTCACAGGTCTTGGTATGTGTGTTAGGAAGTGACTGTACTGATTAAGGGTTTAATCTCGTGTCCTGGTGAAGGAAACCAGAATGTGTCACTCCATGTTTGACATAGGATTACTTTGAGCTAAAGGCTATATTAAACAGCAGCAAACATAGGAAAAGCTCTCTGCCCTCCCTTGGTTTGCCTAAAAGCAGGACATAAATTTACAAAGGCGTCCCTCTTCCCCTCACTGCCAGAAAATTCAAAAGTTAATCTCTGGAGACAGCTTTACCCCTTATCAGTCTGGAGAGACGCACCAGTGGACATCTACAAACAAACTTTACTAACTAGGCTTTATTTACCACGAGTTCCCCATATATTTGCTTTCCCACAATTTGCTACCTTTCTAGACTCAAGGTCCCTTTCCTTTGTCTTGCACGTCTCTAAAATTGTACTGTTTTTTGCTCAAAGTCCTTATGTAAGCCTGAATTCTAAGCCACCTCCTCTTTGAGTTACTCATCTCTAGGTACTTGCACATGTTAATAAACTTCTGATTATTTTTCTCTTGTCAATCTATCTTTTGTCCATCTAATTTACAGGGTCCCAACTGGAGAACCTAAGATCAGTAAAGGAATTGATTTTTCCTCCCCTACACTGCGTAGGACAGAATGAGTCCATAAGCCTCTGTGCAACTGGTTAAAACATATCCTGCTGATCATCAGTCAAGAAAGTTTTCAGTTAGGTCCAGAGCAGGTCCTGCCTGGGTTGATACTTAATATTCAGTTCTTAATCAGAACCAATTGTGGTGAATCTCAGTATTCAGTTACTTTTTTTTTAAAAATTAAAGGTTTTTTTTTTTTAGATAATTATAGACTCACATGCAGCTTTAAGAAATAATAATATAGGGCCGGCAGAGTAGCACGTTGGTTAAGAGCTGGCTTGGGACGCCAGAGGACCCCGGTTCGGATCCCATATATGAGGGCCAGTGACACTGCCCTCTACAGCTAAGATGCTGAACAACAGCTCAACCTGAGCTGGGCTGCCATGAGTCGCCGGCAACGGCATATGTTGCAGCCCCTGCTGCAGTGGGTTGCCATGGGCTACCGTGTGTAGCCAGCAGCCAGCGTGAGCAGCCAGCAGCCACAGTGAACGGCCATCCAGAAGCTGGCGACTGATCTGCCTCGCCTTGGAAGAGTGCAATGATAGTGCCAACTTGGGCCAGTGAAGCAACATCCTCCACAACTAGACAGGAGAACAAAAACGACAGCAACTTGTCTGTTCCCCTTCCCCCAATTCCTCAGTGCTGTTCCCATCCCCGTAATTCCCCAATAAAAAATCTTTAAAAAAAAAAGCACAGCCAAATGCTGCACCAGAACAAAAAGGGGATTGGGAATCCAATTATTGTTCTTTCAGCTTCTGAGAAATGTGCTCACTTGCCCATTAGACAAAATGGTGAACGAAGTCTTCAGAAGAAAATCTCACCATAATTATCCATGTTTGAATAAAAAAATATCAAGAATTTTATAACATCAAAATATCAAGAGTATCAAGAAACTGTAGACAGGGACACTGATTAGTGTTCAGTAACCACCAGATGCTTGTGTTCTCAAGGACCTCTGATAATGAGTTTCAGATTTTTCTACTGTGGGGGGGGGGGGGGGGGGGGGAGTGAGAGTAAAAATTAAAAGACAAGATATGGAACCTCACCTACAGTTTATGGTATACATCATCAAGCCAAATACAAGGAAACCTTGGTGAAAGATACGATGTGATGTGATTCATTTAAACACTTCTGTTGGTGATTTTTTAAAAATTTAATTTGGTGGTCTGTTTTGTGTGGAGTATCCATTATGCACTCAGTAGATGATGAAAAGCTGAGGAGATCTGGCTTACAAGGGAAAGGATTGGCCCAGACTCCAGTCCTGCTCGCCAGCCTCAATTCTCAGCCTAAGCACCACCTGGAAGAAACCACGTGTGATGCCCCCAAGTGCCACACTTGCTTGTCCATCTTGGCTTAGCCCTTCCTTTTGCCTTCCCACTCTTCCTCACCTGAAGGCCACTCGCCCTTAAACTCAGTACCATCTCTGCCCTCAGTGGAGTTACTCCTTTTTTCCCTGGGAGGCCAACAGCACACTATCCTGTGAGCATTTAAGTAACAAATTCCTTCTTAATTCTGCATTCCAGCAGGGGAGAATTCACATTCTCCACATTCACCTTTGTCCAAGCACTCATCTCATGTTAAATACTTGATGAATTAAACCAGATCTTCTTAGATTTAAGAAAAAATATCAAATGTTGTGGTGAAATAAATGCACCAGCACTATGGAATGCCAATAGGATAGATTTATTTCTGATCCTGATGAGGACAGTAGGTTCTAAGGAGAATGAGGAAATCAAGGTGTGTGTTTTCTCCCTCGAGATACGTCCTTTTAGTGTGTATATAACACACTATTGCCAGCTCCGACTTTGAAGAAATATGAATCGGTAAGCCATAAAGCACAGGGTGTTATTTATAACCCTATTTTCTGAACTATTTTTCCACTGCTAGCAAAATCAATCTTCTAAGAAATTGTTCTGTTGCATAGAGACCACCGATGAGCTCCCCCCCCACCCTTCCACATCAGTCTTCTGACAAAATGCATGAGTCTTGTCTTTCCCTCAAGTTCCTGCTGCATTAAGCCACTGAAACAGAACCAGCTTTCTCCTGAATTCACTGAATAATTAAAGCACCTTCAGACTGAATGCATTTTTATATTAAATGAAATTTTTCAAAAAAATTTAAAGCAACATTGATCCTATGAGGCATTACCAAGGAAAGCATTATGCCACTTGTGGTTTTGTTTTGTGGTTTTTTTTTTTGGTGGGGGGGGTATGAGGACAGGGAACAAAATCAAGCTGGTTGCCCTTCCCCTATCTTTTTTTTTTTTTTTTAAATTGGGGAATTGGGGGATGGGAACAGCGCTGGGGAATTGGGGGGAGGGGAACAGACAAGTTGCTGTCGTTTTGTTCTTCAGTCTAGTTGTGGAGGACGTTGCTTCACTGGCCCAAGTTGGCACCATCATTGCGCTCTTCCCAGGCGAGGCACATCAGTCGTCGGCTTCTGGACAGCCGCTCACAGCTGCTGCTGGCCGCTCACGCTGGCTGCTGGCTACACACGGTAGCCCATGGCAATCCACTGCTACAGGGGTTGCAGCCTCCGCCCTCCGGTGACTCACAGCAGCCCAGCTCCAGATTGAGCTGTTGTTCAGCATCTTAGCTGTAGAGGGCAGTGTCACTGGCCCTCATATGTGGGATCCGAACCGGGGCCCTCTGGTATCCCAAGACAGCTCTTAACCAACGCGCCACTCGGCCAGCCCCTCCCCCCACACCCCATTCTTTACAGTAGGTCACCTAAGCAACATTTTGTTTCTGGTGCACAAATAAGGCTGCTAGCCTTGTTTTCCTTGCCAAGTTCCAAGGTCCTTTGGAACACCGCTTACATTATTTTTAAAAACAAACAAACAAAAAAGGATTTTGGTGCTTTTAATAATCTATTCCAAGGCAGAGAGAATATTGACCATGGCCAGCACCCAGACCAATATGTTTCCAGTAGTGAATATCTTTTAAATATTACACGTTTGTTCTGGTAACTTGGAAATTCAAAAGGAATACATATATTGAAAGAAGACATTACATAATGTTTTAAGCTTTAAAGTTCTTAATACCCATTATTAAGGTTTTTCTGTTTTCCAAGACAAGGTTCCTATAATAAACACATCTAATTCTTTTTTTTTTTTTAATTAATTAATGAATTTATTTATTTATTTTAGCTGAGCCATCCTGCCACCTGTTGGCAGCTCAGCAGCAGCTCAGCTCGGGCTGGACTCCAACCACTGCTGCTCAGAGCTCAAACCCTTGAGCGACCTCTTAACCAACTGAGCCACTCAGCCGGCCCTTAAACACATCTATTTCTTGATGGGGACAGGTAGGGACAGATTTTTACATCAGTTTGACCAGTGGAGAACAGGAAAAGGTTGTTCTCTGCAAATGGTGTGATTTCACTGAGAAACACAAAAGATCCTTTACCTCAGTGTAAATTAGTCAGCCTCTTCCACGATCACCATTACAGCATCAACACAAACCAGTGAAAGGCAAGCAGTGCACAACTTCAGGTTTCCTTGGCTGCCTCCTTTATCAGCCCCCCAATGTGCCCTCACATCAGAACCCAGGGTTAAACCTCTGCTCTGACTGTACGGGATCTAGGCTTCTCTTACATCACTGTGGTTTGCACCCAGTAACACAGGGGACAAAATCTAAACATCATCTCAAACAGTGTTTTGAAAATGTTTTGACCACAAGCCTCAGTGAGAAATCAATTTACAACGTGATGCACTATACAAGTGTGCAAGTTTGTGCGTATACAGTGGTAAAAAGTTACACAAAACATTACCCTATGTATGGCAAATCTGATCATTTCTCTTCTACTCTATTTCACTTTTTTTAGTGGTTTTTGTCTACTAAATTGATTTCACAATCCATTAGTGGGTCCTGACCTGCATTTTAAAACACAGTGATGATGTACAACACATTTTGATACATGAAGCTGTATTTCTTAAGTTAATCAATCTGGAATTGTAAAATTCTAAGAAACAAATATAAGTTTCAGTAGAAATACCAAAAAGAAGGAACTTTTTCCTAGCACATACAAAATGTGAAGCATTGAAAATTATTCTGAAGAATTGGTGGATATCTAAGTCATAACCAGTTGGAACACAGATAAACATGGGGCAAAGTTTGGGAAGAAGCCCAAATGAAGAGTGAAGAAACTTACCAGAGCTCAGCCAACCTGCACAGTGGCAATGGAGACTTGTTATGTCAATGCTGCGATGCCATCTCATTTTCCTTTTGCTGAAAGAAATGATTAAAAGACTCTTGGGGTTGGGAAGAACCTTAATGTCAAATTCTATTTTCTCCTGCCAGGTGACAAAAGTAAATCAGCATTTCCTTTGACAACCTGAGCATTCCCTTTGTTCCTATCCAAGAGTTAACTTCAATTAGAAGTAGGGTTAAAAAAAAAAAAAAAAAAAAAGATCCACTAAAACATTGTTCAACTTTCTCTGTCTTTAAACAATTACCAGACTTTTATTAGCCAAGGGAGAGCAACTGGAAGAGAAATAACAAAAAATACATCTTAAGCATCCTTAACTACATCATATATTTATAATTTAAGTATCATATTTTAAAAGACCACTATGCATCAGTTCATGAAATATACCAACTTGTGTCATAGGCCCACTTGCCAACTAAATTAATGTCCACTGTCCTTTGGCTCAGGAGACTGTCCTTTGCATCTGACTTGGTCTCTGTAACGGCATCAGCAAAGATGCTCTTCAGGGTTTTAAGGTTAACCCCTCAAAAGTGAACACGGCTCTGAAGGCAGGTGCTTTTCTCCAAGAAAATTTCCACCTGGCTCTGCGGCTCTGCACGGCTGCCATCATTCTCCTCCAGTCACCGACAGCCAAACAGAAGAGAGAGCCAAGGCTCACGACAGCTGGTGCAGTGCAGTCTGTGAGGGGAACATACCCCAGTCTAGTGAGGAATGGGTTCTGCAGCCTCTCGCCTGGCAGAGAACTTGTCGCCCAGCACTTCTGGGGTCCTTTGGGATTTCCGACAACTCTGGTCTGTAAGTTCAGAAAGTGCTTTCGAGCAGGCAATGACACCCACACCCAGTGGGACACACCTCCTGGGTCCGAAACCACTCCATCATGTGGCTGGTATGTCCCCCATGCCCGCAGGTCAGGCAGAAATTGGACGATCCTCGAACTGCCACGTGGCAGATGGCACACTGGAATGTGAAGCCTTTGCAGATGGTGCACTGTGTGCCACGGACCTCGCTCCGACAGTGGCTGCAGTACACACCAAACTCTGGAAATGGTTGGAGATGGCCAAAACAAGAGACACGAGTTTAGTTCTGCAAAAGCAAACTGGGCATTGTGAGCTAAGAAAGATGTATTCATCTTAGGGCTCTGTAGGACTCCTATTAGACCAGTGATTTTTTATTTTCTTTTTTTAAATAGCAGAACCCCTTCTTCTACCATCTCAGTAAGTGTTATAAAGAGCAGTTGTTGTCGCTGCAGTGGTAGGTGAGCGCAAAGGGTGCAGCAGGCGCCTGGCCCTCACAGGCCCTGGTGAAACCCCTGTGCCTGCAGCGGTGGCGGCTGGGTGTCACTCATCTTCCCACCCCCAACAGCTGCAGGGGCCTGACATATGGAAGGTGATTACCAAACGCGTGTTCCAAGAACTGAAGGACTCAGTCAACATTCGGGTCGAGAGCTGACTGGTCTTACAATCTCTTCTGTGCCTGCCTGCTAATGACCGAGCAGCACATGACGGGCCAGGTCAGGACACCACAGTGCCGCCCACTGTTGGGGAAGCGGTCAGGACCGTTCTGCTATGACTGGTCCCCAGCCTTCTGGAAGAGACCCTGAGGGCTAATCCCACCATCCGCAGTCAATACCCTGAGTCCAGGCGGCCCATATTCACTGCCCATCTCGCTGCTCATCCCCAGCTGCTCTGGAGAGCCTCCCTCCTCCCCGCCTGGCCTTCCACTGTGCCACCTTGAGTGCAGACCTTCCCAGGTGCTCTACAGACTCTTCTCAGAAGGAGCAGGGGCAGGAGGAGTGGGCACACACCCCATTACTGCCTCCAGACTGCTACATTTCCCCTTGAGGCTAATGCCATCTGGTTTCACCAGCCTTTCCTCTTTTTCTCGGTTCTCATCTCCTGACAGTCTGGACACCCACATCCATATACTGAAGACTTCTGTTCGTGGTCCTCAATCTTCCCTCTACCCCAATTCTTGGCACGATCCTTGGTGTCTTTAAAATCTACGCCACTAACCCTCTGTACACCTGACCACTTAGGTCACTGCCCTCTCATCTCTAATCTACCATCTTCACTTACACTTTTGTTCCATCAGCCTCCTTCTGGCTGTAGTTTTTCCTTCAGTCATTCTGAATTACATGACCCAACTTTAAAATCACTTTTTGGCAAATATCCTCAACATCTCTGCCCCTCTCTCCCTCCATGGTACCACCTGGCAAGACCTCAAACCTGAATGACCCCTATCACCTGCCCACTCCATGTCTGCCCTGGAGTGGTCCTGAGGGAAGGTCGACCATCATGATGTGTATCTCACTAAATACACAACCATGGACAGACTCCCAGCACTGCACACTGGTCTGTTTCTCTTTCATTTCCTAGATGGCTACTTCATACCCCAGCCACATTCCAAAAACTCCGCCCTCACACCTATGCTCCCCTCTCTGTCACCTATGGCCTCTTCTCTGGCTTCCCTGAGAAAACAGAAGCCTTCAAATAGGGGCCCCTTCATCCCTCCATCACCAAATCTTCAAGTCTCCCTAAGTTGGTTCCTCTTGTCCTTCTGCCTCTTATAATAGAGGAAGGGTCCTTTCTTCTATCACAGCCAGTTCCTCTGCTTCATGACAACTGATAGTCATAAAAAAGTACCAATAAATATATTTTTTTAATACCTGGTAACTAAGGAGAAAATTTTATGGTAGCCCTAGTTAAGGTAAATCGTGAGACAAATTAGACTGCTTTGATAATTTTGGTTTAAAAATAGCTATGCCTTCTATCTCTAAGCATAACTTTTTATATTATGTAAGACTTCAAGTTTATGTTCTCATGACAAGCCTAATTAGTTCAAATTTTTAAAATTTCCTTTATTGGTTTTACTGGTTTGACAAGCTTCAACATTTAAATTATAAGGATGTAAAATTATGTGTACAAGTTAACAGACTTATAACATGTCTTTTAAAAAGGGTTGTTCTTTGGCACTTGAGATAGCTATCAATGTAAACTTAATTATTCTCCATATCTATCTGGGTAAAATTATTAAAATGTCCTCTCTCTGAAAAATTCAATGTATCATTAGTAATTGTTTCTCTATAGTGTGTCAGCTTAAACACAATTTCTAACATCCTTATTATCTTTAAGACCTTGAACTAATATTTCATTTAGTTGATTAATGAATCATCTTTGGGGGTGTGCACAATTTTTAAGTGGATATAAATTCACACGCACAGAAAATACGAAAACACTAAGTTACTTGTCATAATTTTACTATTTCTCTCTTGCCTCTTAGTGTTACACATAACGGAATGGCTATTAGTTAACAGTTGAGAAGAATGTGTGGACACCTTTGGGCCGTGCTGGCACACATGCTAACTTTTGCCACTTTAGGAGATACAAAGGGATGTGGCGTGTGTTTGAAATCCCAAAGCTGTCAAGGTGTCTTTTACAGCAACATCGACAAACGTAGGAATCTCAGGGAAGGAGGCATACAACCACAGGTACAGGCTTTGTAGGTGAAATCCGGTAGACGTCAAATGGATCATTCTTAGTTCCTAACAGACAAACTAATAAGGCAGTAAAAGTACTCTGGCACACAGGATGATCAAATTACGATTCCTGAGGCTTTACGAAACCTCCAGGAGGAAGCTAACTAACTCCAAAGGCTTAGTCTCATAGGACTCTAGTTTGTTAACCATACAGAAGAGCTGTGTGTATCAGTTAACATCACCTATTACACAAATGTAAATAAAACCAGCCACATAAGACAATAAATTATCAGCTGAAGCAGAAAATTGCTGTACAAAATGTAGGTGAGCAGAGATACGCACCTCTGGAGGAGGAACTGGGGGCGGGGCTGACAAAGCAAAGCAATCACCTTGCTCAGCCACCATGAGAACCGAGAGCCACATACCACGATGGAAAAAAAACAAAAATCATCTTATTTCCAGAGACTTTTTTTTTTTTAAGATGACTCTGTTGAGCATTATTCCCTCAAAATAAATGAAGCTTTTGAGTCCTTTCTATCAGTATCTAACCCCTAAATGAAAACAACTTTATTCCTCAAATTTGCTGCCGATATTGTATGATGACCCTTGCAGATATGATAAGCGCAAGAAGAAATTGCTGGGTTTCCACCCTGAGGAGACCAATGGTAGCCCTGGGAACTTTGTATTTTTCTTCCTGGATATGGGCAGTCCGACTCTTCCAAATAGTAAAAACTTTAAGGATGAAAACGTTTTTCTTGGGCTGGCTGAGTGGCGCGTTGGTTAAGAGTTGGATTGGGACGCCAGCTCTGAGCAGCAGGGCCCCGGTTCAGATCCCACATTAAGGCCAGTGATGCTGCGCCCTCTACAGCTAAGATGGTGAACAACAGCTCGACCTGGAGCTGGGGTGCCATGAGTCGCCGGTGAAGGCGTAGGCTGCAATGGAGCTGCAGTGGGCTCCCGTAGACTACCATAAGTGGCCGGCAGCCAGCGTGAGCTGCCAAGAACGACCATGAGCTGCCGTTCAGTGGCCAACAACCGATCTGCCTCACCTGGGAAGAGCGCAATGATAATACAAACATGAGCCAGTGAAGTGATGTCCTCCACAACTAGGCTGAAGAACAAAAGGACAGCAATGTGTCTGTTCCCCTTCCCCAATTCCCCAGTGCTGTTCCCCTCCCCCAATTCCCCAACGAAATCTTTAAAAAGAAAATGTTTTTCTTAATGTTTTTGTCTGTGAATCCTCCATAATGCCCCCTTTGCTGAAAACTTGTAATAATGTTTATAATGGTATTAAGACATAGTATTCACTCTTTAATATCATTTAAGTCTTCACGAGCTAATGGTTTATCTCTGATTGGATTATAGACTTCTTGACCCAGCCCCCACCAACCACACCTTATAGTTCTTTGTACAGCCCATAGAACCCAGCGTAATTCTTTATAATAGCATATATAAGTTTCACTGGTTGATGAATTGATGCACCAGTTACACATCTTTGTGATTCATGTATTTTCCTGAAAACTAATTTTAAATGACAAAATTGCTCCAGGCCATCATTAATCTCTCCCTAATATATTGGGTTGTCAGAAAAGTCATGACATATATTTTCTATGTTTTTCGTTGCAAAAATGCATCGTGACTTTTCCGACAGCCCAATACTTCCATGCATTTAGATGCTCTGAAAAATATATTGCCCAAATAGCCTTGTCTTTGCATTCCTTCAAGTACACACACCAAAATAATCCATGTTCAAATAATCTTTGTTATTCAGTATTTAAAACTATGTATTACCCTGGTTTACTTGATTTTTATACTGAAACTACATACACACACACACACACACACACACACACACACACACACACAAATTTAGAGTCAAATATTCTATACCATGTCAAAACTAGCATTCCATTCCACTCCCACACCCATCACTCCCCAGGAAAATCCTTCCAACCCATTTAACTATTTCTTTTGTTTTTATCTCCCTATATTTATAAAGCTGTTTCTTCATTTTCATATTTAAGCATTATCTATTGGCTTTCTTCAGTGGAAGCTCCCTTTCAGTCCCCATCTCCCCAACCGCACACATATGCAGCCTGTCCCTCACCTTCCCCAGACAGCTCTATTATCATTTAGCTGGATCAGAATTCTGCTTTCACATTATTTATCTAGGTAAACATTATTCAAGCCATGTACCGTGACAACTTTTCCTTTCTTGCACACTGTTTTTCCTATAGTTAAGAACTGTCTTATCTTGTTTATCTGCTTAGTTTGCTATGTACTTATCAATAATTCATCTCTAAACTCTCCCTTAAACATCTGAATCTTCTATAAACACACTGAAATACATTAAATATTTTTTCAGTTTTCTCTTCTTACAGACAACATTCCTGAAGCTCCATCCTGGACTGGTCTACCTCCAAGTCTGTCACTTAGATGTCCTTTCTCTGTCATTCCGACTCCCTGGTTTCCTGGATTGGTTCTATTCCGCTCCTGAGATAGGAGGAGCATTTCCCTTTCACACTTGATTGATAATTTGGGTACAGAATCCTAGGTTACAAATCATTTTCTTGAGAATTCTGAAGGAACTACTGTGTTGTCATCTCGTTTCCAGTGTCTTGCTCACTGCTCCTGAGAAGTGTGCGGCCATTCATATCCCTCATCCCTTGTGTGGAACCTGTTTTCTCTCTGGAAGGTCCTGGGGTCTTCTTTCTATCATTCATTATGCTAGGTGCTTGGTGAGCCCTTTCAATCTGGAAATGTGTTTATCTTCACTGGAGAACGAACTTCTAGTTTTCTGCTGGGGTAAAGGAAGGATAGGAGCCTGCTGTGCAAAGTTGAAGAGGGGACCCAGGACCCTACAAAAGCCATCAAACAATGCTCCTGTTTTTAACACCAATTTCGTGCCATTTCCAGAGGTACCAGGTACCACTAATTCCTGAGCCATTTGGGAGTTCTGCCATGTATCCTACTGTTTTCCACCTGCTGGTTTTGGGTTCAGCTTTCTCAGGCCCTTTAAAATCAGGTACCACTAACCTATCTCCCGCCCGGGTCCCAAATTTTATTTCCAACGTTACTTCTTGCGCAGCTATGCCTTTTCAGAAATGCTCTATATGGACACTTTGGTGGGGTCTGGGGAGAGAAGAAATCATTGTCTGTTCAGTTGACTCTCTGGCAGTCTTCCATTTCGCCCTTTAAAAAACATCTCTTCTCTTAGCTTCTTTCATGTCACAGTCTTGCTTTTCATCAAAATTCACTGATGTCTCATTCTAAGTTCCTGTTTCTGGTTCTTCCTCTAAGACTCAAGCTCCAGGTACTAGCTTCCTCTCAAGGCCCAGAGTGGGTGGGCTCTCTTATTTGTTCTCCTCAAACTCTTCCTCCCCACCCTACATCTCCCAGGTAGATGCACCCATTCTCACAGCTTGAATACCACTCATATGCTGAAGATTCCCAAATTCTTAGTTCTAGCCCCAGTCTCTCCTTTGATCTCCAGACTCACATCTGACTGTCTATATGACTTCTACAGTCTGATATCTCACACACAACTGTGACTGTCCCAAACTGAGCTCTCAATTTTCTTTCAGTCTTTTAGTCTCAATTTTCTTAGAATATGGCACCATCATGTACCTAGCTGCTCAAGCTAGAAACCTAAGAATTATCCAAGTTTCCTCAATCCCACATCCAATGTGTTTGTAAATCATGTTGAGTCTACTTCTAATGTATTTCTAATCCATTTACCTCTCCCCACCCAATTGATATGACCCCTAGACTAAACTGTTAATCTCTCTTTGACTACTCCAACCATCTTCAAAGTTCTTTCAACCTCTACTTCTGCCCTCCTCCAATCCTTTCTTCATATAACAGCCAAAGTGATCCTCTTAAAATGGAACCCAAAGCATTACTTCTCAATGCCCTTTGAAGCTTATCACTGGATTTAGAATATAATCCAAATTCTATACTTAAAAGTCCCTAATGGATGCGGACCAAACTAGTAGCCCCGCCCCCCCACCCTCCATCCTCACCCCAGGGACAACTTTTAAATCTCCTCTTCCCTAGTTTCTTAGCCCCTGGCTTTGATTACTCTTCTAATCAGTTTCTGAAACCTAGACTAAAGATTGCCCCTAGACTGAATCACAGAATATCTCTCACCCACCCTGACTTTAGATAACTACTTAAAGCCTGTAACTTTCCAACATTCCCCAAGCCATTCCAGACTTAACTCTCAAATAATCCCAATCCATAGACTAAATAGGTTTTAACATTTCCCCAGGCCATTATACTTGTTGATTGTAAACATTAAAGGCTAATGTTCTTTCCAAACCCATAGTCATGCTACATCAATAGCTTTGAGCTCTGCTCTTTAAGAAACTTATTAGAATCTATTTTTCCTCATTTAGGGGCTTTGGGGATACAGAGGGTACCCCAGCAAGATTGCCAGTCCCTACAAAAGAAGCCAACACAGTCTTCCAGGTAGATCTCGAGACCCCTTCCTCTCATCTGAGATAAGATAGGGTGAGAGTTCCCTGAATCCCCAAATAGGCAGGGACAGCTCCACACCCCTGCGCAGCAGGAAGTACAATAGATACAGAAGACCTCCTGTCCCTCAACTTCCCATAGAGATTTTATGGGGATCAAGTCTCTCAAGGGAAAACAAGATAGGCAGTTAGAGGCAGGCATTGGGTCTCTGCATTCCTCCATGTCCCACAGAATGCACCTCCCCAAAGACCTCCCCTCTCCATCCAAAACTTCTCTTTTCTTTTAATAAACTCCTTTTCTAAAGAGATGAGATCAATCAGGTGGTACCACACCCAGAGAAGAACAGCCCATTCTAGAAGAAGAAGGGATAAAAACTCCAAGTCCTGCACTCAAAGCCTTTTGAGCATTTTGAACCTTGCCTCTGCTCAGGGCCCACTCCAAACTCATTGGAGTGTACTTTCTTTTCTAATAATGGCCTTTGAGCCATTCTCTACTGCTTGGGCCACTTCTGCTTCTCTGAAATGTATTTTTACTTCTAATAAACTCCTTTTCTGCAACTTTACCTCTCTGGTCCATGTCTCCATTCTTCGGTTCCATGAGACCACAACCCTGGCACAAGAAATATCCTACATCATAATTACCCTACAATCTGATCTTATATCACTCTTCTCACTCATTGTGTTCTAACCACACTGGGCTTCCTTTACTTACTTAAAATAACAAGTTGCTTCTCCCATAGGCCTGCTCCCTCTGCATGGACATGCTTCTGGCTGCCCTCTGCACAGATGGCTCCTTGTCCTTCAGACCTCAGCTCCTCAGAGACGCACTCCCAGCACAACTCAATACGTTTTCTGAAATTCTCCCTCCCTGATTTCCCTGCCCCAACATCCCTTTTGTTTGTTCTTAAGTCATTTGATCACAATTTTAAATTAATTTTTCTCCACCACTAATCTGCGAGTTCCACGAAGGGAAGGAAATGAGCTAGCACTGTGACTTAAGAGGAGTTTGATAGATATTAGTTGTGTATCTATATCATTAAATGCATAAATGTTCCTACTGCCAATTACTACCTGAGGATTGTATATAAAACTACTTCTGTACAATAAATATTTAATCTTGTCATGAAGCTTAAAATAGACTCAAAATGCCTCAGAAATTTCTGCTTACTTACTTACGAGAAACTAAAACTTCCTTCCAAGTATTGTGTTACGGACAAATTATAGAAGCTTTCAGATAATGACAAGAAAAGAAAAAAAAAAAGCATACTCACCAATTCCTTTGTGGGGGTCAGGGGGACATGACACAAACTTCAGCACTTCAGCTCTCTTTTCTCTCAGACCCCAGCGATAGAGGATTTCTCCATAGCATTTCTTAAAGTCATCAAATTGCTGGGTGTTGGCAGGGTCCAGGAGCCTGGATAAAAGTCAAAAGATATCCTATCAGTTCCTTTAGGAAAAAACAAGCTCAATACCAAATGGCACTGTATATACCTTTCTTAATACAAAGTCCTAATGTTGGAGAATCTAAGCACTATAGAACTGCAGCTCTCACCTAGGAAGGTCATTACCTTTTATTTTTATCATGCTGGTCACGTTCTCGTTCACGAGGATCACTATAAGTCAGACTCCCAAAACGGATTTCTTCTGGTGAGGACTCTCCCCAAGGTGAAGATATATGTTCTATCTCTCTCCCTGCTGAAGAAAATCGAATGGGATGGGAAGATGGAAATCAGAAGAGACATGGAAAATCTCTGAAAACTCTCATAAAGCAGTGCCCAATTTATTCCCTAAAATAAAAATAAGCTAAGTTGAAGATCCTGAGAAATATAACTAAACAGAAGTCTTTCCTAGACTTACTTTTTTGTCTAGGTATTTATTATTAAGGTAATCTGATAATTAAGTACATATATAATGATTAAGCAAATTACAGAATAGAATATTAGGCAGTAATTATTTATAGACTTTCTAAATGACATAAGAAAATGCTCATGGGCTGGCTGAGTGGCTCGTTGGTTAAGAGTTGGCTTGGGAGTGCGAGCTCTGAGCAGCAGGGCCACTGGTTCGGTTCCCACATGGGCCAGTGACGCTGCGCCCTCTACAGTTAAGATGGTGAACAACAGCTCGACCTGGAGCTGGGCTGCCGTGAGATGACAGCGTAGGCTGCAGCCCCTGCTGCAGTGGGCTGCTGTAAGCTATCGTGAGTGGCCGGCAGCCGGCGTGAGCTGCCGTTAGCGGCCATCCAATGGCTGACGACTGATCTGCCTCAGCCGGGAAGAGCGCAATGATAATACCAACATGGGCTAGTGAAGCGACATCCTCCACAACTAGACTGAAGAACAAAAAGACAACATGTCTGTTCGTTCCCCTTCCGTGATTCCCCAACGCTGTTCTCTCCCCCAATTCCCCAATAAAATCTTTTTAAAAAAAAAAGAAAAGAAAATGCTCATGATAAAATTAAAAACCAAACACAAATCACAAATCACATATAATGACTCCTCCTAGACCCCATATACACAAAGGTTGGAAGAAAATGTTCTGAAATGTTAACATGTTATTTCTAGGTGGGACAATCAATGATTGCTATTTTCTTCTCTAATACTTTGTGTTTTGTTTTTCTTCCTTCCCATATTACTTTTATAATCAAGAAGATTAAGATAATTTTTAAAAAGAAATTTTAAAAATCCAGGAAACACAAATACATCTACTCATTAAATAGATCTCTATGGTCAGCTAATCAGGCTCAGCTTTATTTCTCTACATTGAAAAGAGGTATATGGGAAGAGGTAGATAATAGAAGTGGCAGATGACCATGGAAGGGGTGTGTGACAGAGAAAGGATAGGGTTAGGTTTTTGGGGTGAACACTGGGAAGGCTCATTGTCAGTTTCTCAAGGTTATGGGATTGAAAAGCAACCCAGAAAGGCACAAAGATCTTCCAGAAACTGGCCTGTTGAAACATGAAAGTCTAGGCCTTGCTGAATGTAGTATTGCCATCATACTAAATAAATGTAAAGAAAAATGAGAAACAAGGAAAAATGTGGAGAATTTTTCCTAAATTTCAACTAAAGATTACATATTATTAACAACTCACACCCAGCTGTTAGAGCTAAACATCCAACGTGGGCTCAGTCAATTCCATACCAACCTATGTTCCAGCCACCGGTGTTGAGCCCTGGGTCTGACATGCTTGAGCAGGAACCAGAGGAGGTGAAGCTGGGCTGCAGAACAAACAAGAGTAGCATCAGAATACCATTCCCCATGAACATTTACCTTTAGGAAATGTCAGGCACAAGCTAGAAAACCACAAGCTTACGTATCGACTATGGGACACCACAAGATTTGATGAACGACTGGGAAAAGGCACAAAAGGGTTTGGTATTCCCTGAGGCCGAGACTGGGCTTCAAACACGCTGCAGAGCATAGCCAATGTCTGGACATCCCGGAGTCGGCAGTAATGAGCCAACCTAGAGAAAAAGATGAGAAAAGAGAAAACAGGTCAAAAGAAGGGATGGAGGAAGGATACTATCCCAAACATGGTGGGTTGTTGCCATAGGAATAGGAAGAGAGGATGCTTAATTCTTCCTCAAACACCCCAATCAGGAACCAGGGCTTTCTACAGATCCAGAGGCTTGATCTACTTTGATTAAATTTGGTTAAGTTTGCTTTGGAATAAAATGTATCTAAGTATTACAAATCACCTAGAAAATCAATTTGAAAGCTTCTGGTTGGCATCTAGGCATGGGCTCAGACTTGAATGTATAGCTTCTCAAGAGCTAAGGAGACTAAACTAACATCCGAGTGAGGCCATACATGTTCTCTCCCAACTGCACTGCTTTCTGGGAGGTTCCTATAAGCTTCATTCATATAGCCTAAAGCCATGCAAAGGTGCTCAGAGAACACTGTACCACCACTGCATGGCAAGCAGGCGATAAGACTCAGGAGGTAGAATTAGGAATATGAGCTATTAAAATAGAACAACAAGGAATAGTTTTACCTTTTAGGTACTCATATCCCCTTTGCTCCTTTCAGGACCATTATGCTAGAATGTGAGGTAGGGATCAGAGGGACTTGGCCCTTGTGATGGAATACTGATGCTTTTCCATCAGACAATGTCTAATATTTGTTAAGGTGTTTTCACACTCACTATCTGATTTGAGCCTTATGTGAAGTGGGTAGAATAAGCATTATCATCCCTGCATTATCATGAGGCAACCGAAGCCGAGCACATGTGTCCCAGGTCTGGCCTCAACCAGGAAGTAAAGCAAACCTTCCCCTGAAGGAGGGAGAGCTTCCTTATTGAACTCAGCTTCTGTTAGGAGCCAAGCTTCACTGTTATGGAGGTTCAAGTGGTTTACCTGGTTGTAAGTCATTTTGCACACTATATTTCCAGTTGGCCATATTTCAGTGCAATAAATGAAACACAAATTCAATGTTTTCATAAATTGCCTAACAGGGTGAAAGCATCACGGCCTTCCGAAAATATGAAAGCCAACACGCAATTCTCTAATCTGCTCTCATGGGTGAAACTCTGTGGCACCCAAGACATTCGCCATATCAAAAGCTCAAACTCCTGTGTTCAGAATGATGTGACTTAAGAGGCTAATGCATAAATCTCTAAAGGATACATGAGTCTCAAATCCTTGTTATAGATGACAAATACTGTATAGTCCCTTCTGCTATAAGGAGTTGGTTGTGCACAGAAATTATTGTAGCACAAAAAGGAAACATCTCATTTCTACCTCTCATTTCTCAGGCCTCAGTGCTTTTCTCTTAGACAGTAACCTTGAAAGTGTTGACAGACCTAAAATGTATATCACTCATTTCCTCACTTTTAGCTCTCAAAACCTACAGGGATTCCAGCAGCTGTCGCCCGAATGGATGTCGAGCCCAGGGTGTTTCCAAATCCGGGTCAGATTTCGGACCAAGGCAAAGATCTGTAGCTACCGTAGCCAGTGACCAAACCTGAACAAATTAAAGAGAAACACCCAAAACTCAGACTGGTGAGGACAGGAACGGGAAGCATGAAAGAACCCCACCTCCCCTCCACCTACATCCCAACCTTGCTACTCGGAGAGCCACAAAAGCTGGGAGCTTACTGAAATACAGAATTTCAGGCCCCGCTCCAGACCTACTAAATCAGAATTGGCAGTTTAACAAGATTCTCAGGGGACTACAACATTTGAGAAACATTAGCCTTAAAAACTTTCATTAAGCAAACTTCAGAGAAATCACACCATGCAGTAACTTCAGCGGGTTGTCTATTTAGCCACTAATTCATGTGACTTTTTCTACTGCTTCATTATTGAATTGTCAGGGAGAAAAAAAGGGTATTCTGTATCATATTTAAGATCTGTCCTTCTTCAGCCAAATAATGAAAAACTTTGTTGCTTTCCTTACAAAAGTTTCAGTATACTCGCTGAAGCTACAGAAAAAAAACAGGCCAAGACAAAATAGATTTGGCTTTCTTTTTTGTTGACACCAAGTCTGAGGAAATCTCAAGGGGCTTGGAGTCATCAAGCAGATACCAAGGTCCATTAAGTGTCTGTTAAACGCAAGATTTAGCACACACTAAATACATCGTGCCATCGACAGAGCCCACTCCCCTTCAAACATTTAAAAATAGAACAGTACTTTTGGGAAAGCTTTCCTAGCAGCAACACATCATTGCACGCCCACTAACTGGAAAACACTATACTAGACTCTATGAGATACTCAAAAGGCAGAAGTATAGGTTTTAAATCAAGGAGTTTATAATCTAAGAAAAAAGACTAAGCAAATAAAAATACTGAAACACAGGTAGAGAAACACATCAGCTAGGTAAAAAAAAAAATCAATTAAATTATGTGGCACCTATAATACTTAAATAATGTACACAAGTATGGGTTCAACTGAGAAACTTGAGATTATGTTCATCTTTATAATCAAAGACTTACCTGCATAGCTGCTGAAAGGGACAGAACAGGATGTTTACTACCCTGCTGACAACTTAGGTATGGCATTTCCTCACTTATAACACACATTTCCTAATGCCTTCAAAAGAAATAGTTGACACTTAGGTTTATTTCTGCAATTCTTTGCAAAATAGTAGGCACATGAACTCAACATGTGCATAAAGAATTTTTTTAAAATTCTTCAAGCATTTGCATTGATGTCATTTCTGTCCCACTAAACAGTACCATACCACAAATGATGACAATAATTGCAAGAACAGCAGCAGTAATTGTACCACATATTGGGTAGTTAGCATCTATCAGATGTAAGTATGGGAATTTTACATACAGGCATATTACCTTATTTAGTTCTCATGAGAACCTTAAAAGTATTGTTCCTATTTTATAGTCGAGGAAACTGAGGTTCAGAAAGACGAGGTGGCTGCCTAGGATCACAGAACAACAAGGTGACAGAGCCCAGATTTATACCTGGGCCTGTCTGAGCCCAAGGGAAGGGTCTTTCCACTTCACTTGGACTAGCCTGACCTTCCAAATCAACTTAACGAAAATTTAAAAAACAAAACACTTTTGGAAGTAATTTTTCCTCAGAGACTGTTTTTCAGAACATGAGCATTGGGTCTGCCTTAGCATTGCATTTACCAATCTTCTCACCAACACTATGAGGTAATTATTCTTACGGTTCCCATTTTACAAACATACACAGAGGCTGAGAGAGTCGGAAATAATTTGCCCAGGGTTACACCACTAGGGAGCTGAGGTGGACCTACACATCCTGTTATAAATTCCACAAAAATACTACTACTCCTTTTTGCCTTCTTACTGTTCACAGAACTTTAGGTGGCTGGGTCCTTAGAGAAATAGATTAAATCCATGACTAAATTTCACTTAAAAGGGTTTGGGGCAAAGCTTGATTAGAAGACAAATAAAAATCTCAGGGATGTTTTCATCAGATAAAAATCAAGGGCAGGCCTTAGTTCTGGGTCATTTGGAGGGTTATAAGGGAAAAACCTGAGCAGACAGAATAACAACTCGTAGTTTTCATTGCTTAATCTAATCCTCACAGTAAAGAATAAAGGGTGCAATACATACAGAGAGCAGATTAGTGGTTGCCTAGGGCTAGGTGGGGGAAGACAGGATTGGGAGCCATGAGCTATCTTTTTAGGGTGATGAAAATATTCTAAAATTATTTGTGGTGACTGTTGCAAAACTCTATGAATATACTAAAAGACAATGAATGGCACATTTTAAATGGGTGAATTGAATGGTATATTAACTATACCTCAATCAAGTTGTTTAAAAAACAACAACACAGGAGTAGTTTGCTTTAAATACACTACTGTGTTCCTACAAAAATGAAGATTTAAATTTTTGTAAGATTACCTCGTATTTTATTGTATTTTTATTTTTTTTTAACTTTATTGGGGAACAGTGTGTTTTTCGAGGACGCATCAGCTCCAAGTCAAGTCGTTGTTTTAAATCTAGTTGTAGAGGGTATATGCAGCTCACTGGCCCATGTGGGAATCAAACCAGCAACTTTGGTGTTAAGAGCCTGCGCTCTAACCACCTGAGCTAACCTCCCGCCCCTACATCGTATTTTAAAACTCAACATGTCTCCATCTAAAGGAATGTTTTCGTAAACCTTTTATGAAATTAAGCATTTTTAAAAGTAAAAAAACCCAAAACAAAATAGAATTAAGGGTGCAAATGGGAAAGATGCAGATACCCAAATTTAGGTATGTCCTAACAATCGCCATGGTACTAGAATAGAAAAGGGATGCAATAAAAAATACTTAGTAAATGCTTTAGGACCTTCTCAACTAAGCACTGATAAGAAAGACATCTAAGAGACTTAGAAAGCTGCTCCAGTCGTATAGTTTGGAAAAGAAATTGGGGGAGGAATTGCACAATAGGCACACACCTCGAAATATCCTAAACCACAAGTATAAAGCGAAAACAACCTGCTCAAGAATAAAAATCAAAAAAAAAAATAAAAAAAAAAGAATAAAAGTCCAAATCTCCAGCAAAAGGGGTGGATAATACCTGAACAAGATCCTTCCTTCCAACAAGCAAGGCGGAAGTGGCATTCTTCTGACACGTTTCTTGGATATCATTTACATTCAATCTGAAATTTAAAAAGAATTTAGGGGTTTCTTTCTAGTCTAACTTCCTAACTCAATTACTCCTGGTTTAACAAATAGACCAACAACTGCCTATTTGGTTATCACTCAAAAGGTTTTATTTGTACTGGCCTAAAGCTCCCTTTCCACATAACATGAAGAAAATGCTTAACTACTCGCGGATGTTATGTTGTGGGTTCAGGCCTGGGAAAGTGAAATCACTCACCTCTTTGAGACAGGACAGGAGGCCAGACCCAAAGGCCAATTTGCTAACCCGGTTTTCTGTGGAGTTCCCCAGGCTCAAGGGTTGAATAACAATGGATTTAAATATGTGCAACACTGTAGTTTCTAATACGAAGAGTAGTACGCTGTGTATATACTACAAAATAAGTACTTTTTGTTATGTGTTCAAGTTCAGGAAGAAGAGGAACCACAGGCCGGCCTCTGTATACTTGTCACTCATCTCCCAACTCCCTTTAACCAAAGTGGCTCTGCTTTATCTGTTTTGCTGATTGGGCTTGGGAGGCAGAACTCTGAGGCTACTCCCAAGATTTCTGCCCCTGCTATTAAGTACCTTATATAAGTCCCTCTCTTTAAATGCAGGTGAGACCAGCAAATACTGATGGGACATCACTTCCATGACTAGGTTATTATTAATCAGTCGACTCTCAATTTGTCTAAAGGGAGATTATCCTGAGTGGGCCTTACCTAATCAGGGCATAGTTTAGAAAGAAGGTGCAGCATCAGTGAGACACTGCTGCTGGTCTCAAAGAGGATGAAATTCACCAACTTCCGTGGCTGCAAGGAACTGAATTCTGCCAACAACCTGAATGAGCTGGGAAGAGGATCCCAACCATTGGATATGTGTACCACCTGGTCAACTCCATGACTTCAGCCTGGTGAGACCTGAGCAAGGACCCAGCTAAGCCATACCCAGGCTCCTGATCCATGGAAGTGTGAGATAATAAATGTATATTGCTTTAAGCCATTAAGTCTGTGGTAATTTGCTATACGGCAATAGGAAGCTAATACACTGGACTTCTCCTAAAACTGCTTTTGAAGAAAGGGTTCCAATACTTAAAAAAAAACAAAAAAACAAAAAACAAAAAAACCTTTGATAATTATGCCTAAGTAATAATAAGCAAGGCATACTTAAAATTTTGAACTTACATGTACAATTCTCCCAATGACTTGTGAACAGGAAGAAGGCATGCAATATCCTGGATGATAACTTTCCCAGCAGCCTTGATTGGTCGATTGCCCGAGTCCGATCCCTCGCGCTTACTTTTCCATCTCCTTGATTTCTAGGGGGAGATGACAAGCTATAACTAATGGGAACCTTGCTGAATGGAAACCTACAGTTACAGACACATCTTAGTTGGGTCATTGGTAACTTGCAGAGACTTTGCATTACATCATGCCCACAATTACATGAATCAGCATCTGCAGGAAATAAAAGGATGACAAAGGGCATTGAGCTCTTGGTTCCAAATCCCAACAGGAAAACAAGCACCTACTGCAGAACTGTATATGCAGCAGGTGATCACAAACAGATACCTTGAAGCCAGAATTTAAAAAAATAAAGAAGAAAAAGAACAGCAGGTAAACAAGTTAGTAAAGACCACAAAAATGTGGGAGAAGAGCAACTTTTAAGGCTGGGTTCAGCCCCAGGTTCAAAGTTCTTGTTTGAAACTAATCAAAGTTTGTTTGTTTTTTCCTTCTCAGAGAGTTTTAATAGGATATGTTGAGAATTTAATCCAGACACAGTAGCATGGGCCGTGCAAACCTTAATCTACGGTAGGCAGACAGAAAACCTTAGCAGCTCACAGAAAATTACCCCGTTTTTCCTAGCGGACTTGAATTATTTCTAAAAGTGATGATTTCAGAATGTCAAAACCACTGGAGTAGAGGGATGTGGGTAATGGACATGGAAGATCAGGAGCAATTATCCTATTTCCCCAGAGCCTTACCTACAAATGGCTACAGAGGAGTCTACCATATGTGGGAAATGAGAGATGTCCTGGAAAATGAGAATTATTACAGTGTAGCCCCATCTGGTACCTTTAAAATGACAACCAGCCAAGAGAGTGAGATTCTGGTTTTTTTTCATTGCCAGAAATTAAAAAGGGGGCCACCAAGGTGATTCAACGCAGAAGGGAAGTGACATATTTATTAACAAAGGAGGCAAAAGGAGCTAGTTTAAAGGGCCTGCAATTCTGTGTCAGAAAAACCAAGGTTGACTGGTCTTTTTGCCACATGTACTGGTTCAAGAGGACCCCAGGAAAGTTACTTATTTGCTGTGAGTGTAGTCTCCTATCACTCTCTTTTCGCTCACTGACAGCTTGTGGCTCAGGGTAAGCTGTTGTTCCAATCTCACCAGGCTAATAAGGGAACAATGGAAAGGTGAGAGCACACATGGTGGAAACTGAAAAAGTACAATTTTAAAATCTGTAACCTTTAGGAATATGTATAAACCTTCAGGAATTTAGATGAGATCATTATTTAGATTATTCACAAGTTCATTTTCCACAAGTGATTTTTATACAATCACTCGTCCATAAATTAGTCACACCAGGCATTTCTGGCCACTGATGTCCCATCTAATCCACAAAGTTGCCCAATGCATGTAACTTCCTATAGGATTAGGAAGTGTTATGGGAACCTACTAAATCCAGGACACTGGGACTTAGTTCATGGAAGATAAATGAAGTTTAGCTGAAGTATCTGAATTGCTTATCATAATTGGTAAATACGTTTGTGACATTATCAATACGGACCTTAACCCATTTGATCTTAAGAAGCAGTTCAGTTACTATTTATCCATACAGAAGACATTACTCTGCAATACAAGAGGAAGCTTAATCTATGACTGTGGGGGAGCCCTTCAATTCTCTGCTAACCCTTGGTTATTTTCTGAGTAAGAATTATGACTGTACTCACAGAAACACTATCCTTTTAGCCACAAATATCCTGACGTGGGTGCAAGTAAGGGGAGAAAGTGCTAAAGAGCAAACAACCTGTCAGAATGGGCTGGAGCCAGGCCTTGCTGACCGACACAAAACTATGTCGTCACGGGTGCACTATGACATGACTGCTTTTAGGTAGGGTAATTGGGCATCCACCCATCCAGCAGTGACATAAACACACACTCATTTCATTGTGATTTTCATCCTGGTTTCCAGGAGTTTAAAAAGCCCAGGAAATGACAAACCCAGGGGTCTCACATAATTGGTCATCTCAGATGAGATTTAGGGTACTGGGGAGAGGGAGAGAGAGAGAGAGAGAGAGAGAGAGAGAGAGAGAGAGAGAGAGAGAGAAAGAAAGATCTACACTAAAAAGATCTGATCAAGAAGAGAATATGATCCATGTAATTTGGTCTTCAGGTTAGTTGGAAGGCCTCTAAAACACTGTTCTAAGTGGTGACTCTGACTCTATTACAAAGAGAGAATGAGAAGCACTTGAACAACTGAGCAATTCACTACAACGCCATTTAACTAAACGGGCAATAAACGGAAGTCTCATGAGGGATGGGGTCTACCGCTTTCAGACCACAGTGAAAACCACAACTTCCTGACTTTTGAAGCAAACCTAATGAAAATATAATATTAAGTGGTTCATTTGCAAATAGACTAGCTCATTTTAAACTGGTTTTCCTAGCAGAGACTTGAATTATTTCTAAAAATGATCATTTTAGAATGTCAAAAGTACTTGAGCCAAGGGATGTGGATAATGGACATGGAAGATCATGAGCAATTATCTTATTTTTCCCCAGAGCCTGACCTACAAATGGCTACACGGGAGCCCATATGTGGGGAATGAGAAATGTCCTAGACACAAGTCCAAGTGTACAGATGTTTGACTTAGGATTTAAAGGCTTGCCTGTTATTATCAACAGCATTAGCTCCTGCTACAGACTACTCACTCTATGCGAATTGAGCCTCAGCACACAGCTCTCTGACAGAGGGCATGGCCTCCATGACTCAAGGCTACACTCCTAAGAGCTGAGATTTGAACACAAGCCTGTCAGGCTGCTATACCCATACTTGTTAATCTGTTTTTAAGAGCATGACTTTCACATAAAAAGGAAAAATAAATAAGTCCTGACTAAGCCACCTGTTACTATGTAAATAGTTTGGTCCACTGTTAAATGGATCCACTTCTGCATATAAGGAAATCAACGTCTGATTCTAGTGAGGCCTATCCAACACGCCATCATCTACACTTACTCACTCCTAAAGTCACTTCTCTGCCAAGCATCATGACTGTTCTGCTGAGCCAGGGCAGTGTGCTGAAGACCGGCAAAGGCAAGCAGCTTCCGGGCTCCCTGGCTTCCCAGGGACATGCCAGGCTCAGACTCAGATGCTGATTTTTCAAGCCGGGCTCAAGAGCCTGCACCTCACCCTGTTTAATCTCCTTTCTGGATCTGTTAAGATCAGGTACATTCACAGAGAAGAATCAGAGTCCAAAGAGATGTCTTAGGACTCTTCCCCCATTTGCAGTCTTGGGTTACAGAGATCGGCAGAAACAAACCAGTGTGCGTTATCAGTAAGGACTCAATGAAAATGTAAAAATGGTGGTCTTGGACTACTTTCTGCTATTATGCTTCACTGAACTATGGAAATCAGTCTATATTTCTTGAGACTTCCTTGACAACTTGAGACACCAGGCCTCGAAGTACTTCTCTGTTTGATCTGTACTGATGATGGCATACAGGTGATGTTTTATGGGACCTCGTGAAACTGCCTTTGAGCCTATAATAGGAGAAGCTTCCCCAACACAGCATCACTTAATTATAGCTGCCACCAAGAATCAAACTATAAAAAGCAATTATGGGACAGCACTATTCGTTCATTTAATCCAAATAAGGAATAAATCAAAACATTATCAAAAATCTTTAAAGGGTCACAAAAAAGTTTTGGTTTTTTTTTTTTTAATCTGACAGTTAATGGTTTTAAAATATGAAATATCTCCCATCAGGCTACAGGGGTCACTTGGTAATCCTGTCTAGTGGCCAATTACTCTGGGGATTCAAATAAAACAAAGCTGCCTAAACATAGACATGCTAAGTCTCAAATCCTTGCTGCTCCCTAACAAGCATGGACAGTTTCCCAGGGTGTTTCTTCCAGAGCTTTGGCAGTAAAAAGGGTTCATATTCCATCTACACTTCCCCAAGATTTCCTTTTCCCTTAACAGCTTGCTGGTGATTTTAGGAGTCTCTCTAATCTGTGCAACTGTCAGGTGACAACACACAGAAAACAAGGACACGCCAGGCTGAGGTGTGGCTGATCTCTCCAGGTGAGGGGAGGGCACTATGGCCCAAATGCCCCCAAACTTCCTGTATTGCCCCAGTCCCACACTGACGGGCTAGAAGGTGGATACTTTTCTGTGTGGCAAAGTCGGTACCTCTGGGAGGCAATGGACTCCACATTGCTCTTAGGTCTTCTCAATGCCCCATCAAGAGAAAATGCCCTTCCCCACAGATTTCATGAGCAGGGACTGAGGGAAGAGAGACAAAGCAAGACAGACAAATTATCACGTAGTTGAGCATTGGGATGCTCCTCTGAACATACCAAGAAGGTGTTCATGGAATTACAGGAAAGAGGACAGGGAAGAAAGGAGTCGGGTGGGAGGGGAAGGGAGGGTTGGTGCAAACAGCATTGAATGACAACCAATAGCCAGCTTGCGACTGTACCACCAGTGTTACTGCTACAATCAGAGGCAACATCGATGCCAATAAATGGGTTAAATGTAAATACAGCCCAAGAATAAGCCACCAACTGCTTCGCAGCAACCCCATCAACAATGCATAATCAGCAGAGCGGCAGTGAGTCAAAATGAGTTCCTATTTCAGTAGCAGCAGGAGCCGGGACTGCTGGAAATCAGTGAAGATTCAGCAGCCAGTATGTCCGAGACAGGCTTTTGGAGGAAAAGTGGCCACGCTGGTGGCTCCACCTGCAAGTTGTTGGCAGCAGTGGTACTTGCTGATCAGGGCTCCTGATTTCAACTGGTTTTTGTATGAAAAGGCTATCAAACTGTTTCCCCTATATATTTTTTGACACCAAATGAAATTTATGCTAAAGCCTCAAGGCTGCCTTGCACAGCCTGAGGTCACCATGGCACTACTGAAACATGAAGTGGGCGGGAGAGGAAGACAGAAGAGGGGAGATGGCCAATAGGAGTGAGTAAGAAAGACAGGAAAGGAAGAGAGGATGTCCATACTGGAGGTTTTACTGTCAATACAAAATATTTACTGTCAATACAAGTTTTTCTGGAAAAAAATTTGTTCCAGAAAATTCCCATAGGGTAAAAAATAGCTTATGCGTCGTGTCAATGAAGCAGATGGGCCCTTCCCTCTTTGAATTAGACCAAGACGATAAAAATAGAAAACGGTGGAAGCCTCTTATATCTTCCTCTTGCTTTCCCCTATGCCCAGGGTAGGCTTTTAAAAGCTCTATGAAATTATACAAATACTCCAAATGAAATCAGGTGAGTTAAATAAAGGCTTACAACCAGGGTTCTTTGCAAGAAACCCAATATTACACTTCTTTTTCAAAGAAGTCCATTCACAATCCTTAAGAATATCAGTGTTCCCCCATTTGAGACTGTGATGGAACAAGGACGTGGTCCTTGGTGCCTGACTCCCAAGAGGGAAAATTTATTGTTGCTGGTCCTAAAACCCAGCCAGCCTGTCACTTCAGGTTCCTCAAAGCCAGGCAGGTGGCATTTTATTCTTGGGCCTTTGGGCAGAGACAGGATTAGTCAAGGAGAGCATTTGCACAGCGCACAGTACCGGGAAGTCGTTAATTGCTTGTATGGACCAACGTCGCCGGGCAGAGCGAGGAGACATCTGTGGGTGAAAACGATACACCCAGGAGAAGGGAAGAAAAACACCAAGAAAATTAAAAGGGAAAAATATAGAATAAAATGAAAACTTCCCACACATCTGATGGACTAAAGGGTACCATAATATACTGCAAAATCGGGATTGAAAAGACTAAAAAATCTGAACCTAAGCACAGCAGTGTGTGCATCCCCTCACCTCCCGTCCACCCCATCATACTCCAAACCCAGCTTCAATGTCATCGCTCTTCAGCCCAAAACCCATTTCGAGACATAAGGAGGCACTGCTCTGCCAAAGGAACTATGATCAAGGTCTGCGGTTCTCTAAGCATTAAGGTCACAGCGCAAGTGGAAAAACAGGTGGAAGACTCTGCTTTCCCTTTCAGGAGCACATGTACGTGCGAGAAGATTCTCATTCCTAAAAAGGAAGTTCTTCAGTAGACTCATTACCTCAATTTTCTGGTGTGTGGCTGGGGGGCATTGGGGAAACTGGAAATCTTGACCTTGGGACTGCAGGACTATTTTGAGAGTGATGCCATAGGGAAGTGAGAGCCCCAGGGAAATGTGGGAAAGAGGGAGCTAAGGCTGGGAGGACCTATACTCCCGTGGGCACTCTGGCTAACAACATAAACATCAGTGTAAAACTGGGAGCACAAACACTGACTGTGGAAACCAGAAATTATTCTAGTAACTTCAGGGCCTCTCCAGCTATTTACATTAGAACTATTTTAGTTACATAAACTAAAGCAAATGTGGGAGGTTGCAAAATGGTTTAAATGTTCATAGGGTAATGTCTAATGTTTCTCAGACGTTCTGGGCCTTCCAATTTATCCTTGGAATAAGCAATATTTCACCAGTTATTAATGGTTTGTCCAGTTACCAAATGAATATCAGCATCTCTCTGAGCTTTCCAACTTCCTATGAAATTTCATGGTTTTTTAGGCGTCTCATATTTTTTTAATTTTTAGAAGCAAACCTTGGAATTCCATCTCAAGAACTTTTGGCTGCATATAACAACATGACCTAAGTAGGGCAGGTGAAAAACACAAAAACAAGAGAAATGAACAGTAATCCCCAATGGCTCTATAAAATTTTTTTTGTAATCTCCAAAATATGCTATAATTCCATCATTGCTATACTTAAATGCAGTTATATTCTTTTCCTTTATTCTTACTCATTTAAAGATCTCAGGGGTAGAAATCTAAAAGAGAACAGAAATACATAGGAAACAAAACTGGGCTGAAAATGAAGACTTAGCACAGAGAAATTGAGTAAACTGGAATCATTTCCAGAACAAAAGTAATGAAAGTGATATTACTTGGCAGGTGAAACTAGACACTGGAGGATCAGAAAATACTCCTCAAAGAACAAAACCATATTGCCCTCCATGAAGATACTGGCCAACATCCAAATCATGGCCACATGTCATTTCTTTAATCCTCCTCTTTGGCCCCATGTAAATGGAATGGACATGAACAAGCTTCAATGAGAGATGAATTTATTTCAGATTCATCACACAAAAAACTGACTTACTCATCTTAACTGCTTCTTAGTTTGAACCACATGAAACTTCTCTTTAAGGTAAAAAATGTTCAAATATCACCAATTTCATAAGATTTTAACCTAATAATTACTACACGTCATTCACTGAAAATGTGCCTCCCTTCCCCAGGACTTCTAGGGTTCTTGTAATGTTCTATTTCTTGGCCGGTATGATTGTTAATTCACTGAATTATACTCATCTTATGATTTGTGAACTTTCCTGTACAGACGTTATATAGCAATACAGAAGTTTCATATACAATTATAATAAAAGTGTCTCCCCCCATTTTACTTGATCACTATCTGGAATAAGACGTAAAGACCACTTACTATGTCATCCTGGGGGAATATCTATCATAGCCCATTCTCTGAGGAGAAGTGGCACAACGGGAACCATCCCAAACGGAAATATCACAATTCTTCCTTTGGTCCCTCTTTACGATTACGGTGTTTGTAGTAAAAGAGGCCAGACCATCAAAAACATGAATGTAGGCTTTACAAATGCTTCTGCGTTAGGAGAGGTCCTATTTTGGAACAGGAGTTATTTTGACTCAACATGGCCTTTACACACTAGCACAGAGTCAAAAGCTGGTCCATGTATTTTGCCCAAACCAAACTCAAGCATGAGTAGCTCGTGACATGATTTGAAGGGAATTCAGAACTGCCTCTTTAACTAAAAGATCTCCTCCGCCTGACCCTGGAGCTAAAGAAAATTCCCACATTTATCCAACCATGAGTCTGTTTTGCTAGTATGTGAATTAGAAAATGCCTTAGTTCCAACCAGTTTATTAAATTATCTGATCAGTTACCTGCCAGCTTGCAGAAAAAGAAAAACAATTTTTGAATGCAAAGGACCTGGGAAGATATAGGTGTTCCAAGAAGGTCTGTGATAGCAGGTGGTGGGGGGTGGGGTGGGAGAATTCCATCAGAGATATGAAGGGGACTAAAAATCATTTTCCCTATTGGGCTGAATGGTTTTTCCCAAGACTGGTCTGTATCACACATCAGTTCCTGCCACTCCTTTCAGTCATACAAGCCTAAGACCAGACAAAGTCAGAGATGGGCAGTATGAACTAAGAAGGTTAGATACTATACTGCAATAAGTGAAGACTCCTTAACACTTGCTAGAATTGGTTAGTTAAAATAATTTAATTTAAAATTTTTAATTATACTCAATCATCATTTCTCAATTAGTGGGGGAACAACAACAAAGAATCTCTAAGGACTGAGTTTGTGAGTAGCTCAGTGGTAGCTCTATTTAAAACATCCTGTCAGTTAAAAGCCGGTTTAAGCCAGACTCTCAAACTGACAAGAAAGAGTTCTCAGAATCCTTCCTACGCTCTGCCAACGTTCTCTACATTGTCGTCACCAAAGGTTTCTGACAGCTTAATAGCTACTTTGGGGACGATGAGTTCCTTAAGAACCCAGGAACATAAGGACAGGTTCAGGTAATTTTTATATAAAGTGGTCCGTTCAAATGGTACTTCAGTGTAGATTTAGGAAAAGTATAAAACGTTTTAGAGATCAACTTTAAAATGTCTCAGAACTATGAAGTTCCAAATAGATCAAGATCCTAAGCCTTCATAAACACCCTTTAATTTGTTGACAAACATCAGAATACCAAGGAAAATCTGAAGGTAAATTATTCTATCGGAAAGGATGGGAATCAGCTTAATGAATGGGGATTACAAGGGTAGGGTTAAATGGGGAGAAAAGGCTGTAAATTATAAGACCTATCCATCCCACCAACCTCATACAACTTACATTAAAGCCAATAGAAAGGCACGAAGCAATGGTCTTTCTTTAACAAGCTAATTATGAAAGTGAAAGACTATCGGGGATTACTAATTTAGCTGCTATGTGAGACAAAGAACAAGAACCCAGGGAAGGGAGAAGAATCAAAGACGGTGATGGCTCAGCTGCTTACCCGCTCCTTGTAGTAGAAGGAGCTGATGGAGACCTGCTCTTTCTCACTGCGAGTGGGGCTCCCACTGTATAAACGAAGGTTCCCAGGAGCCTCTGTGCGGATCTTCATTGGCGCAATCAAGCCAGTATGATAAGCAGACAAGGCTGAGAGTGATCTGTGGTTGAAAATGCAGAATTACCCATACTGGCTTCAATCTTTCCATATTGCTAAGTAGTGCTATTCTTGGCACTTAATGAAACCAAGAGGAAAAGATGGATAAAATGGAGGGAAAAAAATGGAAACTCCAAAAAAAGAACAAATAGAACTTTTAGAACTGAAAAATGCTTTATCGGCTGAAGCAGAGAATGTTTCTATGATTATACACATGGAAAATTCAAAGGAATCTACAAACTACTAAAACTAATAAGTGAATTTAGATACATCAATCTATAAAAATCTACTGTATTTCTTCTATATATTAGAAACAAACATTTGGAAAATAAACATTTTAGGGCCGGCCGAGTGGCGCGATGGTTAAGAGCTGGCTTGGGACGCCAGAGGCCCTGGTTCGGATCCCACATATGAGGGCCAGTGACACTGCCCTCTACAGCTAAGATGCTGAACAACAGCTCAACCTGGAGCTGGGCTGCCATGAGTCGCCGGTGACGGCGTAGGCTGCAGCCCCTGCTGCAGTGGGTTGCCATGGGCTACTGTGTGTAGCCAGCAGCTGCCGTGAGCAGCTGTCCAGAAGCCGGCGACTGATCTGCCTCGCCCGGGAAGAGCGCAATGATGGTGCCAACTTGGGCCAGTGAAGCAACGTCCTCCACAACTAGCCTGAAGAACAAAAGGACAGCAACTTGTCTGTTCCCCTTCCCCCAAATCCCCAGCACTGTTCCCATCCCCCCAATTCCCCAATGAAAACCTTTAAAGAAAAAAATTAAATTAAATAAACATTTTAAAAATTTCATTTACACTAGCATCAAAATACCTTAAGTACCGAGGAAAAAATTTAATGAAAAAAATGTGTGTTGAAAATACAGACCATTGCTGAGAGAAATTAGAGACGACCCAAAATAGCAGAGAAGTATACTATGTTAGTGGATTGGAAAATTCCATATTGTTAAGATATCAATTTTCTGCAAATTGATCTACAGAGTCAACACAATTCCAATTTCTCGTAGAAACCAATAAGCTGATTTCGTATTTTTACAGAAATGCGAAGGACCTAGAATAGCCAACACAATCCTGAATAAGAATAATAAACTTGAAGGACTTAACACTACCAGATTGGAAGACCTGCTATATAAAGCTACATAAGAGTGTAGTGCTGGCATAAGGAGAGACCAATAGATCAAAGGAAAAAGTAGAGATGCACAAACATATAGTCAATTGATTTTCAACAAAGTTATCAATGTGAATTCAATAAGAAAAGGAAAATCTTTCCTATAAATGATCCTGGAACAACTATATATCTCTGCTGAAAAAAATAAACTTTGAAGAATATTTTCATGACCTTGGAGTAGGCAAAGAAAGCACTAACCACAAAATTTTAAAAGTGGTAAACTGGACTGCATCAAATGAAAAATTGCTATTTATCAAAAATTTACTAAGGAGGAAAAAAGAAAAGCCACAGATTAGAAAAAAATCAACACATACATTAGCAAAGGATTTTGCAACCAGAATAAAGAACTACCACAAATAAAGAATAACAAAATATTCCAAAAAAATAAAATGGACAAAATACCTGAACAGGCACATCATAAAAAAAGATACCCAAATGGTCAATTAGCACACAAAAGCGGCTCAACATCATTAGTCATCACCATGGAAGTGCAAATTAAAGCCACTATGAGATAATACTGCACACCCACCACAATGGCTAGTTGAAAAGCTTGAAAAACTTCAAGTTTTGGAGAGGATGTGGAGCAACCAGAACTCTGAAACACTGCTAGTAAAGAGTGTAAAATGACACAACCAACTGGGGAGGGACGTTTTGGCAATTCTATTAAAATTAAACAAACATACAGCTATCCTATGACCCAGGGATTCGACTCCTTGGGGAAAGAAATTAATATCCATGTCCACAAAGACTCGTATGTGTAGATGGACACATAATAGCCCAAAACTAGAAATTAACCAAATCTTCATCAATAGGAGTATGAATAAACTGTATTATTTTCATACAGTAGAATTACTGATACAGCAACAATGTGGATCAATTTCAAAAACATTAAGCAAAATAAGCCAGACATAAAATACTGCATGCTGCATGATTCTATTTAGATGAAATTCAAACACAGGCAAAAGTAAACTGCAATGATGGAAGGAAGAGGAGCAGTTTCCTATGGGTAAAGGGACCAGGGAACTTTTGGGGTGAGGGCAATACTCTGTATCTTGATCTGGGTGCTGGTCATCAAGGTATAATTTCACATTTGTATGCTGTAAATTATATCTCAATAAAATACTGTTAGCATAAAAAAATGTTCAAATAGGAACATTTTCCCCTCTGATCCAAAGCCAGATATAGATATTCTTGTTTCCCTTTGAGAGTAGGTGTTTGTTTTCTAGTCCAACCTTTTCAAATAAGGAACCCAGTGTAATGTAGGGGGTCTCTGGCATTTAACTCCCAGTTCTTGTGGGGCCAAGGTCTCATCAGTCTGGGTTACTGCAGAGACTGGCAAAGTAACACCTGTTCACGCACTTGGTTCAATCTCCTTTCTTTCTTGTGAGCTCAGTTATTTGCTCGCAAGTATATTATTATAATCACATTACACCAAGATATCCAGGTGTTTGTAACAGGAGGGTTTCCACGTCATCTTGGTTACTACACTGCACAATCAGAAGTCTATGGTATATAACTTACAATATTTAAGTTTAAAATAACCAGTAATTTGGGAGAAGTTGTGTGCGTTTGGGGACTGGGGAACATGAGAACTCTCTGTACTATCCACTCAATTTGGCCCTGAACCAGGGGTCAGCAAACTTTTGAGACGAAAGAGCCAATCCTGTCCCTCACAACAATTTAAAAATTATTCAAGAGCCATAAGACAAATGAAATCATCATACGTGAATAACATCCTTTAAAAATTTTATAAATGAAACTATGATAGTTTTATTTTCATTTTCAATTTTACTTCAGAGCCACATGTACGTATCCAAAGGGCCGCCATGTGGCTTGCGAGCCGCAGTTTGCCAACCCCTGCCCTGAACCTAAAATTGCTCTAAAAGATAAAGTTTATTAATTATGAAAAAAAACAAAAACACTTCACATTACACCTGCCATCTCCCAGACTCACCTCGGAGTAGGTTCTGTTGGAGACACTGCTCGATGCATCGTCATAGGCCTTGTGAAATACACCAGATAACCTGACAAAGGAGATATCACATGTGCACATGAGCTGCATGTGGGAAACCCTAAGATAGCACTGGTCAATCTTTTGTCTATCTCAATGTACCTGAAGGATACAACACATTTTCATGACGTGCAAAGGCTCATGACTGCAGCCATATTTAAACCTCCATTGGGTGCAATTGATCTCACAGATTCACTGCACACAAAGATGCCGCTACGAAATACATCTTTACTGTACTAAGTCACAAACACGACTGGCGATAGGTTACGGGAGAGGGGGAAGATATGGAAGCGATGAGTCATGATACTTAACTGTTAGATATTTGAAAATTTGTGTGCAATGAATCTATGAGATCAGTTGGGCCTAATGGAGCGTTAATAAGGACAAAGGTCAGACTCTCCAGGACCCAGCAGAGACAGAATACATGTGGTTTGGAAAACGTCTTTGCAGGTACTTTTTATTTCCTGGGCAGGGGACCTGTCCCCTGTTGAGAATCAGGGCTCTAAGTAAGACTCAAAAACTGTGTTCATCAAGACTGTTATTCTGGTGAACACTCTCAGAATATGTCCACAGACACCAATTCAGCATCAGACAATATAAGCACTACTACAGAAGTCTTCCGAGTTCTTAGAAAATAAAAACAAAGAAAAATTGTCTGATAGGGATTTTTATATAGACTATATGACATTCTTAGCTGATCGCTCTCAAAATCTAGACTCATAAAACCAAAATGAGACCAACCTGCTCCACAGAACCTGGCCCCCGAGGTCCTAGGAAAAGGAATATTGGCATCCTGGTATGACCCATAGGCAGTGGTTACCCGGGCAAACGTGGGTAACGGTGGTGTGACAGAGTTCGGGAGTGCAAAGGGGTTGCTGGAAGCACTGTCTTCTTGGTTCTGAAATTTTAAAATCAACAGACTGAAACCCACAACTTGTCTTAATGTGGAATTACAAAATAAAGATACATTATTACAAAACCAGAGCACCCAGGAGTTTAGGAAGAAATGAAACAAAACACCAAAGCGTAGGTTGGTACAAGAATCTCACCACAAAAGACTCAAGACAGGAGACAAGCTGGCGCAGGCAGGGTTCCAGACAACTCTGGTTGCGTTTCACTTTTTGCAGGGACGTGTCTTTCAGGATCTGGAAAAGGTACAAAACACAGTCAAAAATAGCAACTTTTTTTCTCCTGATTCACTTTTATTTGGAAGCAGTGAAGATACAGGGAGATTGGAGCATGGCTGTGCCTGAGGCTTCCAAAACAACAGCCTATGTTCTACCTTCTCTAGAGGCTGAAAGAGAAGATTCGTTTCTGAGCCCACTTTAAGATGCCCTTTTCTTAGCCAGGGTAGGCATGCACGCTGGTTTTGAGAGGGCACATTTCTATAACGGAACGACTATTCTTTATTTATAGTGAATTCTACTCCTTTCCTCACACCTTGAGAAGTCTCAGTACCTTAGAAGTAACACCTGCTGGGCTGAACTGAAAATTGCTCTAAGCGAGCAATACAAGACAGGGGGAGCAGATTTCACTTTAGCAAAAATTATAATGTATCCATTTTTTTTTGGTTCTTGAAAAATATAAATCATTTTAAGGCACATGTTGTAGATATAAAGCGACATATACATACTTAAGATAGGCATGTAAATTGGATCTGTACTGTCCAAAAGTCATTACCTACATGGGGACACTGAGCACGTGTTTGAATTGAGGTGTGCTATAAATTAAAATGCATAACGAATGTTAAAGACTTAGTACAAAAAAACAAAAAAGAATGCAAATTATCTCAATAATTTTAATTTTCATATTGATTACATGTTGCTATAATACTTTGGATATACTGGATTAAATAAAAATATTACTGAAATTAGCTTACCTGCTACTTTTAATTTTTTTTTTAGTGTGACTACCAGAAATTTTAAAATTCATGTGGCTTGCATTATATTTCAATTGGACAGCACTGAATTGGACCTTTAAAGATGCTTCCTAGTCCTACCATTTTTATACCAACAGAAAAATCTTTTTTTGTATGTCAAAATGAGACCATGAAATATTCAAATTCCTAGTATAAAATGTCAAATACCACAAAAATCTGAGTAATTAGCATTTCAGAGAGCCTTATGACACTTGAAAAATTTCTTGGTTACAGGTCATATTCTTAGGAAGATGAATCAAGTGTGTATGAAACTAGGCAAGTTAGCATTCAGGCCAGCTTGGTTTTATGAAGACATTTTTATGACTTCGTATGTGACATTGCTCACACTGAAAAGGGTATATCATCCCCACCTCATAGGGCTTTTTCATGGGGATTCTGGCTGATTAGTTCTGCATGAACTGACAAAGTTCTGCATGAAATTTCTGAACCTGTAAGGGTAAAGACCAGATGCCAGGCTGTACCACCTCCACTGAGGCACTGCCATCCTTTCACACATTCACCCGGGCAGCCAGTCAGCCTCACTCTACAATGGCACCATCTCTTTTTATGAGATGGTTTTTTTAAACGACCTTCTGTATGTTTTGTCTATAAGTACCTTTTGGCTTCAGAAAACATCTTGCCTATTGTTTCCAGATAAATGAAATTGTATTGCAGGATTTTTTTTTTTCAGCTGAGCCATCCTGCTACCTGTTGGCAGCTCAGCAGCAGCTCAGCTCGGGCCAGGCATCGAACTGCTGTTGCTCAGAGCTCAAACTCTTGAGCGAGCTCTTAACCAACTGAGCCACTCGGCTGGCCCCCATTGCAGGATTTTTAACTTGGGATTAATGCATAGCTTTAGTGAAATCTGTGAGCAGATTATATGCAATTACAGAACTGCATATTATTCATAGGCAATATTTCTGAAGTTACATGCAACATTTGTGCCAATTTTTCTGGGAAGGGTCAATAGTTTCCATCAGACTTCCAAAGGGGGTCCAGGACCCTAAAAGGTGAAGAACCACTGCTCTAAGGTTTTCTACACAAAATAAATAGCAAGTGTTAACACTGCAATGTGTAAGGACAAATGGCTTCCAAATAGTATCTATCAGAGTTTTCATTCAACTTTACTCCTCAACTCAGATACTCATGCACGTGAGCAGAGCTCTCCTCTTACAACATCAAGGAGAATCTGAACACAGGTCCCACCTTTAGCAGCTTAGCTTTCATTGTGGATGTGATGGTTGTGGGGTTGATAAACTGGAAGGAAGGGGCAGCGTTGTTTGGGTACTGTGCAGGGAACTTCACCAGCATCTTGACGCGATGACTGCTACAGTGCACAGACACGGTACAGCTCCTGTCTGCTGCGTCCATCTGCAAAGGACAAAGTGACAATTGCTCTGGAGACAATCCACAAAGGACTTCTAAATACAAATGGAATGCTGAATGCTCTCAGTTTCTGGTATCTCCAAAGATGAAGGAAAAATCTCCAAAGACAAATGAATTTGGAAGAGTTGGACAGCTCATTTTCAAAGTTAAATTTTTAATTTTAGCATCAATGTAATAAGTTCTACATATTTTGACTTAAAACACTTCATCCTAAAGCTGTGAGGGAAACTTGTCATATTTATGCAGAGACAAGAAAATAAAACAGGAAAAGAGTTAAATATCTAACAAGTTAACAAGTGCTCCCAGGAAAATCTATAGAGACAAAAAGTAGATTAGTGGTTTCCAGAAGCTGGGGAGAGAGGGAAAAGGGGAGTGACTGGTCATGGATATAGGGTTTCTTTTGGGATGATGAAAAGGTTCTGGAAATAGATAGTGGCAATGGTTGCACAACTTTGTGAATATACTAAGAACCACTAAATTGTATGCTTTAAAATGATAAATTATGGTATGTGAATTATATCTCAATAATTTTTATATTTTTAATAATTATATCTCAATGATTCCTGGGAAAGGAATCAATATCTCCTTCTTAAACTAGATCACCAGATAGCAACCCTGTTTTCAATGGGGACAAAGGAATATAAACTGAGTTGATAGAAATAACTAATTAATCAAAGATCCTTTATCTATTTTGCTTTCTTATGCTGCCAACTTGAGAAGACACCTGAATTACAGTAAAAAAAGACACACACGTGGGAAACCTGGAGGCCTGGATTCAAATGTTATCTCCTCCACCAAATAGCTGCTGACCTCAGACAAGTCATTTCGCCTCTTATTGTCTACGTTTCCTGATCTGTAAAGTGGGGATAAAAGCACTTATTGCAGAGCTGTTTTAAAGGTCAAATGAGATAATTACTAAGTGCACATATCCATGCCCACTGTTAACTGAATCTGGGCAAAAGAAAAACTAATCAAGTTTTAAAACTCCTTTTTAGAGAGAGACTCAACTCTCTGAACCAAAGAATTTTGATACCTGCTCAAAAGGAAAAGAGTGAACCTCTCCATGTGTGAAATAAACGAAGGGGCTTGGTCACCTTCTTACTCTGAATCTAAATCACCAAGGACATGACCGGATTTAAGGGAAGATCATACAGCAAAACACCAAAAAAGCCCTGGAGAGTCGGGAAATTTGGTTTCCAAACTTAGCTCTGCCATTAACTTCACCAGTAACTGCTGTGCCAAATCACTAAGCCTTCCAGGATGTAAGTATCATCACATACGGTACAATGAGGTGTCAGAGCATCTAAGATTTTAAGACACATGAGTATAAGCTTATCCCTTAGTTTGTATTATGAGAAAGTAACATGGTAAGAAAAAAAAAATCTGCATTTATAAAACATCTATTTCTTTAGAAAACCTAGGAAATAAGAAAGCAAGCTGAGAGACTTACCTATTAGAGCAGCAAAGGTATTACCTAGCCAAAATCGTAACTGAAATAGTCCCCTGCCCCCCCACACACACACACACACACACAGCTGCCACCTGCAAGCATGGGAGACAGTTGGTTAAACTCTGAGTACCTCCACATTGACATTCCGGATCTGCACATTGATCAGGGAGAACTCCTGCTGCAGAGTCTGAGGCAGTCCCAGTTGATCTGATTTCTTCTCTTCCAGGAGATTGCTTGGGGGGTCTTCCTTTAAGACTAGCAGGAGAAAGGGGTTCAATTGTTGGGAAATGTTTTGAAATTGAGCCAGAGAGCAAGTTCTGGGGTATCTTTATCTTTTACAACTCTGAAATGCGTAGAGGGGCACCTCACCTACAATAAAACATCAGTTTGACCAATTACCTTCCTCCTCTCCATGGCTTGAGATGTGCTGGTGATCTGTGTCTTGAGTGTGAAGGATCTTCTCTGGTTCCGGCAGAAGAGAAATGCTCTCAATGAACTCATCAACACCATCTAATATGTCATTTGCACAGAGCTGCAACAAAGGGTAGAAGATGTAGGTCTAGACAAGCCAGTGGAAATGATCATCATGTTTGGTTAGAGTTCTAACTTAAAAATGAAAATCACGGGCCGGCCGAGTGGCACATTGCTTAAGAGCTGGCTTGGGACACCAGAGGGTCCCAGTTCGGATCCCACATATGAGGGCCAGTGACACTGCCCTCTACAGTTAAGATGCTGAACAACAGCTCAACCTGGAGCTGGGCTGCTGTGAGT
>NW_017731452.1:3357119-3375918 GCF_001890085.2 Hipposideros armiger | reverse complement strand
ATTCCCCAGCACTGTTCCTATCCCCCAATTTCCCAATAAAAATCTTTAAAAAAAAAAAATGAAAATCACAAAGGATAGAGATGTTGGCCAAAAACTGATACAATCAAGATAGGTTTTATTGGGCTGGCCGAGTGGCGCGTTGGTTAGGAGTTGGCTTGGAACGCCAGCTCTGAGCACCAGGGCCCCGGTTCAGATCCCACATGAGGGCCAGTGACGCTGCGCCTTCTACAGCTAAGATGGTGAACAACAGCTCGACCTGGAGCTGGGCTGCCGTGAGTCACCGACAATGGCGTAGGAAAAAAATTAATTAAAGAAAGAAAGAAAGAAAGAAAGAAAGAAAGAAAGAAAGAAAGAAAGAAAGAAAGAAAGAAAGAAAGAAAGAAAGAAAGGTTTTATCCATCACCAACTCTCCCTAGTTAAATACTCAGGAGAATAGGCCCTATAACTCTACCCTGGAAAATTTGCATCACATTCTCGTTTATGCAATCCTCAGAAAACATTATTTTAAATTCCAAGCATTGATGGAGTTATTCAGATAACCCCAAAACAAAAATATCATAATCTTCAAAGCATAATCTTCGAATTCGAGCAAGTGGTACTTTTTGGAGAAAATATATTTGAAAGGCAGTAAGGTGATGATAATTGACCAAAATACCCAAGAGCGACTTCATACTAAGCAGTGCTGCAAATTTTACCCAGGGTTTTCTATCCACTCCATACAGAGTGCTGTGAGGGGGGCAATACAAGTGAAACATGGTTCCCGCCTTCAAGAAATGCAGCCACTGAATGAGAAGACAGAACCCTGTGATGAAGCAGAACAAAGCGAGGGCCACAAAGCCGTTCATACCAGGTACCATTGTGGTTCATATAAGAAACACATCATTTATGGGGCAAAAACTGGAAGAGGCTTACAGAACAGGTATTTATGGATGTAGAGGGCTCTGAACACTGCAGAGTGCAAGGATAAGTTTCCTTGCCCATTTAGAAGAAAAAAAAGGAATGAAGCCCACAGGCCATTTGCTCAATATGTGACCCACACCCTCTTATACCGGGGACAAGAAAAAAGGGACCTTTAGAGGTTTCCAGTCTTAAAGTGCTGACTACTGAAGTTGGCTCTTGAAGACCCCATAGCTAGACCCCATAGTGGGCATACGTGAGCCACTTGGCCAACCAGCAAGTATGTATTAAAGGTCTCTATCATGTATTCTCTAACTTCATAAATACCAAATCTTGTATTATTTTGTAAAGTTTACAATGTATCCCGTTACATTCCCCCACAATAGCAATGAATACGTACCCTCTGCATCTGGGAATCTACCCGCCACATTCTCAAAGTCTGATCCCGTGACCATGTAACCAGTTGGTAGTCCTTGGACCCTAGAAATCACCAAGTAAAAATCCTGGAAATGTGTTTGGATTCAACATCAATTTTGCTATAGGTTTCAATGGAGTGAAATTCATTCAATCATTCATTCATTCATTCATTCATCCATCCATTCAACAAATATTTATTTAACATTTCCTATATGCCAGGTACCATCCTAGGCACTAGAACTGCAGCATGAACACAACAATCTCTGTCTTTGTAGATCTCGCATCCCAGTGGTGGAAAACACCCAAACCAATAAATACATAATAAAATATCCAGTAGCGATAGTGTTATAAAATAAATAAATAAATAACACAGAGTAAGAGGACAGAGACTGATGGGGGAGCTATTTTTAGACCGGACTCCCTGAGGAAGTCACATTTGAGCAGAAACTTAAATGAAGTGAAATAATAACTGGCAAATTAGCAGGTGAAGAGTGATGCTGGGGTTTAATGTCACATTAAACTTTCACCTCCACAAATGTTCTTTTATATGCTCCAGAGGAGCTGAGGATGAATACAATATTTGTAAAATGAATTGTTTTAAATGCATCATGACATCTTACTGTTTAAAAGAATTGTTTTTTGGTAAAGAGGTGCATGCATTTCTTTATAAAATGAATAATCAATCTTTAATGTTCTTTGTCCAAATTATATTTTCACATATTAGGTCCGGTCAAAGGGCAATTATTCTGAAAAGGTTCAGGGTGCTTTATGAAAGAGCTTTATGAAAGATCAGGACATTTCAGGGTAATCATGTAGTATGTAGAATCTCCTTCATGGCCATCTTCAGAGAGCAAAGAATTTAGAAGTAATTTCGTCCAATTCCCTTGTTTTACAAATGGGGAAACTGAGGCAACAGAGAACACAATCTGTTCAAGCTAATAGGGTGAGTTCCTTCTCTGTGTCACTGCCTTCAGAGTTTTAATATAGCCCTGTATACACCTTCCTGAACTACTGCCTATTATGAGTTTTACCATCTAGACTCATGTTCATGTCAACAATTTTCTGACTCTCCATCTGGCCTCTTTTCATGTCCCTGATGTTGAAGAAAAGTTATGCCTAATTCCTTTCTAAACCCAACTCCTTTAGCGGTTACTTCGGCCCTATTCTATCTCCTTTTTAAACGGCCTTTGTTTCCCACATATTCCCTTCCTTGAATCTTCTCCTTGCCTTCAAAAAGAGAGGGCAACAGCCTCTGCCAGTCAACCTTGCTTTTGAAGGCAACTTCATTCACAAAACCAGTTCCTAGCTGCCTTACAACCTGGCTTCCATCCTCAAGCTGCTTTTGGAATGCCTCTCTTAATGATCATATGGCTTCCTATTTGTACAATGAAGCATCCTCTTCCTTTGGCTCTAACATCCTGATTTTCTAGCTACCTCTCTGAGAGCTCCTACACCACAGCAAAAACCAAAATCAAAGCTCAAGATATTCTAATAAAAATTGACTATTAAAAAAAAAATTTGACTACGAAGATATGGCAATATAAATTAAAATGAAAATATAGGGCCGGCCAAGTGGCGCGATGGTTAAGAGCTGGCTTGGGACACCAGAGGGCCCCGGTTCGGATCCCACATATGAGGGCCAGTGACACTGCCCTCCACAGCTAAGATGCTGAACAACAGCTCAACCTGGAGCTGGGCTGCCGTGAGTTGCCGGCGACGGCGTAGGCTGCAGCCCCTGCTGCAGTGGGTTGCCATGGGCTACCGTGTGTAGCCAGAAGCCAGCATGAGCGGCCAGCAGCCACCGTGAGCGGTCGTCCAGAAGCCGGCGACTGATCTGCCTCGGCCGGGAAGAGTGCAATGATGGTGCCAACATGGGACAGTGAAGCAACGTCCTCCACAACTAGATTGAAGGACAAAATGACAACAACTTGTCTGTTCCCCTTCCACCAATTCCCCAATAAAAATCTTGAGAAAAAAAAAAAATTTTGACTACGAAGATATGGCAATATAAATTAAAATTAAAATATAAGAATACATGCAGGATGATTACATTCATAAAAATTTTAAAAAACATGCACACCTAAACTATTTTGAGGGATGCATAAATGGGCAGTAAAATTTTAAAAAAACAAAACAGAAATCACTATCATAAGCGTTAGGATAATGTTTACTTCTGGGGAAAGAGAGGGGATTGTGATCAGAAAGCTTCTGTGATTCTAACAGTGTTCTCTTTCTTGACCTTGGTGGTAGTTACACAGATTTTCACTTTATAATAATTCGTTAAACTGTACATGTTTTATGCAATATTCTAGGTAGATGATATATTACACAATAAAAAGGAATTTTTTAAAAAAACATCTATCACTTGTACTCAAATTTTCGCTGCTGGCTAGACAGTCCCAATTTACACAAATCACCCTACCAGACATAGATAACTGAAAACGGGGAGCTAAAAACTTTTTATTTCAATCCCAAGCTACAGGCCAACCTCTCCCTGCCAGAGTGTGGGGAAACTACATCAGCTCTTCACTATGGCAAAATGCAAGAGAATAAGTTGAAAGCCAAAGTCATGCAAACTGATGGGCTAAAGATTAAGCAGCCTCATGTTTCCAGAAGCAAGAGAGATTATGAAAATAAAGACGGGAAGATTAGGAGGATGATCAAGTCCATTCAAGGGGTGGCCAGGTGGCTCAGTTGGTTAGAGCGTGTGCTCCAAACAAGGCTGCCAGTTCAATTCCCTCATGGGATAATGGGCTGCGTACCGCCCCCCCACCTCCACACCCCACAACTAGATTGAAAACGGTGACTGAACTTGGAGCTGAGCTGCGCCCTCCACAACTAGATTGAAGGACAACAACTTGACTTGGAGGTGATGGGTCCTGGAAAAAACACACTGTTACCCAATAAAAAAATTTTTTTTTAAATAGAGTCCTTTCAAAACAATCTGGGAGGGCAGGCTGAGTGGCTCAGTTGGTTAAGAGCTCACTCTCAAGAGTGTGAGCTCTGAGCAACAGGGTCACTGGTTTGATTCACAGCCTGAGCTGAGCTGCTGTTGAGCTGCCAACAGGTAGCAGGATATGGCTCAGCTAAAACCAAAAACCAAAAAACAAAAGAACAACAATCCTGGAAGAGGTTTATGAAGGTCACAGACAAGCTGGGGTAAGATGACTGCTCTAATCCCAGATCTACCGGAGACCTTTCCTGGGGTCTGGACAAGTCACACCACTCCACTACCTGACTTTCCTTCTGCAATATGGAAAGACCAAGAAATATACATACTTCATGTTCATGAACATATAAATGTTCAGTAAAACATTTAGAGCATGGCAATAACATCTCAAGAAAAGAGAGGCTGCAACTAAATTTGCATGGTGGGTTGGTGGAGAAACAGAGGTCGAGGGCTTCGTCACCCATTGTAATTCTTACCCCGTGTTAGTGAGGGCTGGCTAATTAAGTTGCAATAACAAACAACCCCAAATCTCAGTAGCTTCAAGCAAGGATTTCCTGCTCACTCTACATCTCCACCTCATGCTCCATCTGGAGTTTCACCAGTTCCCATGGCGGAGGCAATGAGAGCATGTAATTGCACACTGGCTGTTGACACTTCAACCCAGGAGAGACCGCACCAATTCTGTTCATGGTTCATGATCAAAACAAGTCATTTGGCCAAACCTATCTTCAAGGGGATGGAGGTATGCGTTTGTGAAGAGAAATGCGAGTCTGTGGTAGGCTGTGGTAATGACCTGGTAGGGTCTCCCTTCCCTCATCAACAGAATGGCAAGGGCAACTTCCGGAGGCTTCTCAGGGTAGCGACTTTTTCAGCCCTACAAATGATCCAATAGCAAGTCTATCAATTTCTTACAGATCTCTTTCATGCAGGAGAGAGATTACACTGAACCTAAAAGAAGGGGGAACTTGGAAATAGAACCACACCCATCGACGATTAAAGGTGGCGGGTGCCCCGACTCATTCCTAAAGCCCAGCCATTACAGTGCGTCCTCCTCGCTGGGTCACACAGCCAACCCTTACCGGAGCTGCTGCTGAACAAGGGCTCAGAAGGCAGGCAGGCAGCAGCCTTCCCTCTCACTCACCTTCCTTCTGTTTCCTCCACTGGAACTCCAGCACCACATCATCGTGCCCCACAAAGGTATGGACTGGGGTGTTCAAGTCAAAGACATTCCACAAGAGAAGGCTATTCTCCCTCCGAAGCTGGGGAACCATCACAGTCACTAATCCATTGCTGAAAGGCTACAACAAGAAAAGGAAAAGCAGGTCGTCATTCCAGGGAGATTTAGCTGAGTCGTCAGTTACCAAACTTGGAATTCTTTCCTAAAATAAATTCCAACCCATCTGGGTAACATTTTTCCAAATACCATAAGCTGACATCACATCTACTTTTCTTTTGGCTTTCTTTGCTTTTGGAAGGGACCACAGCAAGTAAAAATAAAGCTAAGCCAAATACTTGGAGAAGAACTTTTAAAATGCTATTCTAAAATGAGCAAATGGCTCTGACTGCTACACACTGAAACACACTGTTTCACATCCTAGCTACTGTCCCTGAGCTCACTCTAAGAGTTACTGGGTGCGTTCCCAGAGTAAGCATGGAAGGTACATTGGGGAAAAGCCCACAGCAGCAAGCATTAATTCCTGCCATGTGGAAATGCACCAGGGCATGAAGCACAACCTTCCCATTGCCCCCAAATATTACAACCACTCAAAGGAAAACCTTCCAGTCAGGTTTTATTTATCAACACCCAATCTGCTAAGTAGCTAAGGGGCCCATTTGATTGATAATTAGACTGTTCCTTCAGGAATAAATCATCGTCACCTAAAAAGCACATTTATCTCCATCTCTCCTCCTGGCAGCACTCCTGGACTTCTCTGTTTATTTTGTTAAGCAAACATATTAATCCAGAGAAGTATTTCAATTCATAAGAACAACGTCTAATTCCTTGACAAGTGCTCCCAGATGCAAAAGCCACTTAATACCCAAATTACCCTCTATGCTCTATCAAGCCCCCAGGTGACAGCCTAATATATAAAGGGAGCTTTATTCATCCCTGTGCTCCCTTTCAAATTGACACTAAAAGAAATATATTTCTTCTGACCAGCAGCTATCAATGTGGCAATGGAAAAACTGTTGGAAGGTTGATAGTAGCCTGCCCCCTATATTTGCAGCAATTTATGGTTTATAAAGCATTTTCATATAGTTTTTCAAAAGGAAGGCATATTGTGCGTGTACTAAATGCCACCAAATTAAACACTTTAAAATGGTGAATTTTATCACAATAAAAAAAAGGCATAGTGAAAATTATTATTCATATTCTACAGAGGAGAAAATACTGCTCAAAAACATCAGGTGGCTTGCTCAAGGCCACACAAATATTAAATGTTTCACTGTAGCATTATTCACAATAGCCAAGGTGGGGAAACAACCTAAGTGCCCATCAACAGATGAATAAAGAAAATGTGAGACACACACACACACACACACACACGCACACGGAATATTATTCAGCTATGAGAAAGAAGGAAAGCCATTTGCCACAACATGGATGAACCTTGAGAGCGTTATGCTAAGTGAAATAAATCAGAGACAGACAAATACTATATGATATCACTTATATGTAAAATCTAAAAAAGCTGAACTCATAGAAACAGAGTAGAATGGCAGTTACCAGGGGCTAATGAGTGGGGGAAACGGGGAGAGGTTAGTCAGAATTCAAACTTCCAGTTATAAGATGAATAAGTTCTGCAGACCTAATGTACAGCATAATGACTACAGTTAATAATACTGTATTATATACTTGAAAGTGGCTAAGAGATTAGATCTTAAATGTTCTCATGACCAAAAAATGGTAATTATGTGAGGCGATGGAAGTGTTAGCTAATGCTATGGTGGTAATCATTTTGCAATGTATAAGTATACCAATCAATACATTGTATACCTTGAACTTACATAATATTATATGTCAATTGTATCTCAATAAAGCTGCGGGGAAGGGCTGGCCAAGTGGCTCAGTTGGTTGAGAGTTGGCTTGGGAGCGCGAGCTCTGAGCAACAGGACCTCTGGTTTGGTTTCCACATGGGCCAGTGACACTGCGCCCTCTACAGCTAAGATGGTGAACAACAGCTCAACCTGGAGCTGGGCTGCGGTGAGTCGCTGGCGACGGCATAGGCTGCAGTGGGGCTGCAGTGGGCTGCCGTGATCTACCGTGAATGACCGGCAGCCGGCGTGAGCAGCCGGCAGTCAGCGAGAGCCGCCATGAGCCGCCGTGAGCGGCCATCCATCAGTGACCGACTATCCATCAGTGACCGACTGCCTCGGCTGGAAAGAGTGAAATGATAATACCAACATGGGCCAGTGAAGTGACGTCCTCCACAACTAGACTGAAGAACTAAAGGACAGCAACTTGTCTGCTCCCTTTCCCCGATTCCCCAATAAAATATTAAAAAAAAAAAAAAGCCGGGGGGAAATTAAATGGCATTGCTGGGCCTAAAACCCAGGTCTTCTGAATCTAAAGCCAGAGTTCTTTCCACCACAATCCACTGACCACAAGCCTCTGCCTCCATCTCACCTTCATAGTGGCCACCTTCACACAGCCCAGTTTCCCAATCTAGCTATGGTTAGCAACTCTAGTACAGATTCTTATCCAACATTCCAAGGGCCAATTTTTAAATAGATAACACCTTTTATGCCATCAAGACCACCACGGTCCCACCCCTAAATCAAGACAGAAAGAGAAAATTGCCTCACAAGGAAAATAAGAAAACGGCCCTTGGCCCCTTGTGTCTGTAACACCAAGATGGAAGTTCCCCAGCACGAGACTGGTGTCGCACTCACAGTGTATCTGGCCTTCCAGACAGGCACCTGGCAAGGGAGAATATTGAGGTATTTCCGAGGCTGGCGGTAATCCCAGAACTGGAAGAAAGAAAGCAAGATAATTTGTGAAACAAATGCCATTAAAAAAACTCAACTATTGAAATAAGCACAGCCTTCAAACTCATTCCTTTTTGTCCTGTAGAGATACATTTCAATAGTGCATTTTAGTCAGCCCCCACAGCCATGCTACTGTGACACCGACACAAAGGAAAACTCCCTTTCACTTTTATCAACATTACAGGAGAATTCGGACTTCATGAGGACCACCCCTCGGGGCAGATCACTGTCAGCTTGCCTATTAAACAGCCTTTGGAGTTGAAAGTTAAGAGTGACATGTTTTCACCCTGTATCACTTTAACACCGTGTAGGGTAATTTAACTAATAACAATAGCTGAAACATACTGACTACTTATTGCATGTCAGACAGATGTTTAGAGCTTCAAGCTTTTTATCCATTTAATCTTTACAACAACCATATAAGGAATGTCATTAATCTCTTTTGCAAATGAAGAAGCTAAATTACTAAACCATGTAACTTGCCCAAGGTCACGCAGGAAAAAAGTGGCTGTGTGACTATCTGTGCACCAACCTACTCACATATACACTCATTCACCCACGCCAGCCTAGAAGGTGTGGAACTTGAAGTGGCAGAATTACACAAAGGTGAGCCACAAACAAATCTGCCTTAGAGATGCCTATGCTTTTAATGGAGAGACATATATATGTACTTAGATCTCAAGCATCTGTCATGAAAGCAGAAAGTGACAGAGCACCAAAGGCGGGAGGACCAAGACTGAAACTCTGAACTATTTAGAGATTAGGAAATTATTTTCAAAAATAGATGCCACTCTGGAAAACAGTGTGGCAGTTTCTTAAAAAGTTCAACACACACATACCATATGACCCAGCGATCCCACTCCTACATATCATATTTGTCCTAGAAAATTGAAAACTTCTGTTCACAGAAAAATCTATACATGAATGGTTATAGCAGCTCTATTCGCAATCACCAAAAACTGGTAACAGCCCAAAAGTCCTTCAACAGGTCAACAGATAATAAGTTGTAGTATATCCACTAAGCGGATTACTACTCAGCAATAAAAAGTTTACAAACTATTGACTGTTAAAACAACTTGGATGAATCTAAAAGGTGCTATGCCAAGTGAAAGAAGCCAACCTTAAAAAGTTATATACTGCATGATTCTATTTTAAAGACATTCTCAAAAAGACAAAACTACAGTGCTGGCGAACCATCAGTGGTTGCCAGAAGTCAGGTGGTAGGGAATGGTGTGACGACACACGTAGGAAACTACATGAGGTAGTTCTTATTTCTTCTAACAACACTTTTTTGCCAAATTCAGGTCCCATGTTCAAAATAATAAAATTGTTAAGATGTCTTTTACATCTAAACTGCTTTTAGGTTTCCCAGAGAGCCACAGGATAAACTATAACTTGTTCCCTCAACTTATAAAGAAAGGAAACCAGAAATAATTAGGTATGCTTGGCATTCTCCAGATTTGTAATTAGCTCAATACTTTGTGAATGCTTTCCTGCTAACAAGTCCACCCTATGTGAAAAACTAGTAAATAAAAGAGAAGTTCAACCTCTCTGGGTTAATTATATACCAGTAAAATATTATCACTATGAATGCATTTCAGCAATTGTTTACTTTTCAGGTTGGAAATAAATGTACCCATGTTCATTTATAAAGACTGGCATGATACGGTAACTAACAAAATTAATCCTGTTTTTTAAAAAAAGGATTTTGTTTCTAAGTTTAAGTCTGCTCATCAATTGATCAAAATTACATAGTTGATGGGTTAAATTAGAGGACCCTGAGGATCTGACAAAGTCCTGTTTGTAACACATTCTTATTTTTAAGGAAATCGGTGATAGAGTCCAATATGTGAGTAGAGGACTTCACTGTTTCAATCTGATAGAGTTGGCTATTATAATAAATTAACCACAGTCATGTCATCCTCCTATCCATATTCATCTATAAGTGATTTCAGCCTTATCTACAAATTACTAAAAACAATGGTTGAATATTATGCAAAGTACCTCTAAATTACTTTACTTTTATGATTGTGTTATGTATAATGACAAACTTGAGGACCTTAAAGAAAGAGGCAGAGGTCAATTGGCTGGTTTCTTGTTCCTGAACTTGGGAGACAAAAACCCAAATCCCAAACAAACTAACAAACTAACAACAACAACAAAAAAAACCACGTCTGGCACATAAAAGTAAATTACAACCTAGGGGATTTACAAACCTCAAGACAGAAGTTAACTTTTAAGCCTTAGTATAATTCTAGGTTTGCTAACCATACCAAAAAGATGTTGTACACGCCTATGTAAATAAAACAAAGCATATAAGTTACATATAAATTATTGATGCTGAATCACAAAATTGCTAAGCAAACTTCTGTGGTCAAATCTCTGTCCTTCTGGGCAGAGACCTAACCACAAGGAGGAACCGTGGGACGAGGCTGACTCTGTGCCCTGCATCGTTTTAAACAGGGCGCATGCACATCACATCCCAATCGGAGAGGAACAACAACAGAAACACTGCATTCTGAGATAAACCAAAAATAACAGAGTCACCAAGACACATAAAACCTTGAGTTTTCCTGTAAGTTAGAGAATCTCTAATAAAAAAACTCTATCCCTGGGCCGGCCAAGTGGCTCAGCTGGTTAAGAGCTCACTTGAGAGCACCAGCTCTAAGCAGCAGGGCTGCGGTTCGGATCCCACATTGAGGGCCAGTGACGCTCGCCCTCTACAGCTAAGATGATGAACAACGGCTCAACCTGGAGCTGGGCTGCTGTGGGTCGCCGGGGCGACGGCGTAGCTGCAGCGGGGCTGCAGTGGGCTGCCATGAGCTACGTGAGTGGCTGGCAGCCAGCGTGAGCGGCTGGTAGCCGGTGTGAACTACTGGGAGCCGCTGTAAACAGCCAACCAATGACCAGCGACCAATTGCCTCCCCCAGGAAGAGCACAATGATCATACCAACATGGGCCAGTGAAGCGACGTCTTCCACAACTAGACTGAAGAACAAAACAGCAATTTGTCTACCTGTCTGTTCCCCTTCCCTGATTCCCCAACGCTGTTCCCCTCCCCCCCAATTTCCCAATAAAATCTTAAAAAAACAAAACAAAACTCTATCCCTAACTTTCGCAATGCTAATGTCTGAAGATGTTGTAATTTTGCAGATATGATAATCATGTGAGAAATTTTCCACCCCAGACATGCTAATCATAAACTTGGTAACCTTAACAATTCTGTGGGCTTTTCTCCTTTACTTATGTATCTGTTGTGTTTTGGTTTTTTTGCTAAGCCAGTCCTCCTGAAATCTGACTTCCTGCAACTTCTTTGCAAGTAAACTGCTTTTCCTTTCTAAGTGCTTTTGCCTCTGACTTCCTTTCATAAAGGGAAAGGAGAAAACCCTTTGAAGAAGGTCCAGGAGCCATATCCATATCCGATACATGCTATTATATCGTCACTCCTGCTGGTCTACATAACCAGGTGTACCTGCCCAGCTCCCCAAGAAGCACATGCACCCCTGAAAAGCACGCACTGTGCTAACATACTGTAGCTTTGCTTCCGACAAAAGCGCTGTCACACAATCTAATGCCTCCCGCCACTGCCCCAGTGGGTACCACTCACCTTGACAGAGTTGTCTTGACTGGAGGTAGCAAGAATGTGCTCACTGTCAGGGTGCCAGTCCAGGCCATGGATTTTGGAGAGGTGGGCTGCTAGATATTCCACTGCTATACTGGGTTTCTGCAAAGGATCAGCACTGAGTGTTGTCAATTTAGAAAGAACTTACTGAGTGTCTACTTAACAGTCTGCTAGGTACTGAGTAGGGATGCAAGAATACTACCAGACACCATCTGTATCCATAAGAAACTCCAGTTTGTTTTGTTTAAAACAAAACAACAACAAAAAGACTTATCCAGCTCTCCTTCAAGCATGCTCTATATATGGGTCTATGAGCCTAACTTCTTCCTGCTCCAGCCCCATGCATGGCTTTAAGTGAAGGATACAAGATAGAGGGAGTTTTTCCCATTTAGAAGTACAGTCTGCAATTCCCACTCTGCTTCCTCACAATCACCCAAGAAGAGGGCTATGACATCCAAACAGATCCAAACCTCAATCCTGAGGCTAAAACCATCAACCTTAAAGTGACCAAGACCCCAAAAGGGAATGAACACACATCACAAAAGAAAGTAATACATGGTTAATAAGCATATATAAAACACACAAACTCAGAAGGAAACCTCAGAAATATACATTAAAACAAGATTTTTTTTCAACTATCAAATTAGAAGGTATTTGTAAACAATATTCAATGCAGTGAGGTTGCATTTGTCACTGCTGGTGTATATATAAAGTAGTACAACATTTCGGGGAAAAATTGACAATCTTTATCAAGAGACTGAAAATTTTCCTCCCTTAAAGGAATATTCCAAATTCACAAAAAGCTTTAGATACAGAAGTTGTTCATCTTAGTATTATTCGGAACACTAGAAAACAGAAACAACACAAATAAGTGGAGAATAATTAAATTTTAGAATTAATTATAATACAGCTATCTGATACAATACAATGATGTAGCCAGTAAAAGTTGTAGAGATTATAATATGGGGAAAATGCATCTGTTGTAATCTTAAATGAAAAAAAAGTATACATAACTATATATATGATGTGATAAACCATTTTTTAAAAAGCATAAATAAGAAAACATCAAAATGTTAGCATTTGTCTCTAGGTATGATTATTATTACTATATCATTAGGTATTATTACTATATCATTGGGTATGATTACTATGAATGATTTTTATTTCCTCTTTCATATTTTCTATAAAGAGCATTTTTACTTCTATAATTAGCATTAGTCTATGAGGTTAAGAGTGCAGTCTCCAGAACCAGCCTCCCTGAGTTCAAATCCTAGCAACAAACTGTGCCTTAGTTTATTCATCTGTAGAATAGGGATAGAAATAGTACCTGCTTTAAAGGCTAGCTATAAAGAGAAATGAATCAACACACGTAAAGTTCTTAGAACAATGCCTGTTCATAATAAATGTTTAGTAAATGTTAATATTATTAGTCTACATGGGTTTGAATGAAATACAACATCATCGCTGATACTGCACTTTCTAAGCAAGCCTCTGGCGTTTGCTGCCATCAGTGCTGGTTTAACACTAGAAAGTGCCAGAGAAGTAAAAATATGGCCAACAAGTTTTATAATCCATCTGAGCAGAAGTCCTAAGTATCAATAGCCAAAAATAAAGTTAAAACCCTTTAAATAAAATAGATAAAAGGTTTGCTGAGGGAAGTCAGGGTTGCTAATGGACCAATCTGAAGACTAGAAAGGAACAGTTTGGTGGTATACTTCTACAAGATAAGGAACACAGGTACTGTTTTGGAAAACAGGTACTGACAGAGTTCATGACTAAATGTCACACTGTTTATTTTGCCTATGACTCTGAAAATAGTCTATAGAAAATAGGTATGCACTACAATTAACCAAACATTTTATTTAAACCATTTATTATATTTAAATGCTATGCTAGTGACAGAAGGAATAAAACCAATCATCAATTTAAGAAATAAAAACAGGGGAAGAATGACTGTTACCAGACTGGACTAAAGGAATAGAGACAAAAACTAACATATGGAAGATGGACCCATCCAACCTCTACTTATAAAATCACCTTCTCACCTAAGAGCTACTACCTAAGGCTAGCATACCAATTCAGCAGAATCCCAATCTCTGCTTTACATCCCTTGCCTCTCTCCAACTGTAAGACCTTCTTCACAGCTTGGAGGGGAAGACAGCAGGGCAGCCAGAAGCTAAGCTGAGACCTTCCAGTCAGCACCCGAGTTGGGACAGCCGCTGAACAATTTCAGGAAAACTCAAAGTAGGTGCTCCCCACAAAGGCTGAGGATCTCTAGCCTCAGGTTTCACAAAGCAGGAAGCAGTATTTATAGCCCAGACCTTACAGAAGCCGACTGCTCTGTACACTGTTACCCAATCATCTGGCAGTTAGAAATGGGGGAGGCCCCTTCCCTGAATCATTCTTCTCACGGATGCAAGCATACCAAATTTCCAACAGACTTTCCATTACAGCAGCAGCCTAGGACCCTGCACCTCTTTCATGCCTGTCAGTTATATGGGCTGCTGCAGGGAGGATATATGGTCTGTAAGTTCTTTGAGGATGAAAGGACAGCTAGGCTTCTAAGGGAGGATCTGAACATACTGAGTACCCTGCCTCAGTGATTTATACCAGAGGTATTCAGGATGGTCTATGTCCTAGAACAGGGGTCGGCAAACTGCGGCTCGCGAGCCACATGCAGCTCTTTGGGTACATTCTGTCTCAAAAGTTTGCCGATCCCTGGAAGAGCCAATACTGTCCCTCACAACAATTTAAAAATTATTCGAGAGCCATAAATATATTTTTACAAATAAGGAAAATTTAAAGTAATATTATAAATGAAACTATGATAGGTTTCATTTTCAATTTTACTTCAGAGCCACATATAGGTACCCAAAGAGCCGCATGTGGCTCGGGAGCCACAGTTTGCCGACCCCTGGCGGTTCTTCCATCTCAAAAGTTTGCCAACCCCTATACTAGAACAACTAGTTTTCACTTTGCAATCTGGGGCAGCTGACCATTCTAGAATAGTGTCGGGACCCCCCTAGGCTTGACCTCCCCCTCCATGATACACTTACTATTATTATCATCTTTACTTTGAAGATAAGTAAACGGAAGCTTGGTGAAGTTTAGTGGCTCACCTGATATCATACTTAGGAGGCAGCAAAACGGGACTCTAACCGGTTAAGCCAAGTTCATTTTCTTAACCACTGATCATAATGCCTCACTTCCCTATCTTCCATCAACGCCAGTTTGATTGGGAAGCAAATGTCATCTGGTGCTGTGATTTTAAAATGGCAATTCACCATGCTGCATAGACTCTCAAAGACAAGCCCTGCTAATCACATCCTCTTCTTACCCTGTGCAAGTGATTCAAGACCAATTAGGGGGAACAGAGAGATTACTCACCCGCTTGTCCCATATCCGTACATCCCCGTCATGACTGGTAGCAAGGCAATTAGCATTTTTTTTATTCCATTTGACCTGGGAGGCACCCGCTGCAAAGAAAAATCAGAGGGAGAAAGCTGCTGCCCTCAACACCTTCGGAACCCAAGGGGAGCATATCCAGGGGAGCTAGATAATGAGTTCCAGTGGAATACGCACAGAATTCTTCAGCTTTCTGTGGCTGCACCAGCTCCATCATTAAAGAAAAAATGAAGCCAAAAAAAAATAAATGAAATGAATAACACATGGGAACAAGATCGGAGTCACATAATTGAGAAAACACCTTCACTTAGAAAAAAAATCTAAAAGTTACCTCCGAGCAGCACCAATAGGGAAATGTAGTTTCCTAGAGAGCAGAAGCTGAGTGTGGCTCTGCTGGTTGGTAATTGACTCATCACACAACCTGGCCCTTCATCATCTCCAACCACCAGCTTGCGCTCCCAACCAGAAGAGCCTCAGCTCAATGCCTGCTCCTTCCTTTTTTTTTGAGGGACAGTAAAGCCCATAGCTGAAGCTCAGATGAAGAATAAGCCCCAGTTCTGCCCTCAGAAAGTTATGTGCACTCCCCACATCTCATCATCAGCAGTTACACATGTCTACTGGCACTGCGTTGAGTCAGAGAAAGGTAACATCCTGGCACTGTGTGAACTCAGGCCTTTCCCATTCTGCCAATACAAAGAGGTCACAATGACAAAAGAGCCACTTAAGAGAGGAGGCACACTGGAAGATGCCAGACGGGGCTGAGACATGTGGAAAACTGAGACATAACAGTAATTGTAGCTATCTCTTAAAAATAATTAACTTAATTAAATTAAACCAAAACCAAACAACAGCCCTCCCTCTCGCTTCTTCTTGTCCTTACTCAAACAATACATGATATTTCTACTTTGATGCCTCTCCCTTTGGGCAGGTGGTTATTACTGGAGACACCATAGTAAGTAGATCCAGAGCTTTGGAGAACAATCTGATCCCAGAAGTCTAGAGATATTAAAAGGTAAACAAAGAACTTAGGATCTAACACGAAATAGAGTTAAAATCCAGGACTTATCCTTGCTTGGTTTTGGTGAGGGTATTTGTTTTTGTTTTTTCCTCGAGACACAGGACATCTTAAGTCATCTAAGAACGAGTGGTAGAGACCCCTTAAAAAAGAAGGAAGGGAGTGTACTACTTATGAGACCCAGTTTTTTTGCAAGAAAGCATATCAGCCAAACAACAGGTAAGAAAAGTGAATATATATATACATATAGTCATGGGACGTGAGTATAGTGTGGGAGTGGAGTCAAGGGATTTGTAATAGATATGTATGATATTGGGGGGAAATGGGGTGGTGGATTGGGGGAGGGGGGTTGTCACTTGGAGGGGTAAAAAGTATAACTATTGTACTGTGTTGTACAGCTGAAACTAATTCTAAAAAAATGTGTATTTCATAATAAAAAATAAAAATAAATAAAAAAGAATGGGTAAGAAGGGCATATTCCATCCCCTCATGACAGTTACTTGAAAAGTTCCAAGAAAATACTTTTTCCAGTGTGTGTGTGTGTGTGTGTGTGTGTGTGTGTGTGTTGGAAGAAAGGGGGTCCATCAGGCCAGGAAGCCTCCCAAAGATTCTGAGAACCCACTAATTCAACCTGCTTGACTAGGGTCATGACACCAGGGTCAAACGGAGGTCCCAGACTGTAAGAGTTCCCAGACACAGAGAACAGTCTGGAGCACACACGGACATGCTCTCACTGGCTACCTACCCCAAAGGTATAAAGAATGTACTCCTGGGGCCTACCGAGTGGCACATTGGTTAAGAACTGGCTTGGGATGCCAGAGGGCCCCGGTTCAGATCCCACATATGAGGGCCAGTGACACTGCCCTCTACAGCTAAGATGGTGAACAACAGCTCAACCTAGAGCTGGGCTGCCGTGGGTCGCCGGCAACGGCGTGAGCTGCAGTCCCCTGCTGTAGTGGGCTGCCATAAGCTACCGTGTATAGCCGGCAGCCAGCGTGATCGGCCAGCAGCCACTGTGAGCGGCTGTCCAGAAGCCGGCAACTGATGTGCCTCGCCCATGAAGAGCGCAATGATGGTGCCAGCTTGGGCCAGTGAAGCAACATCCTCCACAACTAGACTGAAGAACAAAACAACAGCAACTTGTCTGTTCCCCTTCCCCCGATTCTCCAATAAAATCTTTAAAAAAAAAAGAAAAAAGAAAAAGAATGTACTCCTGGAGCTGGCCGAGTGGCGCATTGGTTAAAAGTTGGCTTGGGACGCCAGCTCTGAGCAGCAGGGCACTGGTTTGGATCCCACATGAGGGCCAGTGACGCTGCGCCCTCTACAGCTAAGATGGTGAACAACAGCTCAACCTGGAGCTGGGCTTCCGTGAGTCGCCGGCAACAGCATAGGCTGCAGTGGGGCTGGCCAGCAGCGGGCATGAGCTTTCGTGAACTGCCGTGAGCCACCATGAGTGGCCATCCAATGGCCGGCGAGCGACTGTCTCACCCGGGAAGAGCGCAATGACAATACCAACATGGGCCAGTGAAGCTACGTCCTCCACAACTAGACTGAAGAACAAAAGGACAGCAACTTGTCTGTTCCCCTTCCCTGATTCCCCAACACTGTTCCCCTTCCCCAATTCCCCAATAAAAAAAATCTTTAAAAAAATGTACTCCCAGAGAGGTAAGGACCACAGACGTGAGGAGCAGCAGTACCCAAGGCTGCACCTCCCAGGGAATGTTAGATGGGACAGCTTATAAAGGCCTCTCAGTTGTCTCTTTCTCCCAGGGCAGCCTTGCCACAACTGAGAAACCTTGCTGAGGCTCAAAAAAGAAAGAAGTCTCCTAATTCAATTTTTTGAAGGACCCATAAGAGAAAAGAAAGCAATCAGAATAAGCGGGCTGAAAAACAGAACTGTCTTTATTTTTAGGGTTGTTCTATGACCAATCTAACTTAGAAACCTGTTAAGGGGAAATAAAGTCAGAGGAATGTGTTCAAGGATTTATAGGCCATTTGTATTTTTATTCAGTGGGATGTCCTATGCAACCATGTCTATGGACCATTCTGTGTCTGAGACCATAAGTGCCTAAAAGGTGGGGCAAATAGCAGATCAATAGAATCATTAAGCTCTTAGCACAGAGGCACAGGTACATCCAAGTAACGAATATTTACGGAGTATCCCCTTAGGTCAGGCACACATGGTGACCTTGGTCTGTAGCAATGAACCAGACAGAGATGGTCCCTAATCTCACAGGTAATTCAGAGATGGTCCCTAATCTCACAGGTAATCCAGCTGCTTAATACAGTCGTGATGCTAAATGTCTTTAAATGATGAGGCATGGGAGTGCAGGGGAAAAGAGAAGACTCATGCAATCATTTTGGAATAAACACCAAATCAGAATTCAAATGTAACAAGAAGATACAAAAGAGCAGGATATAAGAGACAGATATGATATGTTTTTATCAAGAATGCCAAAATAGGGACAGCGGAGTGGCTCGTTGGTTAACAGTGGGTTTGGGA
>NW_017731452.1:3350011-3357091 GCF_001890085.2 Hipposideros armiger | reverse complement strand
ACGTCCTCCACAACTAGACTGAAGAACAAAAGGACAGCAACTCGTCTGTTCCCCTCCCCCAATTCCCCAATAAAATCTTAAAAAAAAAAAAAATTAAATGCCAAAATACAAAATTGATGAATGGGCTTCATCACTATAAGGTATACCAGCACTACACCCAAGTTCAACTCTCAGGAAATAGTGGAAAAACCCCACAACAGCCCCAATGCAGAATCTCCAAAATAGTCAATTTCAACTCACTGTGAGCAATGACAACAGGTATATCAGAAAGTAATTTCAAAGACTCAGTGCATCCATATTAAATGACACCATGGGGACACAAGCAGCAGCATCTAGATTGTGGAGAAACCATGGGACAAACCACCTGGTTTCTTCAGAAAATAAACCAAAAAAGGAGAGGGAGAAGAACCCTACCAATTAAAAAAAAGATTAGAGGGCCGGCCGAGTGGCTCTCAGTTGGTTAAAAGCTTGCCCAAGAGTGCGAGCTCTGAGCAACAGGGTCACCGGTTCGATTCCCACATAGGCCAGTGACGCTGCGCCCAGAGCCGAGCTGCCGCTGAGCTGCCAACAGGTATCAGGATGGCTCAGCTGGTGAGAGCACATGCTCCTAACAACAAGGCTGCCAGTTTGAATGGTGGGCTACACCCACCCGCAACTAAGACTGAACACAGCACCTTGAGCTGAGTGGCACGACTGGACTTGGAGCTGAGCTTGCTGCACCCTCCACAACTAAGACTGAAGGACAACAACTTGGTTGTTCCAATTCCCCAACACTGTTCCCCTCCCCCAATTTTCCAATAAAATCTTTTAAGAAAAATAAATAAATAAAATGAAAAAAGATTAAAAATATATGAACCACTTGCAAGCATGGACTTTACTTGGATTCTGATTCAAATAATTTGTAAGGGAAAAGTCGGGGGAGAGGAAAGAGACTATTGGGGAAATTTGAATTGAATACTGCTTAAATATTTGATGATAATAAAGGGCTATTGTTAATATTTTTAGGTAGATTAATGGTATTGTGATTATGTTTTTTTTAAAGGATTCTTCTCTTGTAAAAAATACTTACTGCAAAATATTTGTTGATGAAATGATGATACCTGGATTTGCTTCAAAATAATCCCAAGGAGAATGGGGTCAGGGGTAGGACAGTGAGTAGAGGTAAAGATGAAATAAGATTGGCCATACACTGACAACTATTGATGCTGGATGGTGAACACACGGCAGTTCATTTTCTTCTACTTTTTTAAACATTTGAAATTTTCCACAATAACAAGTTTAAAAACAAACCAATCTGGTTCCTGTCCCTGAATTCTGAAATAAGTTCCTGACCATATTCATATTCATCAGTCCTGATTCTAACTTCTAAGAGCAGCCTGAAGCAAGCCCTTTGCAATATGAAACTTACAATTCCACCCAGCCATGATCAAACATGAGGAGTAGGGTGGTCAGTGCGAGAGACAGAAGGAACGGAATGAGGACAAACCGGGGGGCAATATACACTCACCTACAGCAGACAGTGCAATGGTAGGTTTCCTTGTGTCCCTGAAATATAAAAGTCAGAAATCAAATGCCCAATTCATATGCCACCATCCACCTGTACACACATTTCTTCACTTTCCCTTCAGTGGATACTTGGAATCCAGTGGGAACGTGAGGGCCTTAAGAGACTGTAAAGAGAATCAGTCTCCCTCCAGGTAGATGAACTTTGTCAGTCACTTCAATTGAGGCCGAGTCTGAATTTCAAATCATACAGCTATATCCACAGAAAACCAATTACATGATTCAGCATGGCCTGGGTGACCCTGATGTAGAAGCGGAAAAGCCAAATGCATACCTTCTGGTGTCATTTCTCGTAATGGAACAAGGGGACAGTCAAGGGGGGAGGCATAATGCTGCAAGAAGCTTCCCAACAGCATTTTCGAAGGTGGAGGAAAAAACTACTCTGGATGTTCACAATAGCCCAGAGGTGAAAGCAACCCAAATGTCCATCAACTGATGAGTAGATAAACAAACTGGGGTCTACAATGGAATATTATTAGGCCTTAAAAAGGAAGGATATCCTGTCACATGCTACAACATGAATGAACCTTTAAGGCATCATGCTGAGTCAAATGAGTCAGTCCTAAAACGACAAATAGTGTATGATTCCACTATATGAGGTCCCCAGAGGTGTCATTTTTCATAGAGACAGAAAGCAGAGTGGTGGTTGCCAGGAGCTAGCAGGAGGGGGAAACAGGAAGTAGTTGTTTAATGAGTACAAAGTTATAGCTTTGCAAGATGAAAACGTTCTAGAGATCTGTCACACAACAATGAGAATGTACTTTACTGACTATACACTTCAAAATGGTGAAGATGGTAAATTTTATGTTCTCTGTTTTATAACCACAATTAAAAAAAAAAAACACAAAGGGCCGGCCAAGTGGCTCAGTTGGTTAAGAGCTCGCTCATGAGTTTGAGCTCTGAGCAACAGCGGTTCGAGTCCAGCCCGAGCTGAGCAGCCGCTGAGCTGCCAACAGGTAGCAGGATGGCTCAGCTAAAAAACAAACAAACAAACAAACAAAAAAACAAACAAACAAAAAAAACTACTCCTGGAGACAATGGGAGACTCTTGGAGAAAGAGGCTCACAATTCACTACAAATGGTAAAATGGCAGAGCTGGGTGGCAAGGTAGGGCTGGGAGGGCCAGACAAGGTCAATCTACAGCTCCGGCTCACTATTTAGAAAACCTGAAAAGGAACTGTCAGTTCAGTGTCTAGTAACCTTTAAGTTATGAAAACAATTGCTTCATGTAAATGAAGAATAACCTTGCCCCATAGCTCCCTGGGGGTTTTGTTTCTTTGTTTAAGAGCTTCTCTCTACCATTTCCCAGGATTTTATGCTCCTTGCCTCCCTCTGGCACTGCCTTTAGGCTAATCACCTCTGAAAGGCTAACCTGTATGGAATGCAGGTGAAGTCAGGTACACACCTTTATTCCCTTTCACTGGTCTGTCAGGTCTGTCATACCTCAATACCTGGCTTGTTTTCTACCTACAGTCCACCTTCCAGTGTAAAACATCACAAAGCCACTGAACTGCCATTTCAGAGCAGAGCAGCCTCGTGAGGGGATAGGGTGTCCCATCCAGGGGACTCTACAGACTATACCTTCTAGTTAGTCACCTCTAACTGCTATGGTAAAGGGAACTTTGCTCTACAAAGGAAGAGGGGAAAAGACGTTTGCTAAAAACTTACAACATCCCAGCACCTGGGCTTTACTCTTCCATCCATGAAGAGTAACCCTACCAGGTGGCTCTCAGCCCCCCTTTATAGATGGGGAATTGAAGACTCACAAAGAACAAGGAAAGAGCTGAGCTGATGTGTCTCGTAGCACTGCCTGCTGTAGCAGATGTGCGTCTCTGCCATCAAAATCCCCCCTCCCTCACCTGACACTTCAGTAAACTCCAGCCTGACTTCCAAATGCCAGTACCTGTGTTTCTTTACCAAAGAGACCTTCCTGGCTCCTGAAGCCCATTTCGCAAACCTTTGTGACAAGACTAAAGTGCCAGGGGATTAAGGCCCCTGGGGACAACCAATGACTGACAGTAAACAGCACCCTCACTTCCTTAGCCCTCGCAGGGTGGGGAGGACAGGACACCTCTGAGGAGAGGGCTTCACACTAGCACCTAGTGGTCCCCAGTAATACTAAGCCCCACCTGTTCACAGTGGTACCCAGGTGGATATTTGTGGCCCTCCTAATCCTGTCTCTCTTCTCCATCCCCCTACAACGTTTCTTTCACCTCCTAAATAATGCATCTGCAAAGTATCCTTGTCTCAGGGTCTGCATCGAGGGGAAACCAAACTACGTAAGACATCTGATCTCAAAAACGAAGGTCCCAAATCGTCCCACAACCAAGCAGTTATGCCTCTTAATTGTTCTTACTTGATATCCCAAACGTAGATGTAGGTGTCCACAGAGCTGGTAACCAGGAGATCTGGCTCAAACACTGCCCAGTCCAAGTCGCTGGGAACACAAGAAATAAACAGAGCAACAATGAAGAGATACAAATTCAGAGTTTGGTTCCAAAGCACTAGCATATTTAGTCTCTAGTGACTTCAGAAAGTCACTGTTAACAGGCCTCGTAATACGGTTTAGGCTGAGATTCTCCAAAGTTCTTTGGGAATGAACAAGATTTAACTGAGCTCTGCAGGAAACTTTCAGGTCTTTCCCCTTGTCATCAAAAACACAAAGCAATTTTTAACTTATTGTTTTCTAAAGCGGACTAAACCACAGGTACCCTGAGTAAGCCCAACATCTCTTAAACCAGTGGCAAGTGGCCAAGTTGCCACACAGCTTTCCAGGAGGGCAAGCAGGCCTCTGATCCTACTCACGCCCTCCCTCCTAGAAAGGCAGTTACTACACGCACAGTTAGCACAGGCCGGGGGTCTAGCCTTTCCCATCGCCTCTCAGCTCCAACCTCACCACTCCTGCACTCCCTGCTGCTACTCCCCCAGAACGAATTTTCCCCACCCACAATGACCCAGGGAAAGGGTGGATCAAGGAACTCTCCAGAAGCCAACTGGAAGGCCACGAGCGTAAGGCAACTGTGCATCTAGATAACAGATTGTGATGTGGTTCTATTTGGTGACCCACAGCTGCCGGAGAAAAAGCTCAGGGCTGCTCCCTGATGTCTCTGGACTCCTGGGCACTGCCGACTGTGACCTGACGGAGTCCCCTGGCATAGCTTCGGCTCCCTCTTGCGGCAAAAATCAGCTTGAATCCTGACTCTGGACCGGCTGCACCTGTCTAAGTGTTTTCTGGGATCGGGGTTAACACTGCATGATGCTGGTTCCGGAGTACCAGTTGTTCTCTGCTATGAAAGCCATCACCTAAGTGCAAGCTAACAGCCTAACAGCCACCCAGGGCCAACGCAACACAGACAGTCAAGCCATGGAAGGAGGACGGTGTTTTCATTTCGTTCCCCAAAGGACTGTGACAGAGCGAGACAGTCCAGGGAGGTGTGGAGGGCTGGTGCCTACCTGATTACACGTGTATGGCCTTGTAAGGTTGTGCCAACTTCCCCACTGCCATCTTTCCACTTATAAAGGTCGACCCGTTGGTTACTCTGAAAACAAACAAGGGAAAGAAGGCAGCAGGTAGTACATCAGGATATACGCTCTCACCCCAATCTGCTAAAGGCTGAGAAGGGGAAGCCATATAGAAAACAACTTGCATGGCAAAGATCCTACAGGTTGAACTTTTCTAAAAAGCCATCAGAAATAAGTATAATTAACATTTGAGCTAATAACCTCAACTCAGTACAAGGGACTCTGAATTTCAAAGTGGAAAGGCAGTTCTACCTTCAAAATGAACCCATCATAAGCAGTTAGAGCTGAACTGAAGCCACAGATACACCACTGAGCACGTGCGTTATGGGTAATGGCGATGTCCCCCAACCACTGGGGGAACCTCCTTCCTACTCTGAAGGTCATACACCCATCTCTCCAGCTGCTGTTGCACTAGATTTTTTTAGCTTAGTCTTCCCATTATTAAATGCTGAGAGTCCACCTACCACACTTATAACACAGACGCTCAAGAAAGAAAACAGAAACACCACCAAAAGGGTGTCCTAGAAGGCAAAATTATACAAGTTCCTTAAAATAGGCCTACATCTAATTTCTTAAAGACTTAAACAGAAAGACACAGAGAAAATGAGCCAGAAGAAACCACAACTACAATAGGAAAAATGAAGAGACTCAACAGCTTTAATCAAACTACATTTCACTTAAACAACAAACTAGCAAAGGCTCCCTAACTATCATAAGTTTATGAAACACATTACAAGTGAATAAAGGTTACTAACAGGCCATTTAATAATTTCTGAACTGATACAATCTTCATTATAGCTCAGAGTCAGACAGATGTATAGGAGTTCTGAAATTTTTATCCTGAAAGGCCAGATTCCAATTCTAAATAGGCAAGACTCCTGTGGAAAAGTTAGGATTCAAAACAGCTTCCAATGGGAATAGGAATGAAAAGTAAGCTCTCTCCTTAGAGTATTTCCTGTCATTTCCAGAGGGTCTGCTAGTATCAGTCTATGAACTAGGGACGTTACGAAACCTGCCCTCTGCTCTTTCCCACCACACTGTACACTGGGTGTCATCACCCATGACAGATGAAGCATGTCTCATAGATGAGGCAACTGAGGCTCAAAAAGACAAAAAAACAAACAAAAAATCAACAAATTAAGCTTCATCAAAATTAAAACTTTTATGTATCAAAGGACATTATCAAGAAAGTGAAAAGATAATCTACAAAACTGAAAAAAGTATTGGCAAATCATGTCAGATAAGGATCTAGTATCAAAAGTATATAAAGAACTATTACAGGGCCGGCCGAGTGGCTCAGCTGGTTAAGAGCTGGCTTGGGACACCAGCTCTGAGCAGCAGGGCTGTGGTTCGGATCCTACATTGAGGGCCAGTGACGCTCGCCCTCTACAGCTAAGATGATGAACAACAGCTCGACCTGGAGCTGGGCTGCTGTGAGTCGCTGGCGAAGGCATAGGCTGCAGCAGGGCTGCAGTGGGCTGCCGTGAGCTATGTGAGTGGTTGGCAGCCAGCGTGAGCTACAGGGAGCCGCTGTGAGCGGCCGACCAACGACCGGCAACCGATTGCCTCACCCATGAATAGCACAATGATCATACCAACATGGGCCAGTGAAGCTATGTCCTCCACAACTAGACTGAAGAACAAAAAAACCCAGAAATTTGTCTACCAGTCTGTTCCCCTTCCCCGATTCCCCAACGCTGTTACCCTCCCCCGAATTCCCCAATAAAAAAATCTTTAAAAAAAACAAACTATTACAACTCAACAGCAAAAAGACAAGCAACCCAATTCAAAAATAGACAAAGGACTTGAATAGACATTTCTCCAAAAATAAAAAAGATATACAAATGGCCAACAGGCATTAGGGAAATGCAAATCAAAACCACAGTGAGGTACCACTTTACACCCACTAGGACAGCAATCATATATATATATATATATATATATATATATATATATATATATATATATATATATATATATATATATATATATATA
>NW_017731452.1:3303905-3348610 GCF_001890085.2 Hipposideros armiger | reverse complement strand
AACCCACTGCCACAGGGACTTGCCACAGGGACTGCAGCCCACGCCGTCGCCGGCGACCCACGGCAGCCCAGCTCCAGGTTGAGCAGCCGTTCAGCATCCTAGCTGTGGAGGGCAGCGTCACTGGCCCTCACATGTGGGATCCGAACCGGGGCCCTCTGGCATCCCAAGCGAGCTCTCAACCATCGCGCCACTCGGCCGGCCCCGAGCTCACACTCTTGAGCGAGCTCTTAACCAACTGAGCCACTTGGCCGGCCCTAAATTTTCACTTTTAAATGATTGTCTTTTTTAAAAAAGGCTGTCTTCCTTGCCACTCCTAAATGAATGCAGTGTTAATCCACTTGGACCGAGTACTAAGGGGTCAGCCTAAATTGCTGTTTCCCAGTCAGGGGCGATTTTCCTTCCCAGCGGACATTTAACAATGTCTAGAGTCATTGTGGGTTGTCACTATGAAGGTGGTGAAAGGAGGATGTTATAGGAATCTAGTAGGCAGGGGCCAGGGATGCTACTAAATGCTGCGGCACAGGACAGCCCCTGCCTCAAAGAATTATCTGGCCTAACTTGTCAATAGTGCCAAGGTTGAAAAACCCTGAACCAAAATGATTAAGAGCTGAGCATGAGCGGGGAACTAAAAGGCATCAAGGCATAAGCCAATGAAAAGAGCATTCTTCCTAACACATAGGAAAGAAGTGGAGAATAGGAAGGCAGCAGACTGACTGCCCCTTCTCATTCAGAGCACTCTTCCAAACCATTTGAACCCCACACATCCATGATTAAAGTAAAACAGTCAGATCCTATTTTGGAAATGATGGGGAAGGGCAACTTTTGGTTCCTTCTAAAGCTGACAGTGTCGCCCTTCTTTCTTTTCTCAGGTGCTTTCCTCTCACAGACTGTCATCCCTGATAAGAAGAGTCCCAGACAGCACTGTAAATGGCCACATCCCCTGGACAATAAGAAGAGTTCCTTTAAATACTATCCTTCTGGCCCAGCGCAAAAGGAGCCAGAGGTTGAGATCTCTACATACTTGTTCTAGGAGAACAGAATGCTCGTAGAGAATCTAGTGAAAGACACCAGAAATAATCTCCCCAGAATCTTTTTTCAGCCAAGAATCCCTTGGAAAACCTAATAAAATGTATGCACCTTTTCCCTAGAAAAAATCACAGATAAACAGACACAAATTTTCATGGTGTTAACTAATCTAACGATTCCCAATGAAAAAAGAAACCCTTCCTTTGAGTGGAAGAGTGTATGGGATCTTCTAATCCTTCAGAAAGCAATGAAGGTCAAGCCCAGACCAGCTCACTAGTTTCCCCTGTAGAATGTCTTTCAGGGTCACCGTCTAGTTACAGTACTGCTAATGAAAACAGGTTCTCATCACATACATAAATGGAGGCAACTACCTGTGTCTCTTTCAAAATCTGGATTCAATCCTTAGAAACACAAGGTCTGACACCTATGGTACAGCAAAATCTTTTCAGATACATCTTTTGTTCATCTGTAATTTGCCTCTATTTTCCTTTTAGAACCATCCCCATCTTTTTTCCGCCTTGGAAATACACTCTCTTTTCTACATAAGACATATACCTGCCAGCCCCAGATCACATGTTTAAAAGCCTTCTCACCGAAGCTGCAAAATAGTGTGCGAAGCCATCATGAGGATTCCACTGCACAGCTCCAATGTCCCATTTGCTCTGGCGAGAGATCTTTCGGTGACCTTCGAAAGGGGCATCTAGATTAACGATGTATAGGAATCGGCGGCTAGGAGAACAACATCAACATTTATGACAGTATAATAGCATTAGCATTGAGATACAACAGCACATTTAGAATTACATACAGTTTGCAAGCAGTGCTCAAAAACTCCCCAGAGACACATGAACGTTTATCTACTCTGAAAGACATACAAATGACAAGGGTAACTCAAGGTGGCTGTTAGGCAAGCAGGAGCCATGTCCCTGTGAGAGTCTACCTCTAGAGATGGTCTTCCCTAACCATACCCATGAAAGTCTGACCTCTTCCCACCGCACTCAGCTCCAACCCAGCACCTTGCCCAGCCTCTTCCAATCCCACAATTAACAACAGTCACTGCTTCTACATTACTCCTAATACGCAGTTTGCATTTCAACTGCAGCATTTATCTCTAAGCAGAACGTCCCGAACCAAATGAGTGTATGGAGTATGGATCAAGTCTCAAATATCTCTGTATGTCCAGCATCACTAGGAACAGTGCTTTGCAATCAATAAATGTGTGTTAAACACATCACTTATAGCTTAGCCAAACATCCTGTGGAAAATCTGAAATTCCCTTGGAAGTCAACTAACTAGAAAGGGAACTAAATTAAGTCTAGCAAGAGGGCAAATGATAACCAAAAATATAAGAGTGAAAATAACGTATTAAGCGCAATAATGATGAAGGTGCCAATCAATATAAAGGATCTGAAAACAGGGATGCTCTGTGTTCACCTATTTTCCTTTTTTTTTAAGTAAAAATCTTTGGTGTGTGAATCAACATCTCCGCAGCCATCAGCTCTCGATTCATTGTTAGAGAATACCCCATATCAATGAGGATAAGTGGGTTCAATAATGAAGAAAAAGATTAATAGTCCCTGCTCAGAGAAGATAAGAAATGGAAAGTTAAAATGGTATGGAAAACTCTAGCAGAAACCCTAGGAGAGATGGTTAAGAAAGAAGAACACCTAGGGCCGGCCGAGTGGCTCAGTTGGTTAAGAGCTCATTCAAGAGTGTGAGCTCTGAGCAACAGGGTCACCGGTTCAATTCACGGCCCGAGCTGAACTGCCACTGAGCTGCCAACAGGTGGCAGGATGACTCAGCTAAAAAAAAAGAGAAGACCACCTAAGTAAGACACAAATTCACAGAACTGGGACTTCTAAGCAAGTTGCTGCTGAACAAAGATGTAGACTCTCTGACCTCCTCTGAAGGAATCACCTGATCCTGTGGCAGGCTGGCTGACATCTTGCCATTAGAACAAAAAACAGGAAAAGGCTGAGAGCTATACAGATGGGGTGTGTGTCAACAGGGGAGTTCACAGACATTCCAGAGCAAATACAGAACAGAAAAGGAGCACTTCAGGAAAAAGATGCCTGATTGAACGTAAGGGTTTTTATCTTCACTCCCCTCCGAAGGTAAAATAAGAGTAAGAACATAAAAGACAGGAACCCACACAGACAAAGAAATGGGAGAGGACAAGCATGTGAACAATGAGTAAAGAAAGCTAATGCCCAAGTGCCTGCAGATGTGAGTGAGAAGCAAGGCGATTCACGCGGCGGAACCCAGGACTACTCAGGAGCTGGAGGCTTCAGGCTACCGGTAAGGGGAAGAGAGAGAGGGCTGGAGAACCGAAAGTAGAACACAGCACAACCAAACAAGGAGAATTGTTTGAAAGAATACTAAGGAGAGTGGTTTAAGCTCGCTTCACAGAACCAGGTAACCGCCTCTCCACCTCTTCTTCACTCAGGTGGAGGGTGGGTGATGTGCTTTAGAGAAATTACTCCAGAGAAGCCCGGGCTTGAGACAAGAGGCACAGCAGAGAGTAAGTGAGAGGGGCTGTGTTCAGAGCAGGGTGTGAAGTGCAACGTAAGACCCTTAGGCCTCTCTCCCTACTCAACCTCCTCAACACTCACAAACTTAGCTTTTAGTCTTCAGACAGTGACCACTGACAGGAGGATTCTTCTCAGGAAGAAATGACCAGCTCAAGAAAAAGAAAAGGCAAACAAACAAATAACAAAACCCTCCAACAAGAGGGCCTGGTTCCCACCTGATTTCCCTACAGTGAACCCCACCACCGCCCATGTGAACAAAGATTCCAATCACTCTAACATTAACACACAGCCCAGGAGCCTCAGAGGAAAGACCAACATTATCAAAAGAAAGAAAAAGGAAATGGGGTTGGCACAGAGCAAAGAAAAAAACCTAGAACTAATATTCTCAGAGAGGCAAAAGAAGACAATATAAAGAACAGAGAGCCAGAAAGAGCTCTTAGAAACTAAAATAATTTAAATAAAGAAATCTGATAGAAGGGTTGGAAGTTAAAGACAACTACCAGAATGCAAAACAAAAAGACCAAAAGAGAATCCATACAGGATATTCAACACGACCAAACAGCAGCTCCAGAAAGCATGAGAAGAGGAAATGGGGAGAAGGGTGTTATCAAAGACATAATGCAGGAAAATTTCTTCAAACTAAAAGATAACAGATTTCCACTCTTCCCGTAAGTGGCCTGAAGTGACCTCTGAAAACGGTTCACTATCCACTTGACCCAGAAAATCCCACAGAACTTTGCCAATCAAAAAGTTCAAATCTTCAGGCTCTGTACCATTGCGGATTTGGCGCCAGGAACATGGCGGTCACTGCCCCGTTGGTAACAGAGAAAGTTCCCCAAGTTCCCACGTGATAGTGTGTGCAGTCTCGGGTCCTAGACCCCAGTTCTGAGTCATAAGCCCAGCCCCTAGGGTCATCCTTTTACTGTGTTGCCCCCAGAGTCAACTCTGACAGTTGAGAGAGCATTGGTGGTGGTCAAGTTAGATCACTATAAACAAAAATGCCACCAGAGAAAATGCTAAAATAGGAGTTATAGATACATGGGATTTGCTGGATGAAGTACAATTAGTTATTTTTTGTAACGCGGGGAAAAAGCCCAAATTGCCAGATTACATGTGTAAATCACTAGGTTATGGCTTTTTTTTTAACTGAAGGTCAAAGGATTGGAAACAAGTCATTTTTTTTCTTGTATATATATACATATATATATATATATATATATATATATATATATAATGTGTTATGTAAGAAAAGTATTCATATTGACAATTTTAGTTAAGCATGATAGTATGGTTGTAATTTTTAAAACTTAATTCAGTTTTGTCTGATTGTAGCAGGCACTGAACAGGATATCTCCTTACAGGTAATTTACCTCCTATTTCCATCTAGTAATCCTTACATTTTAAATTTTCATCTCTGGGAAATAACAAGAAGGGAATATAATTAAATTGGGAATAATCTAATCCTTGTTGTTTAAATGGTGTCAATTCTCTCATGAAAGCCATCTTTTCAGCCTCAGAGAGACAAAATAATGCCTCTACCATTTTCTACCTGGTGACTTAAAAATTGAAGTTTTAATTAGGAAGAAGTCACTAAGCGTCAGGGAACTTCTATACCACTATCTATGCAGCATTGTTATAGTCTGATTATTTCTGTGTTTTGAATGTAATTTTCCTAATGCTTTGAACAAAATGTTGTTTAACATGAAAAAAATAAAAAAGAGGTTCAAATCTTCGTGTTCACTTTAAGAATGCTGGTGAAACTGCCCAGGTGACCGAGGGTATGCATATCTGAAAAGCCACCAAGTATCTGAAGGATGTCACTTTAAGAAGTAATGTGTGCCATTCTATCCTTATAATGGTGGAGTTGGTAGGTGTGCCCAGGCCAAACAGTGGGGCTGAACGCACGGTCGGTGGCCCAAAAAGAGCGCTGAATTTTTGCTGCACATACTTAAAAATGCAGAGAATAATGCTGAACTTAAGAGCTTAGATGTAGATTCTCTGGCCACTGAGCACAGCCAGGTGAACAAAGCTCCCAAGATGCTTCACAGAACCAACCTACAATGCTCATGGGCGAATTAACCCTACATGAGCTCTCCCTGCCACACTGAGATGATCCTAACTGAAAAAGAGCAGATTGTGCCTAAGCCAGGAGAAGAGGTGGTACAGAAGAAAAAGATATTCCAGAAGAAACTGAAGAAACAAAACTTATGGCCTGGGAGTAAATTCAGCATCAAATAAATGCTAATTAATGTAAAAAAAAATTAAAAGACACAGGTTTCCAGACTGAAAGGGTCTTCCAAGGTGCTAAAAATTATTCTGTATTTTAATCTGAATGGTGACCACATGGTGTATATATCTGTAAATTTATCTGAGCTGTTCTTTTATGCATACACTTTACTACACATATTTTTAAAGTTCAATATAAGAAAATGAAATGGTGAACTTCAAGATCATGATAAAAAATAAGGGCCAGCCGAGTGGCTCAGTTGGTTAAGAGCTCACTCAAGAGTTTGAGCTCTGAGCAACAGCGGTTCAAGTCCAGCCCGAGCTGAGCAGCCGCTGAGCTGCCAACAGGTAGCAGGATGGCTCAGCTAAAAAATAAATAAATAAACAGATAAATAAATAAATAAATAAATAAATAAATAGCTGTTTAAAAAAAAAAAGTAAGTAGGGAGGGGGCAGAAAAGAGACATACCGATTTTTCCTTATCCACGCACCCAGTGTGACACAAGGAAATGGTATCAATAATTGTCTTTGGGGAGAGGGGTGGAGGGAAACTGGCTTTCCATTGTATATCCTTTCTAATTATTTAAATGTTTGGTATGTGCTTGTTTTAAGGTAAATTAAAACATGACTTCAAAATAAAATAATGAAGTTAATAGAAAATACCTCATTGATTTATAAATGGGTTCATAAACAATTAAGTTAATGAAAATACTGAATTTGAGAAGTAGGGGTAGTAATCTAAAGCAATATTAAAGGGAAGATGGGACTCTGACCATTACATGTTATCATACTGGTACAATGTTAGGGTGATCAGCAACGCAGGGATGATCCTTAATTGCCAGAATCCTAAAAATTTTGAGCCAGAAGACACTATAGAAATCATGTAGTTCAATTTCTTCATGATGAAATCAAATTCCTTTATGAGAAAACTGAAGTCCAGGGAGGCCAACCGAATAAATATCCCGGGGCTCATAATTAATGGCATTGCCAAACGAGAACCTGTATCCCCTCAATCCTAGTAACTAACTACCTGTTAGACCACACCAGACAGCAGCTTTATGAAAAGTCTGTGCGGTAAACAAAAATAATTGCAATTTCAAGACCAAACTACCACTCACTAAAATTTCAAAGGAATTTTATTGCTTACCTGTAGGGCAGACAAAAATAAACTGCTAATAATCTCTACAAGTACCCCTGAAGTCACTAGGACAGCGGAGCTAAACCCTATGACTGTAACCCTTTAATATAAGAGTACTTTCCAATTTCCCAGAAACCTCCGATTTGCAATTTGTTCCCAGAAGTCATCGTAAGCTCACTTACCCAGAAAGCACCGCATGCTGCCCCAGACAGTCCACAGACATTGCAGTTGCCTGTGAGAGAGAACACAGATTCAGTTCTGCCAGGAAAGCCAGCGCAGGTGGGAGAAGACAGGCAGGTAGTCAGTCCCTTTGGGGTCTTCCTCTTCCCATGGCCCAGGGAGTTCCCAGCTGGCATGTTATCATTAGTTCTCTACAGATACTTTTACCCTCTTCTAGTTCTCATCCAAATCTCATATTCACCTTCACATTCACAAGTGTTCACCCCAACACCAGAACTACACACAACCAAGCTGGCATATTCTAAATAGAGGCAACAGAAGTCCTGGAGCCCTTGAAGAATGTGACTAGCTTGGAGCAAACAGAGCCCCTTCCAAGCAAAACCTAACCTGGGATTTTTTACACATACACACACACACACACACACACACACACACACACACACACACACCACCCATGCCCTTCCAAAGGGCATAGGTTCCTCCTCCCAACCAAAGGTGGTGGTAATATTCAAACACCACCCCTGCTGAATCCAGTCATATTCTTCTTACTGGTATGCCCAGTTCCCATTTAATCTGAGATTTCTAGCACGTTTCACTAGTTTTCTAGGACTCCGATTTCCTAGAAAACACCATCTTTTCAGGATCCAATGTCTAATTCCCAAGAGACCACACCAACTCAAATGTGCATTCAGGCTGAAGCACGAGGCTGATTTTAATCATGACAGTTATAGCCCTAAATTTGAATTTGGACAAATTCAAATTCTGTTGCATTCTCAGGGCATTATCTGAAACAGTTTGTGCCACTGTTTGGTTATTAAATGCCCTAAGTTATTTCTAGAGACTATCAAGACAGAATCCATTTTCTACAAGCTGCTATACTCACAAATCACAAATGGTAAACAGAAATTCCCTTCCTCACTCTTACCGGTCTTATTAATGGGTTTCTCACACTTGCACACCCTCAAGAAACACGTCATATGTAATACTGGGGACAAGAAGCCAGAGTACTCTCACTGGAGGCTAAAAAGTGTTTATTATGCATCCTTCATTCCACTACTAGAGTCATGAGCAGAGAAAAGCCCAGCTAGAAAGGCAGGCAGTGAAATGAGATGCCATTTTCAGAACCCTTCTGTGAGATTTACAGATTAAAGGCATGAAAGAAAGCAAGATGGTACCTCCAACCAGGGGTGGTACCATCTTTCCAGAGGGTGTGTGGTAGGCAGAATCCTAAAGTGGCCCCAAGATTCTGGGTCCTTGGTGTACACACACATTCTCCCCATTATTCAAACACTAATCAAGGTACTACTGTGAAGGGATTTTGATGATGTAACTAAGGTCCCAAATCAGTTGACCTGAAGATATAAAGCCCTCAAACAACCCAAATACTAAGTCTTGACGTCAGGGGGTAAAGAATCATGGGACTCAGAAGATACCACAGCAAGAGAGGAAGGGAGCCCCTATAATGACTAAGAGAGAATTTCCCACCATCTTGCAGGAAGGAGCCTGCTGCAAATTCAAGACAGCTTAGAGAAGTAAAATGTTACTTTATACCCTATTATGAATGAAAATTTTAATCAGTTACTTAGGCCTAAAAAAAAATTGATAAAAGTCTATCATTGATAAAATGTTTAGATGGTAGTTTTTCCTATGGGGTTTTAATTTTATTCCTCTAAATGAGCCTACATTTTTGTATTATTTATATATTCCCATTGCTTTATACTAAAAAAATACTTTTTATTCAAAAGCATTCTAAGTCTCTTCTCTTTCCACTCCTCTCATCTGGCCGAGGCCCACAACGCTTACTTGTGGCCTGGTCTACAACAACAAACTCCCAACTGTCCACCTTCCTCTTCCGTTTCCATTCTGCTTAACACTAAACTTCAGAAAAACGGAGTTCTGATTATATCCATCCTCTGTTCTAAAACCTGTGTTGGTTTTTCACTCTCAGCAGAATCAGTAGAAACTATTTGGCCTTCAGGCCCTTCCAAATCAGATGCTTACAGACCTTTTCAGTCTGGCCTTTCACACTACCTGCTCAAGCCACATCCATTCGCAGCACTCACCTTTCTCAGAGGACGTCAGCAACTCTCCCAATTCTGGAGAAATGCTTAAGCGCTTTCCTCTGGCTGGAAAGTCCTTCTCTCCTATTTGCTGTTGAACTTCTATTCATCTTTCAAGTCCTAAGACATACCTCCTCTACGAGGCTCACCCAGAAACCGCCAGAGATGCCACCTTCTCTGCCCCTCTGTCATAGGACTCACTTTAACCTGCTTTGTGGTAGTGACTGCTGTACACATCTACCTTCTCCCACTAGCTGGTGAGCCCCTGCAGGGCAGGCTCTATTTCTTTTCTCCCAGAGCATCCAGTGAGGTGCTTTGTACATGGAGGTGATCATCTACTGTTTTGAAGACAGGTCAGAATCAGGTCAAAATCATGGTCCTTCCAGCTCATAATGTGTCGAGTTTCTCTTAATAATTCCCCTTGATTTATTTATCACCTATGACTTTATCGACACTTTTTTTTTTTTTTAAGCTGAGCCATCCTGCCACCTGTTGGCAGCTCAGCTCGGGGGCAGGCATCGAACCACTGTTGCTCAGAGCTCGCACTCTTGAACAAGCTCTTAATATCGACACTTCTAAAGTTCCTTCATTTCTTTAATATCTCCTAGGATTATAAAGTTTGATAGCTCACTGCCTGCTGTGTGAAACCTTCTATTAGAATAGGGAAATCTGATGAATAAAACTTGTGTACCTTACCCACACATTTTATAATGTCAAATTCCAATCATATCTTCCTTCACCCTTTGTTTTTAGGTACTGAACTGTCCTCTACCTAAATGAAAACTGACTGTTCAGAACCGCTCTCTGTCAAGACATACCTTTAAACAGAAGAGAATAAAGTCCTTAACAACCCTTGTTCCTTCAACTGCAGGATAGTGGCTTTTGTGACACACTTTAGGAGCCATGTGACCTTCATGAAATGACACCACCATAGCATTGACAGTGATATTTGATTCTTATTAGCCTGGAGAAAATGTAATTAATAATTTGGAAACGATGGGCTAACTGATGGCTAATAAAAGGTATCAATTCCATGAGAGTGTAAGCCCCCTGGACAAATTGCTGCATTCCTTGTTTAAAAAAATCATGTTCATGAAGGCAGCTGTGTTTCTTAAAGTATTTGGTTTCACCACTCCAAAGAAACTGACCACATTTTATCAAAAGGAAGAAAGATTCTACATGGCATATCTACAGAAAAACGGAGTTCATCTGGTGCAGCAGAAAAAGTACGCACAGGCTTTGGGGTCAGAACTAGATTCAAAGTCCTCGTCTACCACACCTCAAGTATACAACAATAAAAAACAATCCAGCGGGCTGGCCGAGTGGCGCGATGGTTAAGAGCTGGCTTGGGACGCCAGAGGGCCCCGGTTCAGATCCCACATATGAGGGCCAGTGACACTGCCCTCCACAGCTAAGATGCTGAACAACAGCTCAACCTGGAGCTGGGCTGCTGTGAGTCGCTGGCGACGGCGTGGGCTGCAGCACCTACTGCAGTAGGTTGCCATGGGCTACCGTGTGTAGCCAGCAGCCAGCGTGAGCGGCCAGCAGCCGCAGTGAGCGGCCATCCAGAAGCCGGCAACTGATCTGCCTCGCCCGGGAAGAGCGCAATGATGGTGCCAACTTGGGCCAGTGAAGCAACGTCCTCCACTACTAGACTGAAGAACAAAACGACAGCAACTTGTCTGTTCCCCTTCCCCCAATTCCCCAGCGCTGTTCCCATCCCCCAATTCCCCAATAAAAATCTTAAAAAAAAAAAATCCAGCTAAGGTTGTCACTGACCCCTTATATTGCTGAAATCAGTAGATACTTTCTATTAGCTATCAATATTTTACTTGACCTTACTCCTCCTTAAAACCTTTGATTTCCATGGCCTGACTCTTTCCTGGGACTCCTCCTAACTTGGGGCACCCTTCCCCGCCTTTCCTGGTCTGCTCCTAATCCACCCATTTCTTCCTATCTCTGCCTCGGCTTAGGCCTTCATGATGAGTCCTCACTGGATGGGTACCCCAGCCTCTCACCAGCCTCACTCTCTCCACCCTCAGGACTGTTGTTGGACTTAAGCCTGGTTATACTGCTTACTTGCTCACGCTCCTTTAAGTGGCTCCCCACAGTCTTCAGGATAAGGTTACAACACCCTTAGTGTGCCATTAAAGATCTCTTACAACGTCTCTTCTGATCACTTCTACAGCTCGTCTCGCATCTCTCCCCTCCCATCTCCATCCCAACACTCCAGCCATGATGAATTCTTTTTTCATTTAAGTAGAGTTGGTATACAATCATATATTGGTTATATTAGTTTCAGGTGTACAATATAGTGATTTGGCATTTTTATATCTTACAATGTGATCACCTCACTAATTCTACTAATCATCTGTAAACTTGTAAACTCACAATATTTTTTACTATGTTCCCCTTCCCCATTTTACCTCTCTTTGAGTGTAAACTATCCAAGCTCCACTACACTTTCCAATACCATAGCCACTAGCCACAAGTAGCTTCTTAAATGGCAATTAAAATTTGATTAAATTAAAAATATAATCTGTCAGTTGTACTAGCTCCATTTCATGTGTTCAACAGCCACATTTTCATCATCACAAAAAATTCTACTCAATGGTGTTGCCCTAGAAAAATATCTCTAAGTTTTCTTACAGTGTTAGCACTCATTGATTCCAGGGACCATATCAGAGAAATTCCAAGCTGCACAGGTTCTTCACTATTAATCAGTGACAGTAACAGCTCAAGGTATTGTTTCAAAAAGTAAATGATGCTTGTTAAGGTGTAAAAAAAAAAAAAAGTTTCACCTTGAAGGCTGGTTTTCACTGCAAAACCTAAAAGCTTTAATTTTTTAAAAAGAGGCAGGATGTTTTTAAAAGTTTATTGTTCAGAAAGACAATATTAAAGAGTTTCAACTCTTGTTTCCACATTAATTAAACAGTTAATAAATAAGGGTCCCTACTCCCCCACCAATTACCATCAGAATTAACCACAAAACCATGCTAATTCATACTAAGATGTGCCATTCCAACTGAACAGAAAAATCAGAAAGAAAAACAAAAACTCCCACAAGGCAGTTAAATTACCCAGTTTACTTTGTCCTCTTACTTTGGCAACTGCTGTTTCGGTTTATTCTTCTACTACTTCACAGCATCCTAATATATGTGTCAGCACCCTCTCTGCAGGTCTCTTCAACTACATTCCTGTAGAGAAGTATGATTTCTCTATAAGAGGCTACCTGTGTTGCTATGAGAATTAAAGGGTTTACAGATTAGTAGCTTCCAAATTAGCAGGCTTCATACATGATTTTGTTCTTAATCCCCAGTGAAAGCAATTAACAAGAAGGGTAACAGGAATGTGGTTCTTTATCCCTAGGAGTCTGGCGCCTCCCCTGGGAGCGCAGGCCTATCAGAGACAAGGTGCTGACAGTGCAAAGTGCCTCAGGATTCGTTAATCCAAATGCTGCTGCTCAAATTCTCCATGGGAACTATGGAGAACACCATAGAGCAAATCGGTTGATGGCTCCTCCACTCATTATCTTTAAAGCAAAAGACGATGGGATTTTAGAAAGAAGAAACCACATCACCCCCTTGTTGTAATCTCAATTTCCCTTCAGTATAAATCATCTGAGTATCAACACGTTGCCTGGCACAGTCTGCACCTGGCAAGAGCTCAATAAGTCCTTGTTGAATAAATGAATGAATGAAAGCCTGGCACACAGAAGGTATTCCATAAATATCGGGGATGCCAAAAAAATGTATACACATAACTTGTATTCATCTTTTGTTATCGGTATATATTATTACAATTTTAATATTTTTTCCTTTCTTAAAATGTGTACACATTTTTTGGCACCTTCTGTATTTGTTGCATAAAAAAAAAAAAAATCACCAAGACACTGTTCTAAGGTGCTGGGGGGACATGATATTTGTTGAGGAACGACTGCATGACAGGCTCATATAAAATGAAGCAAGGTAGTGTAATGAGGCCAACAAGCGCCCTGGGGCCAGATGCCTCAGTGCAAATCCCAGTGCAGCCACAGAAGGCGAGGCCTTGGCCAGGTCACTAGTGATTAGCCAAACTGGGATCAGCTTCCCCGTTTGGAAAAAAAGGGATAACATCTACTTATTTTGCGCGGTTCTTTCATGAATTAGAAAAATATAGATAAATCACTTGGCACGAGGCCTGGCATATGGGAGACAGGAAATTTAAAAATGGTAAAAATCCCTAGTAAGTGCTAACGTTCCTTGAGGCTTACCATGTGCCTGTCACTGTACCACACATTCTAAATGTATGACCTCATAAAATTCTCAAGCCAACCCTATGAGGTAGGTACGATTCGCACTTTCTTAAAGGTGAGCAAACTAATGCGCAGAGTGATGACAGCCTAGGGGCTGAGCCGGGATTCGAACCCAGCAATACGGTATTTTCCACTATTGTAGCAGCAGCAACCACGTAAAAGCTTAGGCGCTGAACCAGACATTATGCATACAGGCTTTTTTTTTGGGGGGGGGGTTTAATCGAATCCACCCCAAAGTCCAGTGAGGCAGCGTCAAGTCCACACAGCTGTGAGGCTCAGAGAAGTTCTGAGACTTGCCCGAAGTCACCAATCGCGCAACCCCCGACCTTCGAGAGCAAACACCCCCTCGCTCACCACCCGAGTTTGGAAGCCTCCCCTCAGCACTCACTCGCGCGCAATCTCTGCACTTCTGTATTCCAAAGTACACACCATTCTCCGTACCCCCGCAGGAACCCCGAAACCCTGTCGGCGCCCTTCCCAACCGCCCCCAACGGTCGTCAAGGGTCCCCCTCTTCCGCTTGGGTCTGACAGCTCCGGGTCACCCTCTTACCCAAGAGCCTAGCCCAGGCTGGGAGATCGCCCCGCCGCCCCTAAGGCGGACCCGGCAGCGTGGGGGAAGGGAACCGGAGAGGGCGCATGCCCAGAAGACTCCATTTGGAAGCCAGCTCACCTGAGAGTCGCGAAACTCCACCACCACGTTCTCGCTGCTCCATCGCGCAGCCATCTCCCGCACCCGGCGGCCCGGGTCCCAGAACCGCGCGTTCCCGCCCCCGAAACCCGCGTACCAGGGCTCTGTAAGCCCCACGCAGCCCGCGAGTGAGCCCTGCCACGCCCCGTTCCCTTCTTCCGCCTTACCGTAAATCATTGGCTGACCCAAACACTGGCCCCGGCCCCTACTCCAGGCTCCTCCAATTGCGGCACCGTCCCTACCAAACTGGCACGCCCCCTCCACTTCCGTCACTCGGTTTGGGTCTCACACGCTTCGTCGCGGCTGCGGACACACGCCCCCTGCTGCAAGCTGGGCCGGGAGTTGTAGTCCAAAATCGAGTAACGCGTGGATAACACAGGAAAAACTCGCAAATTACGGTTTTTCCCAGATGAGGCGCATGCTGTCTTCCCTGTCTCCTCGCTGGTGTTCCTGGCAAGGCTCAGAATGTCTAAAAACCAAAATCCAACATTTGTGCAAACCTGCCATACAGGCAATGAAAAGTCTGAATGTGAGATTTATTGTTTCATAGAGTACAGCAGCGCCTGCTAACGTGTCCAGGGACGCCAGAGAGTCTCCACAACCCTTTCAAGGGGTTTCTGAAGGCAAAACAATTTGATAAGACGTTATTTGCCTTTTTCACTTTCTTTCTCTCATCAGTGTACGGTGGAGTTTTCCAGAAGCTACATAATATATATTGTAACAGATTGAATGGTAAAAGCAGGTGTGAGAATTCAGCGGTTTTCTATTAAGCTAGACATTAAAGAGATCTTTTCCCACGGTTTTTTTTAATACAATTATTTTTCATTTACAAAATATTAACATTAATATGCATTAATGTTTATGTAAAATCATGAATAAATGTATTTTAAATTCTCATTTTTAAATCTATTAATTACTATCAGTATACATAGTTCACATAAAAGTTGGGAAGGGGGAATCTTTAAAAATTTTTAAGAGTGTAAAGGGGTCCTGAGATCAAAATGTTTGAGAACTGCTATGTTAGCATGAGTGTGATTAGGTACTCTCTCCTTTTGTCCCACTCTCTCAAATCCTGGCTTAACTGGTTTAGCTTTAATTTCTTTATAGAAGGGGAAAATGACCTACTTGATTCATTTGGTTGTCATAAGGGGTTAAACACAGAGCCTGGAATGTAGTCAATACTGAAATGTAAACTATTGTTGTTGTTGTTAATACTATCACTATTTCTATGTGCAAGTCATTGCCTGAATAGATACAAGAAACCTGCCTTCCCTCCTGGAGTGTTGGATGTAATGGGGGAAGACAGACATATCAACAGGGTGACCAACTTATCCCAGCAAACCCTTCAAGTCCAGACAAACTGGGACAGTTGGTCCCTGTACAACAGGTATACACTTGGATGAGTGAATAGGGTTTTACAAGAGACTTGAAAGCAATGTGCCAGGAGAGTAAGTACATTCTAAATGGAGGACCTGACATAGATAGCATCCTAAAGCAGGCGACATTTAAGCTTTTCGGTATATTAGGATTTCGATAGAGTACACTGTCAAAAAAAAGTACCTCAGCATTGAAGTGTGAACAAAGACCCTTAAGTGTGAAGAGAAGAATGCATTCCAAAGACACACAGCAGTTCCCCAATTAACACTCAGGGCCCTGTGCTTTCTGTCTTTCAAAATACACATCAGAATTTGTAATTCGGTATTTGTTCATTTAATATTTTCAAACTTCCGGAGGACAGGGACCAGGTCTGTTTTTTCAGCCCTGTATGGTGACTGAATATATAAGGCACTCCATGAATATTTGTCTAGTGAATGAATGCAAAAAGCATATAAAATCATGACCTCAAGGGCCGGCCGAGTGGCGTGATGGTTACGAACTGGCTTGGGATGCCAGAGGGCCCCGGTTCGGATCCCACATATGAGGGCCAGTGACACTGCCCTCCACAGCTAAGATGCTGAACAACAGCTCAACCTGGAGCTGGGCTGCTGTGAGTCATCCGTGAAGGCGTAGGCTGCAGCCCCTGTGGCAGTGGGTTGCCATGGGCTACCGTATGTAGCCAGCAGCCAGCGTGAGCGGCTAGCAGCCGCAGTCCAGAAGCCAGCGACTGATCTGCCTCACCCGGGAAGAGCGCAATGATGGTGCCAACTTGGGCCAGTGAAGCAACGTCCTCCACAACTAGAATGAAGAACAAAAGGACAGCAACTTGTCTGTTCCCCTTCTCCCAATTCCCCAGCACTGTTCCCATCCCCCCAATTCCCCAATAAAACTCTTTAAAAAAAAAAAAAGAATACTTTCTACATGCTCATGCCATCGCATAGGAATATATTGTTGATGTAAGAAAAGTCCAGACCTGTAAAGAACTTCTATAAGATTTTATTTGAGCCAAAGCGGCAACAATTGCCTGGAAGTAAGATCTCAAGAGCTATATGGAGAATGATGGTTTGGCAGTTTCTTTTTATGCATTTGGAAATAAGGAGGGACAGTAAGGAAGATTACCTGAAAGTGGGAGAAAGCAAGACAGTGATTGGATTACAGGATAGTTAACAAGAGTATGTGCTCTCTTGAGGGTGGTTACTCTTATTTAAAAGGTGTGTTAACCTAGATGCACAGAAACAATGGGCAGGGCTTGCTTAAGGCAAAGACAAACCTTTTACTAAAAGAAATTATATGCCTGGGGCAGGGTGACCCACCATGACCTGCCCAGTTCACCCTGTGAGGTTACTTTCCCTAGACCCCCTTTTTGTCTATAATATGAATTAATTAATTCATCTAACACACCATAATCTTATTTATTTGCCTATTGCCTGGGATATATTGGTGCACAATAAATATCCACTGAACAAGTGATTAGCAAATAGGGCATATGGGAGGTTGTAGCAAGAAGTATAGCTAGAGAAGTTAGAAAGGGCTAGACATTTGGGTTTTATTTTGGAGAGAGAGAGAGAGAGAGAGAGAGATTCCAAAGCTGTCTGTAAATAGTTTGGTAATCTGTTTGCCACCAAAACCTGTTGAATTGCTCTTGCCTGAACATTTCTGCAATCCTCCCCCACTCCCACTTCTTTAGTTCATATTTGTCTAGTTCTCAAAATCTGCTTGACGTGATTTGTAGGCACAGAAAGTACTTTGGGTTTCAAGTCCTTGGTGCTCTGTGTTCTCTCAATGTTTTCTTTCTTAAATATGAAAAGAACCCAGTAGAATTTTTGAGAGAGGGAGCATGAGCACCTTTCAAGCTGCCTTCTTGGGCCCTTCCTTTCCATCTCCCACCCAGATTGCCATTATGAAAGAGCATGGACTCTGGAACTAAATCTAGAGCCCTCTGGCTACTGCTTCATTTCTGCATACCTCTGAGATCCACATATGAATATCCTGTCTGAATCAGAGACTGGGGACTGTCAGGAGTCCCTTGTCAAGTAGATCTCAACTTGCTGACCAGGCCCCAAGGCCCTATCACCAAACTATGTTTTTTCAGAAGGTCACTTGCTCGGAAGGCAGGATCTCTGGCCAACCTAGAAATCCAGGGCTTTGGCTGGCTCTTATCAGCAACTAGCCTTGCAAGCTTGAAGGGAATCCTTTATCTTTCTAGTCCTGTTTCCTCTTCCAGAGAATGTGGAGTTAGCTGACCCTTCCATCTGTTTACATCTGAGAATCTTGGAATCCTGTCTGGAGCCCCACTAGTAATTAGCCTCTTTTCATCACTCAACAAATATTTGTGGACATGTCCACATGCTCAGGCTCCCTGCTAGGTGCATTTGGTTGCCCATTACCCTGATTTCTCTGCTTAAGTTTTCTCTTTTCAAGCAAAACAATAAAAATGTAAAGAGCTCTGAGAGGCCTAGGAGGAAGTTTCTTACTTGTCTTCCCCCAGGGGAGGTACTGGGGGCTCCCTCCAAAACTGTAGAGATCCCTTTCCAACCTCGGTCTCTTGGAGACAGCAAAGAAGCCACAGGTCCCCCAAAAGCTTCCCAGGAGCATCCCTAACAATCCATTTCTCCCATTTTCTGAACCCTTCAAGTCCCAGACTTATATTCTTCTCGAGGTGTTTAAAATCGGCCTTTGCAGCAGTTATGCACATGTGTTTGCAGGTTTTGGCAACACTGATTTTATCAGCTCTTTCTCCTGACTGTTCTGGTAGGTGGGTCAGTGTTTTATTAACCCTGTTTCACAGCTGAAGGCAAGCCAGGAAGCAGTTCACGCAGGGTGGGTGACAGCATGAAGATATGAAGATAGAAAAATAAATAAAACAGAGTCCCAAATCTAGCTGGGGCCGTTTCTGCATCTGATAGCCTTGCATTGAGACAGTCCGATATGACTTGACACCTCCCCAGACCCATTAACTTTAAACCAAGAAACCACAAGAGAAATAGGGAGCAAAACACACACTGGATTCTTGATGTAAAAAAAGACAAATTGAAACTAATCTGAGGCAGCAGGTCTCTGTGGACGCCTATTGCTATGCCTAGAGTCATTCTCTCTAAGATGTAAAGGATAGAATCAAGTTACTGGATGAAGAGCTTTGTATCTTAATATTTTCATTTCAAATGGGAAATTGTCATGTGAATAAACGCACAAGGAGACAACAAGGACATCGCCTGAAAAAGGCTGTGATTCAGGGTCCCACAGGGGACCTGAACTTATTGTCACGACACTGCAGAGAGTAGAGGCTTCACCTTTTCAGTTCAGGCTCTCAGCTGTTCAGTGATGCTAGATGTGAGAAAGACTGGTTTATGGTAACCATGAGACTGGAATATAAACCTGAAGGGTAAATTATTAATTTACAAAAGGAAACATAGCTATTAAGCAGATCTAATCTTTTTCACCCCAAAGCTACAGAGAAAATGAAATTGTCACCCAAAAATTCTCTGATGAGCATGTTCACTATAAAGCTTAGATGTTCTGCTCCTACCAGCTATATGACTTTTTAGTGTGCATGCAGTATATACTTTATATATACCTCTACCTCTCTATCTACCTATCTATACATTTATGTGGGTCAAACACAAATACAAAAAGGTACATAATGAAACAAAATATTTCTCATCCATCCTGTCACCCAACTCTCCAGGTCCAGCTGCCCACCCCCCAGGGGACTAAATTATGTTGTTTCGTGTTTCTATCTAGTATCTTTATGAATATATAAGCTAAGAAAAATATAGTTCTTTATTTGGGGAAGAGGCAAGTTTCTGAATTTTTCAAGTCTTGGCATCTTCAGTGCTCATTAATCATTGGTCATTATTGTTTTTAATGCTAATGATATTGATAAATCTTTCCACAGCTCCCCATCCCCTCAGGATATGGTCCATGGCTCCCAGGACCCTCTAGCTTGCCCTGAGGACCAGCTTCATCTTTGGTTCCCACCTCTTTTTTTTTTTTTTTTTGGCTTATAACCACTAATGAGCATTTTTATTTATTTATTTATTTAAAGATTTTATTGAGGAATTGGGAGAAGGGAACAGCGTTGGGGAATCAGGGAAGGGGAACAGACAAGTTGCTGTCCTTTTGTTCTTCAGTCTAGTTGTGGAGGACGTCGCTTCACTGGCCCATGTTGGTATTGTGATCATTGCGCTCTTCCCGGGTGAGGCAGTCGCTTGCCGGCCATTGGATGGCTGCTCACACCAGCCGCCGGCTGCTTATGCCAGCTGCCCCCACCTCCTTTCATTGCATCTCTACTGCATCCTTCAGTTCCCTGAAGATGACATGTTCTCCAGGCCTTTGAAATGCTGTTCCCTTTGTTTGGAACATTTTTCTGTTCATGAAACACAGTTCACCCCTCCCACCCCATTCTCTGGCTAATCTCCAAATCATCTTTTAGGATGTCAAGCAGAAAACCACAGGCCCAAAATGGCATCACTCCTGCTGAAAGCTCATGACACCAAATGTAGAGTTAATACCTGATTCTAATTGCAGTTTCAACCTCTCCCAGAAGCATAATCTTAATCAGTCTGGAATTTTCTGATCAACATTAGTAAGGTAATCTGCCTGATAAGACTCCCTTTCTCCCCCTAAAGGAAGGTGTCCTTGCCTGAAATAATCCACTTTTTAATTTTTTAGTCTCACCCTCTTTCTGCCTATAAAAAAACTTTCATTTTGTACAACTCATGGGAATGTCCTTCTAGTTCCTAGATGCGATACTGCCTGATTTATGATTTGTTTAAGAAAGCCAATCAGATCTTCAAATTTACTTGGTTGTATTGGGTTGTCGGAAAAGTCATGATGTATTTTGTCTATGTTTTTCAAAGGTCATTATTTATGTAAAGAACAAACATCAATCAATGATATATTGCCCGTTTTGTTTGATAACCTTGTGCCATCTCTCAGTGAGCTTCATAATTCCTCGTTCATAGAAGGACCTGTCTTTATTTGTGAAAAACTGAACAAGATGCTGATTTACAGCCTCATCTGAATTAAACATTATACTATGCAAGGAATTCTGAAGTGAGCGAAACAAGTGGAAGTCTGCCGGTGCAAGGTCAGGCGAGTACGGTGGGTGTGGCAACACATCCCATCCAATCTCCAATAATTTTTGATGGGTGATCAAACTTGTGCGCGGTCTCGCATTGTCGCGATGGAACACAACTCCTTTACAATTAACAAGCTCTGGACATTTCTGGATGATGGATTCGTTCAAACTGTCGAATTGCCGATAGTATACATTCAAATTGATAGTTTGGTTTTTTGGCAGGAGCTAAAAAAAACACGGCACCTTTAAAATCCCACCACACTGAGAGCATAACCTTCCTCTGATGAATGTCTGCTTTCGCTATCATTTGAGGCGAATCATCACATCGGGACCAAAACTGTGCACCACATTGTTGTAAACAATCCACTTCTCATCACCAATTATCAGTCACTTCAAAAAAGGATCGTTTTCCTCACATTAATGAGCATATTGCAGATGTTTATACACGTCGTCAAATGAACTTCTTTGAGATCATGCGGAACCCAAATATCTAGCTTGCTTACGTATTCCAGCTTCTTCAGGTGGTCATGAATGCTTGAGTGATGGATGTTCAATGTTTCTGCAATCTCTCTTGTCGTGTAACATGGGTTTGACTTGATCATTGTCTTTATTTTGTCATCATCAACCTCGGTGGGCCTCCCTGATGGAGGAGCATCGTTGAGATCAAAATCACCAGCATGGAATTTCGTGAACCATCGTTGGCACTGACGTTCTCGTAGAGCATTGTCACCATAAACTTTATGCAACTTTTCACAAGCTTGACGTGCGTTCTTCCCTTTATGGAAGTAAAATAGTAAAATATGGCAAAAATGTACAGTTTGGTCTTCCATCTTCAACTTGTTGTAAAATCTCCAAAACTCAACCAAATCGCTCAATTTTTTTTAGAATGAAGCTAGCACTGTCAGCTGTCAAATGACATTGCAATAACATAGATGCGAATGATTCTAGCACTTCCAAAAATGAACTAGTGCCATCTGTCGCAAACGTGTCATGACTTTTCCGGCAACCTAATATTTTGTTTTTTAAATAAGGTCTTGGCTTAGAATCACTGTATTTATGCCTGTCTCCTTCCATCGGCACCAAGCTCTTTCATTCTCACAATAGTTTTACTTTCATAGCACGTAGTCATTCATTCATTTATTTGACAAATATTTATTTAGTGCCAACTACATGTTCTAGGCTTATCTGTATTGTCACTGCCAGCTTCAATACCATATACATATATTTGCACTGTAATTCATATACCATAAATTGACCCTTTGAAGTGTATAATTCAGTGCTTTTTAGTATATTCACAAGGTTGCACAACCATCGCTATTATCTAATTCCAGAATATTTTCACCACTCCAAAAAAGAAATCCATTAGCAGTCTTTCTCCATTCTCCCCTACCCCAGGTCCTGGCAACCATTAACCTTTCTAGCTCAGTGGATTTGCCTATTCTGCACATTTCATATAACTGGAATCACACAATATGTGGTCTTTAGTGTTTGGCTTCTTTTACTTAGTATAATGTTTTCAAGGTTCATCCATGTTGTAGCACATATCAGCACTTAATTTCTTTTTATGGCTGAATAATAATAGCCCATTGTATGGATAGACCATATTTGCTTTATCCATTCATCAGCTAATGAACATTTTGGTTGTTTCCACTTTTTAGCTGTTTTGAATAATGCTGCTGTAACCATTCATGTACAAGTTTTTCTGTGGACATATATTTTCATTTCTTTTGGAAATATACCTAGGAGTGGAATTGCTGGGTAATATGATAACTCTGTTTAATTTTTTTGAGGAACTGCCAGACTTTTCCACAGCGGGTGTACCATTTTACATTCCCACCTGCAAGGTATAAGGGTTCTGATTTCTGCACATCTTAGTAACACTTTTTATTGTTCTCGATTTAGCCATCGTAGTGGGTATGAAGCAGTTCTTCTGAAGCTCTATGAGAACACAGATTCCATTTGTCTGGCTCACCACTGTGTTCCAGAACCTAGTACAGTGCCTGGCATTTATTGGATAGTTGTATTTTGTTCAATACACTAAAAAAAGTGTTGAATGAATAGGTAAATCAAAAGCTAGTTAGATGGTTACAATACTTATTGATTGTGTATTTATCTTCCCAATAGAGATCTATCAAGAGACCTGGTATTCTTTTTTCTGCACAGTACTGAGCCACCCCTCTTCTGTTACCATAGTCATTCTTCAGGAAGAAAGTTGGGTTAAATTTAAACTTTCTTGTTTTTCTTCAGATCACTCATTTGGATCTTAGGTGTGCACAAATTCCTCAGTTAGGCACTTACAGATAATTTCTTGGGTATTGGAACATTTTGGTTTTTCCTATATTCATTTCTCCTACAGAATACCTCCTTTTCCTTTTTGCTCACTCCCAAGCACTTCACACTTGCAAATAGCCTTCTTCCTGTTTTTTTTTCCAAGCTAGTCTACTGGGACAATCAATACCTCTGACAGACTAGCCCTTTTTTTGTTTTGTTTTGTTTACTTTTAATATTGTACACCCTTGTCAACATAAGAAATGTCCAAACCTGTAGAGAATTTTTCCAAGAGTTAATTCGAGCCAAACTGACAATTGTCGGGAAGGAAGTTCTCAAATGCTCCAGACAAATGGCAGTTTTGCGACTTTTTTTATACATTTGGAATTAAGGGGGGAACATAGGAAGATTACATAAAGGTGGGAGAGAGCAAAGTACAGCATAGTTAACAAGTTATATGCTCCCTTGTTGTGTGCTCCCTTCAAGGGGTCTGAAAAAGAATATTTCAAAGGTGTCATAATGTAGATGCACAGAAACAATTGGACAAGACTTGCTTAAGGAAAAGATAAACCATTTACTAAAAAATTATATTCTTGGGGTGTGACTACCCACCATAACTTGCCCATTTAAGAATTTATGATCAGATCACCCTGTGAGGTTACTTTTTATTAGATGTATTACAGCGCCCCTTTTTTGTCCACACTGCTTTTGGCTCCTTGATTTGGAAGCCAGTTAGGCCAGGGACTGGGCGATGCTCATAGCCAGCACTCAGTTCTTGAAAAATAGTGAATGAATGAATGAATGAGAATATGTGAGAGGGACATATTGCAAAAAGTAGATTTGGTCAACAAATATTTGAGTACTCACTGTGTCACACGTCCGGTAGTGCATGCCAGGATAAAAGGTAAACTAAGCAGGGGACTCACCTTGAATTAGGGTGTTTCTAAAATCACTAGTTCTAGCTGTATTATTCCATTTCCATGTTCATATCTTTTTACCTTTTATGGTACAACTAATGCTTTTCAGGATCACATTTTAGCTAAGGTATCTACTTATTCACTTAAACCCCTAATAGGAAGTTCTGATCTATTGTCAGCAAAATTCGAAATCAAAAGTGCCCCAGTGCACTGACTGTTCACCCCTAAACAGCTAAAAGTCCCCCAAATGCTAAGCTTCCTGATCTTAGGGGTCCTTGGATGGGGAATCTCAGAAAGAACGGACAGCGCGTCCACCAGAGGGTGCTGTAGGGGCAAATTTGCGTTGGGAGCTGAGCTTGACTAGTGACCCTCAGAGCCAGGTAGGCATTTTGAGAAATCTTCAGCCTTTCTTGTGTTTCCTTCCCACCCATTTGGGCCATAGCCGCCCCTCCCCCATAGGTGGTTCCCCCAGAATTATTAGCCACCCTGAGAGACTTAAAGAGTGCTTGCTTTGAAAAACGCGTTGCTTCTGTTCGTGATACCCTGAGCCTCAGGCCACTCAGGTCACAGGGCCGCGGGGGCTGTGTAGGTGGGGGCCTCCAGGGCGTCAGCAGCTGGCCGCAGGGGCCGCGAAGGGGTTAAGCTGGCGGGGTCGGTGGCGGCTGGTGCGAGAGCGCGACGCGACGCGACCACGGTTTCCTGAGCTCGGCCTGGCCGCCCAGCGCTGCAGCTCGCCCGAGGCCTGAAGGGGTCCGGGCCGCCGTCCATGGTCGTGGCGTCCTGAGGCGGGGGACGCGCCCGGCGCCCCCAGCCCTCCTCCGCTTCCTCCTGTCGGGCGGGCGGCCTCCTTCGGCGCCTCCTCGCGCTCGCTTGCCGCCCCCCTCCCTCCTTCCCTGCGGCTCCCCCGGCTTTCGGGAGCCCGGGGGCGGCCTGTGGCGCGCCGAGCCCGCGCCGGACTGCGCCTCTTTGGACCTTGAGGGGAAACATGCGTGTGGCTTGGATCGTTTTAAATTCTTAGTTTGGGATCCCCGCCCGCCTTCCTCTTCCGCCCCGCGGATTTTCTTTTCTTTTTCCCCCTTTTTTCCTCTCCCGGTCTCCTTTTTGACTCCCTCCCCCTTTATGCTCGCCCAGCCCTCCACCCGCTGCTGAGAAGTGGGGGAGGGTCTCGGCCTCCAGGTTCCCGCCCCACCGGGGCCCGGGCGAGCATGGGGGGCAAGCAAAGCACGGCGGCCCGTTCCCGGGGCCCCTTCTCGGGGGTCTCCACCGATGACAGCGCCGTGCCTCCGCCGGGAGGGGCGCCCCACTTTGGGCACTACCGGGCGGGTGGCGGGGCCATGGGGCTGCGCAGCCGCTCGGTCAGCTCAGTGGCGGGCATGGGCATGGACCCCAGCACGGCCGGAGGGGTACCCTTTGGCCTCTACACCCCCGCCTCCCGGGGGACCGGCGACTCCGAGAGGGCGCCGGGCGGCGGAGGGTCCGCGTCTGAGTCCACCTATGCCCATGGCAATGGTTACCAGGAGACGGGCGGCGGTCACCATAGAGACGGGATGCTGTACCTGGGCTCCCGAGCCTCGCTGGCGGATGCTCTACCTCTGCACATCGCACCCAGGTGGTTCAGCTCGCACAGTGGTGAGTCCGCGGGTGGTGGAGGCCTCGGAGGGTGGAGTGCAAGGGAGGGCGCACTTGGGCGCTCAAACCTTGGCGCGCGTGTTAAGGTTTGGATGTGGAGTGCACGACCTGGATCTGTCTGCCTTCCTTGGGTTCCCCAAGTCAGGGGAAGATAGGGATACCGACCCCCCAGAAAAGAGGCTTTCTGCGAGGCTGCGGAGCCGGGCATTTTAAGACTTCAGGCGTTGGTTCACTTGTGGAGAGTGAAACCTGCTTATTGAAGTCCCACTTATTGGCATTACCATCTTCAGAGAAGAAATCTGGCCTGGCTTATAGCAGGTCGGCCTTGGTGCTTCCTTTCTGTCACTGCAGCATTGTGCCTACTTCACCTTTACAGAGAGGAGATCCAATTTGACCAAGCGGTTGTCTCCCAAACAAAGAGTGTGAAAAGAAATAAAATTGGGGGCAAGTGGTGGTTGGATTAGGGCTCACACTCTTGCTGGGAGAGAGGGGTGCTCAATTTTGCCACCCTGCTGGAGAGATGTTTGAATTGTTGAAAATGGAGCAGCCAGCAGGCTGTTGTTATAGACAGGTGTGGCCTGCTGATGAAGGGCCCAGCCAGGGAGCCTCCCTCCAAGGCTTTGCAAGACTAGGGTTCTGGTTGCCCGTGCTGCATGCAGTAAGCTTGGCTCAGTGACTCTCACATCCCTCCATCTTTTTTCTTCCTCTTCATGCTGAGCTTGGTCTTCCTGGTAATTTGCATCTTTTTTTTTGTGAGGGAGAGGTGGGATTGTATTGCCAGGCTGTTGGTACTTGACAGGGGAAGAGGAGGATTCAAAGGATGGGGAGGAATTCACGTTGTGAACTTCTGGTGACAGGCCAGCAAAAAGCTGGAGGAGGATTTCCCAGGCTCTTGACTGGCAGGAGCTCCTGGAGGAAAACAGGTCTGTCTGCTCAGCTAACCCTAGAGGCCAGGTTAAGCTTCTGGAAAATTGGTCAAAAGGGGTGTGGGGCCACTATTTACTAATTGGCTTTTATTTCTGGAAATAGTCTGGATTTGTTTTCAATCCTATCAACTTTAATTTGTGAAATAATTATTTTTGGGGAGGAGGGGAATAAGTGACTGATTTCAGGTAACACTTGAAAGTGGCTTTTGAATTGCCAGGGTGGTATTTTAATCCCTAAACAAGCCTCTGGATATCATTGGAGAGTCTCTGACCTGCACCAGACTCTGCCCTGAATGAGATGCAAGGCATGACTGCCTTTGGCACTTTTAGACATTTGATCAGCTTTAGTCATTTTGAAATTAATAATCTTTTTTATGAAATTTGGTCTAGAAAGAGTCAGCTAAATTTGTGAGATGATTGTGGTTAAATTTTTGAAAGAACTGCCATTAGTATCTGATTTTAACTGAAAAGCACTATGAGAGGGTTCTCTAAAATCACAGAATTTTGTGTGTTGCAAGATAAATATAATCCTATAGAGGCTTGTCTGGGAAGGAGTTTCCGGTTTGCTAAAATTTCTTGCCTGTCTCTTACTAGAAACTTCTTTTTCCTTATTCTACCACCAGGCTTCATGCTGGAGTTGTGATCTTACAATTTAATTCCAAAATTTCAGATTCTGCAGCTGTGAAGCCATAGTTTAAATTTTTTTTTTCTTCATCCAGTTATGGTGAGGGTAGGAAGTGTGCTATTAAGGTAACAGGTGACTGACTGGAGAGATTAACAGGAGGGAGCCAATAGCACTTAATAGCCACTGAATCATGGGAATACAGGAAAAGTTGGAGAATATTAATCCCTTAAGGGATTATTAATATTAAAGCATGTGTTGGGGGCTGCTATTAATATTTTGAGTAATAACTTTTTTTAAAAAGATTTTATTAGGGAATTGGGGGAGGGGAACAGCGTTGGGGAATCCAGGAAAGAGAACAGACAAGTGCTGTCCTTTTGTTCTTCAGTCTAGTTGTGGAGGACGTCGCTTCACTGGCCCATGTTGGTATTGTGATCATTGCGCTCTTCTTGGCTGAGGCAGTCTCTCCCTTGCCATTGGACGGCTGCTTACAGTAGCTTACGACAGCTCACGGCAGCTCACGGCAGCCCACTGCCACCTATGCGGTCGCCAGCGGCTCATGGCAGCCCAGCTCCAGGTCAAGCTGTTATTCACCATCTTAGCAGTAGAGGGCGCAGCATCACTGGCCCTCATGTGGGATCTGAACTGGGGCCCTGCTGCTCAGAGCTGGCGTCCCAAGCCAATTCTTAACCAACACGCCCCTTGGCCAGCCTGGTAATAACATTCTGTATAGGACCATCCTGTCCTTTTACAATACATTGAGTGTACCTGGCCCTCACCACTAAATGCCCTTACAAATTTGTGAATGCTCTTGGTGGGGGAGGGGGATACCCCCTTGATTGAGAACTACTGCTTTAAGAATTTGTTCTTTTATTCAGTTAAAGTACAGTAAAGCCTTGGATTGCGAGTAACTTGGTTTGCGAGTGTTCTGCAAGACGAGCAAACATTTCTAATACATTTTAACGTGATAAACGAGCAATGTCTTGCAATACAAGTAGTTTGTTTCTGGAACGAATTATGCTTGCAAACCAAGGTATTACTGTAATTAGTTTTTCCTATGCAGTTCATTTGAGATGAACTTTCATATTTCTGCTCTTCTGCAGTGGTGGGTCTGTCTACCTTTCTGAACAGGCCAAGGGATCTTCCTCCCAGAACAACCCTTCCCTCTCTTATTCATTGCTATAAGAAGAGAAACTCATTTTTCTATGTTGGAGCCTTTGAGTAAGGTCTGAACAGTTTTTGCTCTTGTGTTGTGAAAGTAGAAAGATAAGGATTTTGGTGCACAGTTGACTAGATAGATGCCTGGAAGTTGATGCCATGCTCTTGCTTGTGTTTTCCAGGTGCTTTGGAACTCTTCATGGGAACAGAAAATAGTTGTCAGTGAAATAAATGAGGGAGTTCAGTGTGCAGGAGGCTTCCTTAAAGGGAGTGAGTTGATGTATCAGGAGGTAGAATCCTGGGGTCCCAGCTCTTTCTATAAGTATCTGTGACCTTGGGCGAGACACATCTCCTCTCTTGAGCCTCATCTTTGTTATTTTAAAAATAGATGTGTAATCCTCGGCAGCCAGCCTGTAAAGGTTGTTTCCCAAATCCTATGAGGATACACAGCAGTCACATTTGTCTTCTCTTGGTTCCTACACTTTCTTGGTCTGTGACCCTCTCATGCCCTGTTCCCTATGCCTGGAATGCTTTTCCTTTTATTCTGTACATGTATAACTCTTTCTGATCCTTTAGGGTTCAACTTAAATTTCTCCTCAGAGTCCACTCTTAAGACTGTCTCCCTCCGATTAATTTCTCCAGTCACTCACCTGTTAACCTTAATAGCACTTATACTTTATAAATATTTTATTTTATTTTATTTATTATTTTTAAAGATTTTATTGGGGAATCGGGGAATAGGAACAGACAAGTTGCTGCCTTTCTGTTCTTCAGTCTAGTTGTGGAAGACGTTGCTTCACTGGCCCATGTTGGTATTATCATTGCGCTCTTTCCGGGTGAGGCAGATCGGTCACCGGCCCCTGGACGGCCACTCACAGTGGCTCTTGGCAGCTCACGCTGGCTGCCAGCCACTCATGCTGGCTGCCAGCCACTCGTGGTAGCTCACGGCAGCCCACTGCAGCAGGGGCTGCAGCCTACGCTGTCGCTGGCGACTCATGGCAGCCCAGCTCCAAGTCGAGCTGTTGTTCACCATCTTAGCTGTAGAGGGTGCAGCGTCACTGGCCCTCATGTGGGATCCGAACCGGGACCCTGCTGCTCAGAGCTGGTGTCCCAAGCCAATTCTTACACAACACGCCACTCGGCCGGCCATATAAGTATTTTATTTATCTGCTTACTTTTTCTGTTTAGTTTGAGTAAATTTTGAGCTCCATGAGTGCAGGATTGTGCCTCATGATCATTATTATAACCCTTGCATTGTGTGTGCCTGGCACAAATACTTGTTGGGTGAATGAATTTGATTGTCTTGTGTCCATCGTCTAATCATCATAACTCTATGAGGTAAGACTTTTTATTCTCATTTTACAGGTGAGGAAACTGAGGTTTAGAGGGAGGTTAAGGAACCTACACAGGTCAGATAGCTAATAGGTTGTGGAGCTGGGATTGGAATGCAGGTCGACAAGCGGCAGAACCTGGGCTCTTAACCATTACACTATTCTACTACCTCTCATCCTAAAACATCAGGAAGCTTGCTAAGATCCTGGAAATTGCACTAGCCTGTGAGTCAGAGGACTAGGCTCATCTCCTAGTTGGGCTACTAATTAACTACCTGATTTGTAGCCTTGGGCAAGTGAGTCATTTAGCCTGAGTCACCTTTTTTTTTTTTTTACCTATATGATGGAGATAGTACCTGTCCTGCTTATCTTGCTGGGTCTCCTGAGATAGTGTTTAGAAAAGCCAAATAACATACAAATGGAAAGTGGTGTTCCTATAGAGACACTTTTCCTGTAGTTCTCTGCATTCTTTCATCTCCTTAGAATTAGCTGGGCAGAGAGATTTAGAACTGTGAACTATTTCCCCAAAATGGAAGGTAGTGCTCTCTACTGAAATCTGACCTACACTGATGGACCAGTAGTAATAATGAATGCCATTGAGAAGAGCTGCTTTATAGGATCGGAGTTAGAGCGTCCCTTTTTATATTAAAATGCAAGTTTTGCTGTAAGGTGTTTAACTCCTAATAGTATCCTTTTTATCTCAGAATATGGATTTCTAGATGTAGGGAAGAAGCAGAAGATCTACCTGTTGGAAGGAAGAGGTTGCCTGTATTCTGGGTCCTACTAAAAAGTGGCTGGTCATTGAGGGTTTCACTCCAATTCGTTAGTCATATGTGTGTATACACGTGCATATTCAGAAAAATCTAAACTGTTCTCTGTTGTCACCAAGGTATCAACTGGGGCAGATAAAATGTGACTTTTCATAAGTCTTTAAACATGCTAGCAGGCTATCTCATGGGTTCTGTTTTGCTGTCACTCTAGGGTACTCAAGTGATTTAATTTTCTCTGTTCTTAAATAATTAGGGAGAATTGCCAACTCCATTGGAGTGGATCAGAAAGCCTCTTTGTGCCTCACCATTACATACGTGTGCTAGAGGTCCTTTACATGGTTTCTGGAAAAGGAAAAGCATTCTGGGGTCTCCAAAGAGCATGATGGGTCCCCTGCCCTGCAGAAGTTCTATTCTTAATGAAGATATTTTTTTTTAAAGCAGAGTTTTTAGTTCTCTAACCATGAGGACTTAATTTTCAATAAAAATAAAAAAGTTCCCTTGAGGAGAAGGTAGTTTCTTAAAGGTCACAGTTAATTCTTCCTCATTTTGGTGTGAAAGGTGTTGCAAGAAACGGTGGCTTCACTCTTAAAAGTGTTTGTTTTATGGGATGTATACATTTTGCTACTAAACAAAGACACACCCCAAATATGTCACAAGGAATACTTTGAACCAGGCCACTCTTAACCAAAGAAATGCAATTCTAGTTCCTTTTGGGAAAGGGAACATGCTTTATATTTTACAAATGGGATATTCAGCCCAAGCTTATTGGGCACTAATATTTTATAGTAAACCCAATTCTAAAACTAAATTTCAATTTTGATAGTTTCAAAACTGGAAAAAACCTCACAGGGAAGTGATGATAACTTAAATGGGTCCTGGTCCTACTAAATAGGGGTGTTTTTAATGACAGTGGGTCCCTGAGGTGGTGGTACTAGAATCTTGAACTTAACCTGGAACCTAAATCTTAAATCCAGTCTTTTAGAGTGATGGATGAGTATAAATTTCATTCTGTTTCTTTTCCAAGCTCTGTCATGGTCTAGTATGAATCAAAATGTTCTTAGTGATTACTGGTTGGGTACAGGCTTGAGTATGAGAAAGGACTTCATAGACCCAGCACTTTTCAGTTCTGAATGTTAGGTTCTCATAAGCCCCCAGTTTTATCCTTGAATCCAGCAGTTTGGTTCCTGATTTTGATATGCTGAATGGCTAAGGAGTGAATTGTGGGTATGAATTAATAACCTCAAGAACAACCCTCAAGTATGAAGCAAATAAAGAACCAAGTAACCTCAAAGCAGCATCTGGGGTAGTTTCTAGACTGTTGAGACTGTTTACGGTGAGAACTCCCAGGAGCTGTTAGAATTGAGAGGACCATCTTCCTTTGTTGGGAATAAAGAGGAAGGGGGAATTCACTGGGTCCCTGTAAATGTGAAGTTAGAGGAGGTGTTATAAGAATTTATAATGGACTCTTGGATCTATAATAAAGAGGCAAAGAAGAGCTCTCCTGATTTCTGTGAAAGGTTCAAAAGGTTTTCAAACTTGACTCTGCCCAGTATTCTCTAGAGGTCTGGTTAACAATGCAGATGACTAAACTGTGCTCCCAGAATTCAGTAGAGCCGAGAGACCCAAGAATCTGAATTTGTAACAAATGATTCTGAAAATGTAGTCAGAAGGCCATCTGTATCTGAATCTCAGCTCTACCATGGATGTAGCTTTTCTCTCCCTACACAGGAAGAACTCGGAATGCCTTTTTGGTGCATTCATTAGCGTTATTTTTAATATTACTAAACCAGGCAGACACTTACTAAGCAGGATCCATACAAATCTTTTCATTTGCTCCCAGAGGGTAGATTCACCCAGAAAAGCATTGTTCATTATTTGATGTTTTCTTTTGCCTGGAACTAAGCATTTTTCTCCTACAGATAGGCCCAAGCCAATCTGCCTACTGCCTCCGTTCTGAGAACTGAAGTTGCTCCAATTAATTGTGGCAGTGTCCCCTTTCTTTCTGTGCTTGTCTTCTCCCAGGTTTTCTCCTAAGGCACAGCTGCCATTGTCTGCTTGTGCTATAGAAGGGCTTACTGAGTGATACCCTCTTCTATGTATCCCTAGCCAATAGCTAGACAAGTCAAGATTTTAGCATGAATCCAGATTTTAAATGGACAAAATACCTCTCCGCTTTTCTCTTACTGACCCACAAGTATGAGACTTTGTGTATGGGTGTGGAGATCGGTAGAGCTGAGACAGTCATTTATTCAACTGGTATTTATTGAGTGCATTACTTTGTTCTTTCTATTGACGTAAGAACATTTAAACCTGTAAAGAATTTTTATAAAAGTTTATTTGAGCCAAACAGGATATGCCTGGAAGCAGGATCTCAACAGAGTGAGATAAATGCTTCCAAGAAACCAGTTTGCAGCTTCTTTTATTCATTTGGAATCAAGTAGGAAACTAAGGAAGATTACAGGAAGGTGGGAGAGAGCAAGGTAGGGATCCAATCACAGGATAGTTAACAAGATTATGTGCTGTCTTGAGGGTGGTTACCCTTATTTCAAAGATGCTTAAACTAGATGCACAGAAACAACGGACAGGGCTTGCTTCAGGCAAAGATAAACCTTTTTGCTTAAGAAATTATATACCTGGCATGACTACCCACCATGACCTGCCCAGTTAGGAATTTATGATCAGATCCCCCTGTGAAGTTTCCGTAGAACCCCTTTTCTATGTACTTTGCTAAGAATCCTTGCTTCCTCACCCCTGAAGACTGAATATTGCAGTTTCTGGAAGATTTTACCTTCTTCATCAGGTCCTCTGTGGAATAAACAAATTCAGAGTTTTGTCCAAGAGGCTGCTAAGTGGATATTTCCTCTCTACTCTTCACTCACACTATTCATTCTTTCAAAAACCTTAGTTCTGGGCTGGGGCAGGTGATCTTTTCTTAGTGGTTCCAGTTAAGTGCCTACTAAGAAATTCCTCATATGTCCTAATACAAGTGGTCCACTATCTTCTCAATGAGAATATCAAAAGAAAAACTGTTTTTCAAACTCTTCATGTGTGTCTTTGACTTCAGTATCTTTGTTATTCATAGAGCCACTTTTCTTTCTAGTCATTGAGCACTGCTTTCTAGAAGTATGATCCACCATTTTTGTTATCTGTCTCCATAAAATTTATCCCCAGCCACAAATGCCCATAAGGAACTGTAAGGAACAGTTTTCCTTGGTCTTGTAAGTGTATGCCTCTGAGCTCCACAACATTGACACTTTAGTGTGGTTTTCAGTAATTTTTAAAGCCTTGTTTATGATAGCCAACACTGGTGACTGAAATGTCATTCCCTCTGGAATAATGATTAAATCTGTGTTACATTTGAGTATTTTTTTTTTTTTACCCGAAGTAAAGAACTGAAAAAAATGCTCCAGGCTGAGAGACTTTATGCAGACTTTGGCTTTAAGGTGATACCTTAATTCCTGAAGGATAATTTTTGGAGAAGCCTCAGCTTACATTTAGGAATATGCAGTCATCTTGATCATAGTGAATTAGACTTGTCATAGCATGGCTCCAGTTTTCTTGTTGGTAGTCCCTTTGGTTCTCAAAGTATAGGTAAGTAAGCCATGCTTCACAAAGGCTTGTTCTGAAATTAGTCACCTCTGCAGTATCATTTAAGGTCAAAGTTAATTTGTTAGCATGTGGGAGAAGCTTAAATCTGAAGTCACCCAGATGATCTAGGACAGAGGTAGGAGGAGGAACCCAAGACCTTAGATCCCAACTGGTTTGGTCATTCTACCTACATTTTACAGCTCTTTGGAGATCTTTTCATTTGTTTCCCCGAAATACCCATTTTTCCTACTGAGAATAGTGCTTTTCCTTAGAAAGAGCTATTAGGATTCTTTCATCCTGATGCCTGCCCAAGTACCCTGGGAATCCTACAAAGATTTGAGGAAGTCCTTGAGATTCCAACCCAAACCAATAAAGTACTTGGTCTACCATAAATACAAATGAACTTTCTGTAATTTTGTTCTATTTAGATCATTTACACATTTAAAATTCTCTAAAGTATAATATCATCTAAATCAGCTTTTCAAAGAAACTTTTGAAAACACTACTCCCTACTGTAACAAGCATTACCAAATACCCATGTATACCATATGCTGTTAGATTTCCTCAATCCTGGTCAGATATGGCCGAACATTCATGCCATTGCAGCCAGTCAACCTGGAGAACTATGGCAAGGCTAAGACCTGTGATGAAGGCTGGCTTGCACACCAGCTGCCTTCCATCTTAATATCTCATGAGCCCAGTCAGGTTAGCTGTGTTTAATTGATCTCTTTCCTGCCTCCCCTGTCAGCCCAGAGGCTAAACGCAACATAAAAGGACAGGGAATCTAAGCATTTCCAGTATTTTGAGGTATAGGAATCTCCTATGAAACGGCAGACCTTTGAGAAATAGTATGAGCTGTTCTGTGTTTGCTGTGGCTTTGGAAAACCTTTGGATTCTTCTACTGAAAATCTGTTTGAAAAAAAAAAATCTTTTTAATGAAACAGTGTGAGTCACAAATCAGCCACTCCTTCTCATAATAGCATTTCTCACCAGGGGAATTTTTGGTAGCTGTTGGGGGAAGGATTTGAGTAGGTTGTGGATGATAAATCCCTCTGTGGAACATAACCAGAGGCTGCCATATCAGAACTCTGGTGCTTTCCACGCTGACAGCGAGCCCTGAATTCAAAGTGCAGGACCGCAGAATAGAAGGGGGAGGCCTATGCTCAGTGAATAGCATGACCAATGAGATTGGTGTTTCAACCTTCAAACTCAATCCATTAAAACACCATTGTAGTGTAATAGGATCGTAAAGCCTGAGGCCTTGGGTCAGAAGGCCTGAGGTCATTTAGAGGAAAAGCATCATATTTCTGGTTAAGGGATGCCTGTGGACCTAATGATGAGAATATAAGAGTCATGAGAGTGCCTTCTTTTTCCGTATTGTGAAATGGTGGCATGGCACTTGGCACTGGCCATGGGACTACTTGACACAGAGAGGATTCATTCAAGGTCATCTGTGCTCTTAAGATTTTTAGGTCTAATAAAGCACTTAGAATGACACCCAAGGAGATCACATCACCCACAGCCAGTCAGTTTCTTTGTAGGATGGTGAAAAGGAAATGGCTAGAGATATTAGAACAAGCCAGGATTATGATAACATCCAAAATGCCTATCCTCAACCCCTGCCCGCTCAAACCTGAGTTTTGATGGTTGCCAACTTCAGTGACTTACAGCTAGTTCTTCTTCCGTCCTCATGTCTGAACTACTGGCTTATGTAAGCTACAGACAGGGGAAAGTCTGAAAGGTTACTACAACTGTGTTAAGATTTGCTTTCCTTTGGAAAAGCATAGCTGTCTCCACTCAGTTTTCCTGGCTTTGTACTTTTCTTCAAAGCCTCTTACCAGTTCCAAGTCTCTCAAGCTCAATAAAGAGGAACAGGAAGTCGGCGTTTGATGCCTTAGAGCCAGCAATAGCTAATAGAGAAAAAGACACAAGCACGGAAATGGAGGGTACTGGGCCTTGCTGGTATCAGGCCTGTAGGATTATAGACATCCTTCAAAGATGACTTGAACCAACTCTTTCAAACAAGGAACAAGCAGTAGGAACCTTTCTGAGAGGACTAATTTTCTTAGGTTATATAGTAGAGGCTCAACATTTTTAATTGAGGGCAGAATTACAAAGTATCTATTATTGCCTGAGGATTTCAAAATGCTTAAGGAAAAAGTGATTCTGACTTTTATAAAATAGCAGGAATTACTTCCCTGTCTTTCTTCCATTAGGGGCCTCAGGGTACGTCCTGTCAGGATCCAAGCTGGAGCCTGACTCTTCCTTTTTCCTGTCTGTTCACTTTTATTAGTTGAACCCTAACGTTTCAGTGCTGTGATTGCAAAATGGGAAAGTCATAGGGGTTTGTGCTATTTCGATTTTAGTTTCACTTGCACATTTCAGGAAATCAAATAGTGGTGTGACTCTGAATAGCAGCTCTGGTCTCTTGGAATCTTTTCAAAAAGTGAACTATTTCAGGCATTCAAAAGAGATAATGTACTTTATCTACCAAGCAGATTAATAAATAAAACATTACAGATGTAATTGTATGTACCCTGCCAATTTCCATTTTCCAACTTCCCCAAGGTAACCTCTGCCCGGACTCCTGTTTATCATCCTATGTATGTTCATACTTTTACTTCATGTTACTATCCAAAACAGTATTTATTTAATTTATATAAACTCTTATCATAATGTCTCTACCCTTTCGTATCCTTATATGTATATACCTCAAAATGGCTCTGTAAATCCATTGTACTACTTACTGTTCTAACACATTCCTTTTCACTTGCTGTACTCCATTGTATGAATATAACACAAATATCACCATTGTGGATCCCTTCTCTTATCAATGGATATTAAAGTTATTTTCACTTGCTTTGAGAATTTTTTCTGTTCCCTTACATTACTTGAATGAGAGTTTTTCTAGGGTATATCCTTAGTCTTGAAATAGCTGGGTCATAGGGTCTATATATATCTTCAACTCTTAATTAAATATTGCCCAGTAGCTCTCCAATGTGCTTGTACCTATTTACACTCCCCAAATAGCATATTTTCAGTTGTTGCACGTCCTTGCCAAAACTTCATATTGGCATAGTTTAATTTTGTCAAGCTCTGGTGGGTGTGAGATGGCATATCATTGTGATGTTGTTATTTATATATTTGATGATATACTATTTACATATAATTAATACATTAATATTGTATATTTAATCATGTTTTCTCTTCTATGAAATACTTGTTTGTGCCTTTTACCCATATTTATATTGGATGGTTCACACTTACTAGTTTGTATGAATTTGTGTATTTGTTTCGTTTTGTTTCCAGATAATTCTTTGTCATATGTAATACAGATGTATTTCTCCCAGTTTGTGGATTATCTCTTTATTCTCTTTGTGATTTCTTATGGTTAACAATTTTAATGTAATTGAATATTCCAGTATTTTCCCTTATGACTTGTGTGTATTGTGTCTTAAGGAAGATTTTCTTTTCCTGAGGTTATAAAGATATAATCTTATGTTTTCTTCTAAAAGTTTTTAAATTTGGCCTTTCATATTTAAGTACTTAATCCTTGGAGAATTAAATTGTTTGAATGGGGTAAGATAAGGGTATATTTTCCCTTTTTTTTATATGAATAACCAGCTCTCCTAGCAACAAGTGAGGAATGATAGGTCTTTTCCTACTGATTTGCAGAACCATTTCTATCATATATTAAGTTTCTTTCCAGGCATGGATTTGTTCCTGGGCTTTTTTTCTGTTCCATTGGTCAATTTGTCTATCCTTCTGTTAATACTTTCTTAATTACTGTAGTTTTGTCTTGCTGTGTAGAAGGGCAAATCCTTTCATCTTGTTATTTATTCTTTTTCAAAGCTCTGTTGTCTAAATGAACTTTCTGGGGACAAATAAGGGAATCCAGATAGAAGGAACAAAATGAAGTACAAAGTACCAGGAACTGCTCTGTTTATAGCTGGTATTCTTAATGACAGGACCTTTGGCAAACCCACCATAATGGGCAGTTTCAAATTTCCCCCCTACTATATTGCACTAACAATAACATTTCCCTATGTCTTTGTATTGCAAATAGAAAAATAAACAGTTCTGTATGTTACAGACAACAACAATAAAACCAGCAAAACTGGTTAGCTATTTTTGGCATTTTTTGCTTCCAGATAAATTTTAGAAACAGTTTTGTCAACTTCTATGGGGGAAAAAACTATTAGGATGTTTATTGGAATTTCATTGAATTTCTCAAGCACCATCTCTATAAAATTGAATCTACCTATGAACATGATGGGAATGGACTTACAGATGTAAGAATAGATTTATTTTTATGTTTTAAAATTTTTTAAAGTAATTTCAGACTTACAGAAAAGTTGCAAAGTTTATAAAAATAGTTGCAAAGTTTACAAAAATAAATATTGCATATCCATCACTCAGAATCCTCAAATATTATTAGAAAGACATAAGTAGTTGATGTCCATTTAGTTCTTAACTCTGCAGAGCAGCTTAAGGTCTTAAGAAATGAAATTTCTCCAGTCTGAGTAATCTCCATTGATCCGCTCCTGGAAATGGGAAAACCACGTGATCTTAAAAGTGACATGGTGTCTGAAGAAGTGGCTAGGCCTAATACCAAGATCTACTTTCATCAGTTTCCTGTATCCTTATATGGACTAAAGTAGATTCAGTCCCAACCCCTGCCCAAGGTTTGTGATCCGATCCCATCTGTTGAAAGACAGGTTTCTTGTTCTTCAATTGAGAGTCTTCTCCCAGCTGTAGGCTAAAGAATTCAGGTCAAGTCTGGCTAAGCATGACTTGAGAATGGAGGCTTGGCTTGGCCGAGCCAGAGGTGCCTTCATGGGAGGAATGGGACATCCCCTCCTCCCGCCTTGGGAGAGGCAGTGTGTGGCAGTGGTTAAGGTTGCAGGCTCAGAATCAGACTGCCTTAGATTTGAATCCCAGTGTTGCTGATGTGTAGTTTGGAACCTTGAATAAGTGACTTAATCTTGTGCCTTAATTGCTTTACCTCTAATATAAGGCTAATCATAATTATATGTATCATACAGGACTCTTTTATGAATTAAATGAGTTTCTAGGCATATCCACATCACTCAAAACAGTGTCCATCAGATAGTAAGTGATCAGTAAATGTAACCTCACTATTAATTATTGTCTTTGGTGAAAGCTTTATAATTTTTAAAAGATCTTGAATCCATTTTATTAGATTTATCACTAGGTACCTTATAGTTTTTTGGTTATTACTGTAAATAGTAGCTTTAAATTTTTTTGTAATTGTTTCAGTTTTCTAGTATATCCAGCAGACTTGTTGGACTCTTATAGGTCTAATAGTTTTAATGGGAAACATCTACAGAGAAAATCCAAGAGAATCGTGTCTGCAAATAATGACTTTTTTGTTAATCATCTAATGTGTCACTTCTCTTACTTTAAGATTTCTAGCTAGTTCCTCCAGTAAAAAGTCTATTTGAATCTATAATCGTGGGTATCCTTGTTTTCCTCATATTAAAGGGAGTGCTTCTTGCATTGGAAGTGTTTATGTTTTTCATATATATTTTGTATTCCATTCTATTCTTAATTTGTTAAATTAATATCACAAATGGCTATTTTATCAAAATTTTCCCTCGCTAATGTGTTACTATCCTACCTGGGATTTCTGCATATATGTTATGAAATTTCACTCGTAATTTTATTTTCATACTGTCATTCTCTTGTTATTTAGATTAATGCAGCTTTTAAAAAGGAGTTTAGGAATAGATGTTCATTCTTTTCTGGAAGAGTTTGTATAATGGCATATTAGAATTCTGGCTGCAAACAGATTGCACACTCACAGAGGTAATTGAATCAAACTTAATTGAAGAGACAGTTTACAAAGGTGTGGGCAGGATTAAAGGAACTAATAGTGAATGGGGGAAGCACCCAGAGACTGGCCACAGTATGGAAAGCTATTACCACTCGTAGATTTGGAGTCCTCGGTGAGGGAGCCATTATCAAACCCGGTGAGAGTCGTAGCTCCAGGACATGTCTCACAGAACTGTGGACTTAACATAGAAGAATGAAGCCACTGCATACCATGGCAAGGCACAGAAAGAACCAAGTAATAACCTCTCAGGTATCTTGTCCTCCAGTCTCCTGCTGGTGCTTCCCATTGGCCAAACCTAGCAGAAGTTTAGGAGGCGAGGGAACTATGTTCAGACTTATTAGCCTTGTGGAGCACAGAACAGAGAGGAAACAGATAGAGACATAGGAAATATCTGTACTTTGAATGCTTGGTAGAACTTATATGTAAAATTCTCCTGTAAAGCTATCTGGGCCTAGGACTTTTTTTGCTGAGTAGGTTTTTATCTAGTGATTCAAATTCTTCAATGTTTTTGGCCTATTTACGTTTTTTATTGTGTCAGTTTTGATAAGGAATATGTCAAGGCAATCTCTGTGTCTATCTCTGTATTATGCCCCCTTTTTATTCCTAATATTATTTGTGTGGTTTTTTTGTTTGTTTTATTTTTGATAAGTCTTGCCAGAGCTCTATTTTATTAGTTTATTTTTAAAGGACCAGCTTTTGATTTTGTCAATTGCCTTTCTTCCCGTCTATTTCGTTACTTTCTGCTCTTAACTGTATTTTATCTTTCCTTCTGCTTTCCTTACGCTTACTTTGTGTTTTTCTAACTTCTTGAGATGGACCCTATGCTTATTGACTTTTCAGTCTGCTTTTCTAATATAGGCATTTAAGGCTCTAGAATTTTTCTTTGAGCACTTCTTGAACTAGATCCCATGATTTTAGGTATTTTCGAATTTCTAGTATTTGATTCATATATATTTTGAAATTTTCAAACATTATTTATGTTGGCCTCCAACTTAATTGCATTATAGTCACAGAGCAGTCTGTCTGATATTGATTTTTTTTGTTTTTTATTGATACTTGATTTGTAGCATACTACTACATAGTCAGTTTCCATAAATATTTCATTTGTGCTTGAGAAGATAGTTGGGTGAGATTTGATTCTGTATAATCCTAGATCAACTTTATCAGTTGTGTTGTCCAAATATTTCATATCTTACTAAATTTTGGTGTTCCTGATCGACCAGTTTTTGAAAGGAACTATGTTAGAATCTCTGTGACTGGAATTGCTAACTTCTTTTTATAATTTTGTCAAATTTTGTTGTATATAATTTGAAGTTCTTTTAAGTGCATAATTGTTTAGAATTGTTTATATCTTCCTAGAGAATTGTTGTTTTTTTAAAAGATTTTTATTGGGGAATTGGGGGGATGGGAACAGCGCTGGGGAATCGGGGGAAGGGGAACAGACAAGTTGCTGTCCTTTTGTTCTTCAGTCTAGTTGTGGAGGACGTTGCTTCACTGGCCCAAGTTGGCACCATCATTGCGCTCTTCCCGGGCGAGGCAGATCAGTTGCCGGCTTCTGGACGGCCGCTCACTGCGGCTGCTGGCCGCTCACGGTGGCTGCTGGCCACTCACGCTGGCTGCTGGCTATACACCGTAGCTGCTGGCTACACATGGTAGCCCATGACAACCACTGCAGCAGGGGCTGCAGCCCACACCGTTGCTGGTGACTCATGGCAGCCCAGCTCCAGGTTGAGCTGTTGTTCAGCATCTGAGCTGTAGAGTGTAGTGTCACTGGCCCTCCTATGTGGGATCCAAACCGGGGCCTTCTGGCATCCCAACCCAGTTCTTAACCAACGCGCCACTCGGCCAGCCCTAGCTTGAGTTTTCTTTATCGCATGTCTCCATTTTTATCTCCCTTCACTCCCCACCATCTGGAAGCTTACAGTTCTTTTAGAGGGTACTCTTAAACTTTTGGCCCACATACTTGAATAAAATCTAAAGTTTAATCAGTATCATTACTCTTTTCCCAAATAATGTAAGAACCCACAGTTTGTCTTATACATATTTGTGGTTCAGTATTGTAATCCCACTTTGTTTTTATACCCTAGAATTTGTTGTTGCTCTTCTTATTTGATAAAGTCTGCTTGTTTCCCCTACCTGCTTACCAAATTTTTTGCTTACTGTTCCTTTTATCATGCTTTATTCATCTTTCTGTTAAATTTCCTTCTTCCAGAGGTAGGCTCTAGATTTTTTTTCAGTGAGAGTCTATTAATACTAAACTTTTTTTGTTTGTCTAAAAGTGTTTTATTTATCATAACCATTGAGTGATTATTTAGCTGGATATAAAAATCTGGGTTGGCAGTTATTTTTTTCTCAGCAATTGGATGATGTTATTCTATTCCATTATCTTCTGGCTTCTAACATTGCAATTGAGAAGTCTGCTTCTCAACTCTTTTGTTTGTTTTTTTTAAACATTTTTCTTTTTTTAAACTTCATTGGGGAACAATGTGTTTTTTCCAGGACCCATCAGCTCCAAGTCAAGTCGTTATCTTCAATCTAGTTGCGGAGGGCGCAGCTCACTGGCCCATGTGGGAACTGAACCAGCAACCCTGTTGCTCAGAGCACATGCTCTAACCACCTGAGCCACTCAGCCGTCCCTACTTCTCAACTCTTATAAGTTGATCTGTTTGTTTTCCCCTAGCTGCCTTGTCTTCTCTTACTGGTGTTCTGCAACTTTACTGTCATGTGTTCAGGTTTTGATTTATTTTTATTTATCCTGCTTGCTATTTGTCCTTGAATCTGAGATTATATATCTTTCAAAGCATCTGAGAAATTCTCAGTCATTTATCATTTCAAATTTTGCCTTTCTTTTATTCTCCCATCTTTCCTTTCGGAAATCCTGAAGTCATCTATTAGTCTTTATTCTATCCTTCATGTTTCTTAAAGTCTTTTGCAGTTTTCAACTTTTTTTTTTTTAAGGTTTTTATTGGGGAATTGGGGAAGGGCCACAGTGTTAGGGAATTGGGGAAGGGGAACAGCCAAGTTGTCCTTCAATCTTAGTTGTGGAGGGCACAGCTAGCTCAGTTCCAAGTCCAGTCGCCATCCTGCCGCCCGTCTGCAGTTCGCGGACGCTCAGCTCAAGGTGCTGTGTTCAATCTTAGTTGTGGGTGGGCATAGCCAACCATCCCATTTGGGAGTTGAACAGGAAACCTTGTTGCTAAGAAGGCATGCTCTAACCACTGAGCCATCCAGCCACCTGTCGGCAGATCAGGGCAGCTCAGCTCAAGGTGCCATGTTTAGTCTTAGTTGCGGGTGGGCATAGCTCACCATCCCATGCGGGAGTCGAACCTGCAACCTTGTTGTTAGGAACATGTGCTCTCACCAACTGAGCCATCCTGCCACCTGTTGGCAGCTCAGCGGCTGCTCAGCTCGGGCTGACTCGAACCGCTGTTGCTCAGAGCTCAAACTCTTGAGCGAGCTCTTAACCAACTGAGCCACTCAGCCGGCGCCCACCCATTTACTTTTATATTTTATTGAACTACATTTTAAATTCCTTGGAATGACTTGGTGAGTTGGTTCCTTATTGCTGTCAATTGTGTAAAAACAAACAAAAAATGAGTAAATCACCTTGTTTCCATGGTTCTAGCTTTCCTCTTTGGGAATGTAAGTAGCATTGGCTAGCTGCTTTCTTTTCTCATCCTGCTCAAAAATTCCATGAAGCTGTATTACTGGCATTATACTGTTGAGCAAACAAGCACTATGAACAGGGAGGCAGGAAGCTGGAAACCCATCATCATTTTGTTCTCTACTCCCAGAGGAAGAGAAGCTCCTGAGTCATTTCGGGAAACCTTTCAGCACTGTACCTCTTGGGAGCTCACAGCTGTGGCAAGGATCTGTTTCTATGGCAACAGAAGGCTTAGCTCTTCCTCTGTACTGAGGATATGCCGAGGGAAGTTACAGGATAAACTTTTAGAGCTTTCCAGTTTCTCAAGAGGCTCGATGTGGTCTCTTCTAGATGGCTGTCCAACACAGTAGCCACTAGCCACATGTGGCTATTTAAATTACAATTATTTAAAATTTAGTTTCTGAGTCACACAAGCCACATTTCAAGTGCTTAATAGCCACAAATTGCTAGTGACTGCTATAATTGGACAGTACAGATATAGAACATTTCCATCATTGCAGAAAGTTCTATTGGACAGTGCTGTTCTGAACACTTCCACAGTATTTTACAGTACATAGAGAATTGGTGAACGGGTAGTTTCAGAAAATGGATGAAGTGAACCTGTTGATACCCAGACTCTAGAAGGCTCTCTCTGGCGTAACTGCCATTCTACACCATCTATGTATATGGAGAATTCAGAGAGGGTGTTGCATTCTAAGAGTGATTTATGGGGTGACATGGTGAACACAAACCTTACCTATAATTTGGTAACATGGGAAGAGGGGAAGCCAGTGAAGTAGAAAGGTGAATGAACCTTGGGGAAGATGAAGAAAACTTAACTACATGAGCATACTGATTTTATGCAGTTGTGATTAAACTGAGAATAGGGAAGTTGGGTTTATGATTTGACTGGAGAAAACCAACCCAAGTTCATATTACTTGAAGTTTAACTCAGGCTGGAAATTCCTTGTAATGAAATTATCTTTCTCCACTCCCTTAAATTGCCATCTCATTCTCCTTTGAGTTGCTATAGAACAGTTAAAGATTCTAAAGAAAAGAAATACTCCCCGAAACATACACACACCCACACCTTCTTCAAGTATAGCAACATTTCACAGTGACTGGACTCCAGATAGACCAAGAATAGGAACAATGTGGGTCACACGACCCCTGCCCGAATAGGCTACACAGAGGGAAAAGTCACTGACCCCGACCTTGTTCTTGGCCCATGGCAGACATTGCTAAAACTTACTTAATTCGTTATTATGGAACTCTACATGGACTCAGAATCCTTCTTTTTTTTTTTAAAGATATTATTGGGGAATTGGGGGAGGGGAACAGCATTGGGGAATTGGGGAAGGGGAACAGACAAGTTGCTGTCCTTTTTTGTTCTTCA
>NW_017731452.1:3297491-3303115 GCF_001890085.2 Hipposideros armiger | reverse complement strand
GCTTAGTTGGTTAGAGTGCAGTGCTCATAACACCAAGGTTGCCAGTTCCATCCCTCCATTCCCCCCCACCCCCATTGGGCCACTGAGCTGCGCCCTCCACAACTGGATTGAAACAACTACTTGACTTGGAGCTGATGGGTCCTGGAAAAACACACTGTTCCCCAGTTTAAAAAAAAAAAAAAGATAAAGGTAATTTGTATTGGAAAAGGGTTTAATACTTCATACTTCATATTGGTGATTATTGTAGGCTTGGCAAAGATAGCTTAGACTTGACTTTCTGGAAGAAATCTGAAAGAAAAAGGTGGCATGTAAGATTACTGGGAGGGATTTAGAAAGAATTCAGAGGCAGCATTTGTAGAAGGAAAAGAAGTTGTAAAGAAAAAATGCCCTACAGCAGATGAAGGGGTTGGAAAAGATGAACCAGTAGGAGCTCTGCAGACACAGAAAAGGGAACAGATCTTTGTGGTTTTTCAACCAACTGGTTTTTTTGTTTTTTTTTAAGCAAATCTGGGAGTATGGGTTGTTGTTTTTTTCCCCCCTCATCACAAAAATAATCAGAATATTCATTATAAAGATTTCAAACACTAATGTAAGAAGCAAAAGTTCCCCGTGATCGCTTTGGTATGTATTTCTCCAGATTTTTGCCCCATGTAAGGAAATTGAAGTCACATTACCATTTCACAACTTCTGCTTTTTGTTGTTCTATGTTATTCCATGTGTATGTGTGGATTTTTTGTTGTTGTTTTGGATTGGGCCTCTGTTTTAATTTCCAGAAGTTTAGCATATCTGGAAGTGGAACCTATTCACAGCAAATCACCTTCATCACCCAGTCCCCCGCCATTGTATCTGTTTGGGTGAAGTCATGATATAATAGTTTGTTGTCTATAAAATTTGCCCAGAAATGCTTTTTTACCCATTGCTAGAGAAAGACCATGTCTACTATTGGGTTGTCGGAGAAGTCATGACGCATTTTTGCAACGAAAAACAGAAAAAATACATCATGACTTTTCCAACAACCCAATATTTGGTCAAAACTTCCCAGTAAGTTGTTATAAGAATACCGCAGGGAAAGATCACAAAGTCCCTCTTATAAATTTAGTCTGTTCTCATAGAGCAATTAAATGGTCAACTAGAAAGAGCCCAGAGCTCAGCCCCAACTGCAGAAGACATTTGGTAATTGAATCACACGGGGCAGTAGGATTCACAGAAGCCCATTGTCTCTCTCTGTCTTCAATTCTAAAGCAATCTGAATATGTCTAACATGTACCAGAATTCACTGCTTCTTCCCGTTTTTCTTTCTGATGGGATGATTGTTTCTGCCATAGGTAGACTTAGAGCCTAAAACATTTTGATATTTGGATCCACAGTCTGAGCTACTCTATGAGACAATACCAGGTGGGGGCTGGGGGTAGAGACATTTCAACCCAGGCCTGTAATGGCAGCTAATCATGGCTCAGCACTCAGCCAGGGGCTTTTACTTCCCAGGGGTGCTGCAAACAGAAACTCAAACAGGTAGCATGCTCGTGGGGCCCACCGCAATCCACTGGGACCTGGACACCTGTCTGGAATTATATTCACAGAGGAGTCTCTCATGAGCTCAATTCCAGCTGCCCCATGGTCTGAGTAGTTGTCAGGTGATGGGCATGCAATGTCTGATTCTCGTCCCTCCTCCAGTGACCCGTGGAGTAATGAAATGACCAATAACCAACATCTTACTTGAAGTGTAAAAGAAGTCTAGCCTGTTCTAAATGGACATGTGAAATATTCCTAAGTAAGAAAAAGCACCCATTCCTAAAACGTTTCTTAAAGATGTTGCTATTTCATGTGACCGTCTGAGGCCAGCTGTGTAGGCAGGAAGTAAAAGTACTGTCATGGAAGCTGGAAATAGACTTTAGGATGAGGTTGAACCCATTACCCAACAGCAAGGTTGATGTAGAGTTCCTATGAGTTCACAGCACTTGTGGATGGCACGTGTCATTTCTCCCATGCCCCCAGAAAGTGGAGAATCAGGAGTAGAGTAGGAAAAGTATTTGGAAAAATTCTGTAATGACTTGAGCCTCAGCCAGGCTTAATACTTGAGTCTTTGAACTCTTCCCTACTGAGACTGTTGCTTTTATAATAGTCTGTTTTTGTTGGTTATTACATGTTTTAAAAATAAGAAACATGAACAATCTTAAACAGCAGTCTGTAATAACAATATGACGAATAGCAGCCATTTATTTATTGCTTTAAGTACCAGGCACAATTGTAAATGCTTTTCATGTATTAACTCTTTTAGTCCTTACCCTATGAGGTGCTTAACTGTTATCATCCCCTTTTTTGCAGAAGAGGAAACCGAGTCCTAGCGATTAGGGAACTCACCTATCATTACACAGCTAGAAAGTGATGTGGCTCTAATAAAAGGTATCTCATATTGTTATTAAGTTATAATCGGTTTGACCATCAAAATTAAATTGTGGGAATCTTTTTCAGCCATTAGTCCTTCCTACCGCTTACGAGCTTGTAGCATTCTTTGCAGTTCATAGAAATAGTGGAAAAATAAAACACTTTCTTTCTATGTCAACCATAAGAGTATATGAGTTGCCACCATGACTGCATTTTTTCTGCTCTTTATCATAACATCAGTCCTCTCAACAATCTTTGATTCCAAGAGGACCTATAGTTCATTGATCCTATTTTCTTCTCCCTGTCCCTCACCCGCTCATGTCCTTGCCTTCCTCCTTAACTTCAATTCCAAGGTCAGTCATAGCCACTGCCTCACATAATAATACATTCTCATTCCCCTTCCCCTTTTGCTTTTTCATACCTGCTTGGCTAAACCACAGCTCTAAGTAAATCCAAGACTGCCTACTCTGTGGGTGTACTTCTGGGCTGGAGCAAACAAGCGCCCAGCATATTCTCTGACCTTGCTCCTAATTCATGATCACAAACTTTAAACAGGTCCTTAATGCTGCCGGGGAATCCTGCTGTATTTCCATACTTCATTCATTCTCCTACCCTTGCAGAGAACTGTGACCCCTTCTCTCCTCAACTCCCTTCTCAGCCTTTGCTGGTGACCTTACTTCCTATTTCATCGAGAAAACAGGTTATTGGCACTCACCACTGTATCTACCCACCTACCTGAGTCTGCTCTTTCCCCCTGCCCTGTATCTGTAGGCCTAAGCTGTCCGAGCTTCCAGCTAGGGCCAAGGCCTCCTTGTGGACTGGATTTTAGTCCTACTTTGTGCATCAAGAGCATTGCTCCAGCCTTCCTCCTCTTTCTCTTAGAGGTTGCTTCTCTAGTGGCACATTCTATCAGCACACAAACCGTTGGGGTTTCTTCCATCTTGAAAATGGCAACAATAAATTCTCTTGATTCTACTTCTCCAGATACTACCCCATTTCTCTGCTTCCATTTATAGCATACTCCCTAAGAATTCTCTTTTCTTGACTTTCTGACTTGTCTCCTGGAACGCACTCCAGTCAGGTATTTGCCCTCACTGCTCAATTGAAACTGCTCTTATCAAGGTCACCAAGGATCTTTGTGTTACTAATTCCAGTAGTCCCTTCTCAGTTCTCAGTTTGGGAAAGTCAGCTGCATTTGACAAGTTGGTCTCCTTGAAACACTTTTTCACTTGCTTCCAGGGTAACACTCACCTAGCTTTCTTCCTACCTTTCATTGATCTTAACTCCTTTGCTGATTATTCCTCCTCATTTCTCTACCTGTAATGTTGAAAGGCATGGGAGATCAATCCTTGGACACTTCTCATTGTTTTGTATATCACAGGCTTGGTGAAGTCTTTTGAGATTGGTGGTTACAAGTACCATGTATATGCTGATGACTCCAGAATTTACCACTCCAGCTCAACTGCTCCCTTGACCTTTTTATTTAACTGCTTTATTAAGATATAATTCACTTTACATACAATTCACCCATTACAATGTACAATTCAGTGGGTTTTAGTGTGTTAAGAGTTGTACAACTATCGTCACATCCATTTTAGAACAATTTAATTATCCCCAAAGGAAATAACCATAACCATTAGCAGTGACTCTATTTCCCTGAATCTATCCCAGCCCTAGACTACTACTAATTACTTCCTACCTGTATAAATTTGCCTGTTCTTGACATTTCATAGAAATGGAATCATAATATGTGGCTTTTGTGTCTGATTTCTTTCTTTTTTAAAGATTTTATTGGGGGAGGGGAACAGACAAGTTGCTGTCCTTTTGTTCCTCAAAAACAAACATTGTGCTCTTCCCGGGTGAGGCACATCAGTCACCGGCCCCTGGACGACCGCTCACGGTGGCTCTTGGCAGCTCACGCTGGCTGCCAGCCACTCATGCCAGCTGCCAACCACTCACGGTAGCTCATGGCAGCCCACTGCAGCAGGGGCTGCAGCCTACGCCATCGCGGGCAACTCACTGGTAGCCCAGCTCCAGGTTGAGCTGTTGTTCACCATCTTAGCTGTAGAGGGCAGTGTCACTGGCCCTTATGTGGGATCTGAACCAGGGCCCTGCTGCTCAGAGCTGGAGTCCCAAGCCACCTCTCAACCAATGTGCCACTCGGCCGGCCCGTGTCTGATTTCTTTCACAGCATGTTTTCAAGATACATCTTTATTACAGCACATATAGTACTTCATTCCTTTTATGTCTGAGTAATACTTCATTTTGTCTATTTTTCCATTCATCAGTTGATATACATTTGGGTTGTTTCCACTTTTTGGCTATTAAGAACAACATTGCTATGGACACTCACGTACAAGGTTTTGTGTGGACTTACGTTTTCATTTCACCTGGGCATATATATATATACCTTGGAGTGGAATTGCTGAGTCATGTGATACCTAGTTTGATCTTTTTGAGGAACTCCAGACTATTTTCCAAAGAAACTGTATCATTTTACATTCCCACCCACGTGTATGAGGGTTCTTATTTCACCACATCTTGCCAATACTTGTAATTATCTGTATTTTTTTTTGGCAGGGGGGTGAACAGCCATAGTCATTGGTGTTATACATTACTTTCATGCTACAATGGCATAGGTAACTCTTTTAAGGAGGGCGCAACTCACAGTGGCCTATGTGGGGATCAAACCAGCAACCTTGGTGTTATCAGCACCATGCTCTCACCAACTGAGCCAACTGGTCACACCTTATCTGTCTTTTTGAAATTAGCCATCCTGATGGTTGTGAAGTGGTGTGGTATCTCACTGTGGTTTTGATTTGCATTTTGTTAAGAATGTTGGGTATCTCACTGTGGTTTTTTGTTTTTTTTAAAGATTTTTATTGGGAAATTGGGGGATGGGAACAGCGCTGGAGAGTTGGAGGAAGGGGAACAGACAAGTTGCTGTCCTTTTGTTCTTCAGTCTAGCTGTGGAGGACGTTGCCTCACTGGCCCAAGTTGGCACCATCATTGCGCTCTTCCCAGGCAAGGCAGATCAGTAGTCACCGGCTTCTGGACGGCCACTCACGGTGGCTGCTGGCTGCTCACGCTGGCTGCTGGCTACACACGGTAGCCTACGGCAACCACTGCAGCAGGAACTGCAGCCTACACTGTTGGCAGCCCAGCTCTAGGTTGAGCTGTTGTTCGGCATCTTAGCTGTAGAGGGCAGTGTCACTGGCCCTCATAAGTGGGATCCGAAC
>NW_017731452.1:3276540-3296696 GCF_001890085.2 Hipposideros armiger | reverse complement strand
CTTCTTTGGAAAAATGTCCGTTCAACGTTTTTGCCAATTTTTTATTTGGATTGTTTGTCTTTTTGTTGAGTTGTACAATTTCTTTATATATTTTGGATATGAATCCCTCATTGGATATATGATTTGTAAAATTATTCTCTCATTCTGTTATCTTTTCATTTTCTTGATAGCTCCCTTTGAGGCACCAAGCTTTTAATTTTGATGAAGGCCAATTTTTTTATTTTTTTTTATTTTGTTAACTTATGCTTTTAATGGCATAGTTAAGAAATTGTTCCCTAATTCCAGGTCATGGAGAGTTACACCTGTGTTTACTTCTAAGCGTTTTATAGTTTCAGTTCTTGCACTTAAGCCTTTGATCCATTTTGAGTTAATTATTGTATTTAGTGTGAGGTAAGGGTCCACCTTCATTCTTTTGTATGGGGATATCCAGTTGTCCCAGCCAACACCATTTATTGAAAACACTATTCTTTCTCGATTGAATGGTCTTGGCACCATTGTGAAAATCTATTGACCATATGTGTTTATTTCTATATTAGCAATTCTATTCCATTGATCTGTTTATCCTTATGCCAATATTATCTTGATTACTATAGCTTTGTAATAAATTTTGTAATCAGGAAGTATGAGTCCTCCAACTTTGTTCTTTCTCAAGATTGTTTTGGCTATTTGAGATTGCTTGCAGTTTCATTTGAATTTTAGGATCAGCTTATCTATTTCTGTAAAAAAACAGAATATTCTGTTTTTCTGCAACTGGGATTTTGATAGGGATTGTGTTGACTCTCTAGATCAATTTGGGGAGTATTGCCACCTTAACAATATTAATTCTTCCAGTGCATGAACATGGCATGTCTTTCCACTTATTTATATATTCTTTAATTTATTTCAGCCATGCTTTGTAGTTTTCAATGTATAAGTCTTGCACGTCCTTTTAAAGTTAATTTTCCCCCTAGTTGTTTTAGCACCAAATGTTAAAAACACTATCATTCCCCTATTGAATTAACAGAACCTTTAATCAAACTCTATTAACCATATATGTGTGAGTCTACTTCTGGACCCTACTCTGTTCTGCTCTGCATGTCTGTCCTTAAGCCTATATCATACTCTTTTGATTACTGTGGTGTTGCAGTAAGTCTTGAAATCAAATATTGTAAACCTTCTACCTTATTCTTTTTAATAATTGTTTAGGGTATTCTTGATCCGTTGAATTTCCATATACATTTTAGAATCAGCTTGTAAATTTGTAGGAAAAAACCTGTAGGAATTTTGATTGGGAGTGAGTGAAATTTATTAATAAAATTGAGAATAGTTAATAACTTAATATTGCAACTTCCAATCCGTGAAAGTGGTATTTCTCTACATTTATTTTAGTGAGCTTTAATCTCTCTCAGCAATGTTTTGTAGTTTTAGAATAAAGGCCAAGCACGCGTTTTTAAACATTTATCTCTCAGTATAGTATTTCATGTTTGTTTTTTAAAAAAATTATTTTAATTGTGGTAACGTACACATAGCATAACATTGACTATCTTAACCATTTTTATGTGTACAGTTCAGCAGTGGTAAGTATATTCACATTGTTGTGTGACCAATCTTCAGAACTTTTTCGTCTTGCAAATCTGAAACTGTACCCATTAAACATCTCCCCATTTCTCCCTCCCCCAACCCTTGGCAACCACCATTTTACTTTCTGATTCTATGAGTTTGACTATGCTTGCTACCCACCTCATATAAATAAAATCATATGGTATTTGTCTTTTTGTAACTGACTTATTTCACTTAATATAATCTTCAAGATTCATCCATGCTATAGCAAGTGCCACAGTGTCTTTCTTTTTTAAAGCTGATTACCTTATTTCCCCATGTATAAGACACTCCCATGTATAAGACGCACCTTAATTTTGGGGCCCGAAATTTGAAAAAAAAATGTATTACATGAAGTTATTGAACTCAAGTTTTATTCATCATAAAATTCATACAACTCATCACTTGGGGGAAATGCAAGTAAAAAAAATAGAACCACTATATAAGACATACCCAGTTTTTAGACCCCAAATTTTTCGTAAAGGGGTGCGTCTTATACATGGGGAAATATGGTAATATTCCATTATATGTGTATATACCACATTTTATTGATCCATTCACCCATCAATGGGCACTTGGGGTTGATTCCATCTTTTGGCTATTGCGAGTATTACTGCTGTGAATATGGGTGTACAAATATCTCTTCAAGACCTTGGTTTCAGTTATTTTGTTTGTTTGGTTTTTTGTTTTTTGTTTTTTTTTTTTTAGCTGAGCCATCCTGCTACCTATTGGCAGCTCAGCGGCTGCTCAGCTCGGGCTGGACTCGAACCGCTGTTGCTCAGAGCTCAAACTCTTGAGCGAGCTCTTAACCAACTGAGTCACTCGGCCGGCCCTGGTTTCAGTTATTTTGTATAAATACCCAGAAGTATCATTGCAAGATCACATGATAATTCTATTTTTAATTTTTGGAGGAACTGCCATAGTGTTTTACATAGTGACTGTACCAGTTCACAACCCCACCAACTGTACAAGGGTTCCCTTTTCTCCACATCCTGGCCAGCATTTGTTATCTCTTGTTTTGGGGATACTAGATATTCTAACAGGTGTGAGGCACTATCTCATTGCAGCTCCCTAATAATTAGTGCTGTTGAGCATCTTTTCATGTGCTTGTTGGCTATTTGTATATATTTTTTGGAGAAATGTCTATTCAAGTCCTTTGTCCATTTTTAAATTGGGTTGTTTTTGTTGCTGTTGTTGAGTCATGGAAGTTCTGTATGTATTCCAGATATTAATCCCTTATCAGATACATGAGCAGATATCATATACATGATACATGATATCAAATACAGATATAATATTTTCTTTCATTCCATAGGTTGCTTTTTCACTCTGTTGTGTCCTTTGATGCATAGAAGGTTTTTTGTTTGTTTGTTTGTTGTTTTTTGGGGGGGAATTGGGGAAGGGGAACAGTATTGGGGAATTGAGGAAGGGGAACAGCCAACTTGTCCTTCAGTCTTAGTTGTAGAGAGCACAGCTAGCTCAGCACCAAGTCCAGTCACCACCCAGCTGCCTGTCGGCAGCTTGTGGCCGCTCAGCTCAAGGTGCCGTGTTCAAACTTAGTTGTGGGTGGGCATAGCCCACCATCCCATTCGGGACACAAACCAGAAACCTTGTTGGTAGGAGCATTTGCTCTCACCAGCTGAGCCATCCTGCCACCCGTTGGCAGCTCAGCTCGGGTGCAGCTCACTGGCCCATGTGGGAATCGAACCGGTGATGTGTTGCTCAGAGCTTGCACTCTTCAGCAAGCTCTTAACCATCTGAGCCATTCGGCCGGCCTGGTTGAAGTTTATTGATTATATTGATATAGATCATTGATTTTTAGACCTTTTCTAATATAAACATTTAAAGCTATACATTTCCCTGTAGACACTGCTTTATTTAGCTTTTTTGTATTTTGCATGCCATATATTTTGATATATTGTCCTTTTATTTTCATTCATTTCAGTATATTTTCTAATTTTGTGTGATTTTTTTTTCTATGACTCACAGTTTATTAGAAGTGACTTATTTAATTGCCAGATATTTGGGAATTTTCCATATATCTTTCTGGTAGATTTTTAGTTTCATTCTGTTGTGATCAGAGTATATACTTTATATGACTTGAATCCTCTTACATTTTTTGAGATTTGTTTTGTGGCTCAAAGTGTGTTCTAGTTTAGTGAATGTTGCACTTGCATTTTAAAAGAATATGTTTTCTGCTTTTAAGTGGATTTTCTATCAATATCAGTTAAGTTGATTTGGTTGATAGTGTTTTAAGTCTTCTAGAACTATATTAATTTTCTGTCTACTTGTTTTATCAATCACAGAGGCAGTATAAAATCTCCAGCAATAATTATAGTCACTCCAGCTTTCTTTTGATTAGTGTTTGCATGGTTATCTTTTTCTATCCTTTTACTTTTTGTCTACCTGTTCTTCCTATTTAAAATGGGTTTCTTAGAGAAAGCATAGATGAGGTATGATCAAACAATACGGTGAATCTTTAAATAAAAAAAACTTACTACAGTAAAAGACACATTGCCATTAATCGCCCTCAAAATACTCTCCCCCTCACTTCGAACACACTTATTCCATCGTTCTTGCCACTTTCTAAAGTAGTTCTGGAAGTCCTCTTTCGTGAGTGTCTTTAGTTGTGCTGTTGCGGCTGCCTTGATGTCCTGAATCATTTGATTTGGGGGAAGAGCCAGAAGTCGCATGGTGCCAGATCCGGTGAACAAGGTGGATGAGCACACACTGTAATGTTTTTATTTGACAGAAATTTCCATACCAGAAGCGATGTGTGACACGGAGCGTTGTCATGATGGAGGATGATTTATGGCACACTTTAAAACACACCTCTCAACCATAGCTCACATCCAGCTGACTGCACCAAATAAGTTGAAACTTGTCACACACACTGTTACTAAGGTTCGTCACCCCGCTTTCTGTATTGAAGATCCCTACCTTCCCATTGGATGGCACTCGGCCCCGGCATTCACTGCATTTTTTTATCATTTTTTGAAAGGCTCTGTGTCACATATCGCTTCTGGTACGGCAATTTCTGTACCCAAGAGGATGGTAAAGGAGTAGGTTCTAACTAATAAGATTCAGATTTCACAGTTCATATAGCAGACATTTTAAGATCTTGAGCAAATATATGAAGCTGAGATCTGAAAAGCACATATGATTTCATTTTTGGGTTCTGTGGTTCAGGTGACTAAAAGAGCGAGGGATATTTCAGTATAACAGAGACCGATGATGACTGAGCTGTAATTAGTAGGAGGCTGCCATTATCAGTTTAATGCCAGTTATTGTAGAAGATCCAATTTACTACTTTATGTAAGAAGCAAGAAAGATCACACTGGGAATCTTCCATCTCCTAAACCCTAGCAGAACTAAACTACTCTACCTGCCAGCATCCTTCTAAATATGAAGACTGTCCTATTTCAACCAAAGCGTTCCTCTCTCTCAATCAGTAGACTCAAGGTCTTTCCCCAACACTATAGTGTTCACTAGCCAGCTCTCAGTTGTGAGTTGAGATCATTGAGACTTGCATAGCTGCTTTGGGCTCAGAGCTCATCTCTGCAGATGTCCTTTTAAGGATTCTTCTCTAGACAAGCACGGTCTGTTCTCTGGCAGCAAAGTTATCTGCTCTCTCATCCAAAGAACTTCGGACAACCTGTCCAGAAATATAGGAGCAACTTCATTCATTTTCTTTTTCAGATGTTGAAATTGTAAACAGTAAAAAGGGATGTTAATACCTGTATGGTACTTAGATGAGTAGGATCTGCCCAGTGTGCCTAGGTGATAATGTATATGTATCCCTGCATGTGTTAATTCCCCTGAGCTCTATGAACTGAGCCATATGTAATTCACTTTCTTTACTATGTCTGCTTAGAGTATGTTCAAGAAAATCCTCGGACTGTGCAACACTCTAGGTTCAGTTGCATTGTTTGGGAGGGAAGAGAGATGGGAAGCATGAACTTGACATTTCTTGAATGCTTGTTCAGTGCCAGGCTTCTCATCTTCCAGATGGGAAGTGACAGAATTTCTATCTGACTCCAGCATCATCTTCTGCAGCCTTTGCGATGGGTGGCATTTAAGATGTGTTTGGGTTTAAACTTCCTTTCCTATTATAAAATTGACTGGAGGTGCTGGTATGTAGAGGGAAGCGCAGAATGGATGATACTGTTGCAATCCACACCTTCAGGGTCTTGGTTCTTGCTTTTGAAGCAAATTCTTTAATAGTGGAACCGCATTGATAATTTGATGTGTAATGGCAGTCCTGTGCTTCATTCTTAAACTTGCTTTTTTGGAAAGCAACAAAACCTTTTGCAAACATGTGGAAAAGTCTGTGATAAGGAAGTGGATTTGGTCTGGCTTGTGAACACTTAGTCCCCCCTCTCCCTCTAGATTTCAGGCTCCTCCCATCCCTGAGGTGTAGAGACCATGTCCTTGCATGTTGACTACGATCTGCATATCATTTACCTAGAGGAATATTTCAGAGCAGACTTAAAACCAATTTTTGTTTGTTGTTAGGTAACAAAACCTACCCCAAAACTTACTGGCTTAAAACCACAGCCATTAATATATTTGTTCATAATTCTATGATTCAGGAATTTAGGCAGGACTCAGCTGGGGCATCTCATGAGGTTATTGTAGTCAGCGACTGGAGGTGGAACATCTAAGCTGGCTTCACTCATCTGGTACCTTGGTGGGCATGGCTAGGAGGCAAGGACCTCTCCCTCTCCGTGGGGCTCTCTCTCCCCTTGGCTATCTTGGGTTTCTTTGCATGGCAGCTGGATTCCAAGAGCAAGCATTCCAAGCAGCAAAAGCAGAGCTGCCATTCTCTTGGGGCCCAGCATCAGAAGTTACATGCTGCTACTTCCTCAGTATTCTGTGGGTCAAGACAAGAATCCAGGCTACCCAGGAGACAGACCATTGCAGAGGAGCCAGTGGGATGGACAATCTTGTAGAAACATGATCTACCACAGAATCCTTTCCCTGGAGGGCTTGAGCCTCATCCCAGGCCTATTCAGTCAGAATCTGAAGAAACTGGGGTGCTCTTAGGGAGCCCCATGTGTGCACTCCTCTATGCACATTCACATTGAGGTCCTCCTCAGCCTGGCTCTTTCTGACTCATGCAACATGGCATTCCAGTGCGCAAGACTGCTCCCCCTCCTTTGAGCCATATTGATAAGAGAAAATGAAAATAATTTAAGTGCTGTTATATGTTTTTCTAGAATACTGTCCTTCTATAAAAATTTCCCCCGTCTCTTCCCATAGATACTGATGTTAAGTCCTATTGTGTGTATAATAACGAAAAGTGTGGTAAGTTCCTGGTAAGAATTAGGTCTTCCTCTGTGTCTAACTGTGTCTTCTGTGATGACACGACATTAGACTCCAATAGATATGCAGGAAATTGTTGAATTGAAGCATTAAAAATGGCACTGCTGCTGCTGAGTGTTATCAAGTGCCTGTCAGAATTGTGATCTATAGATCAAACAATTACACATTCCTGCTACGAATTTAGAAAAATGTGATCTTGCACTTGAACAGATTTAAAATTAGATTCAACTTGAAAAGTGGCCTAAACATTTTTAAAGGAGAAAACATTTTTTTAAATGTGGAAGCATATTTAAAATACCTTGAATAAATATAATTTACTTCTCTGCAAATTATTTAAAAGGCCTAAGGCAGAACCCTTTGCTCTGAGCTATTTACAATATATAGGACATTTACTTTGTCATTTTCAGCACAGGAACACACAAATTTTGCCCTTGAAACTGTTAATACTTATCAAAACCTTGGAATTAATGGTATACAAGAGTATTGTATAGCTTATGGAGTACTAAACCATGGAATTGATCATAAGACTCTCCCTATACCTGTAAGAGGTGTGGATTATCAGGTCCTCCTTTCCTAATGATTCGATGTAATAATCTCTGGTGGGACTTTGGAATCTGAATTTTTGCTGAGTGTTCCCTGGAGAGTCTTAGGAATGCAAATTAATGGACCCCACCCAAGACCTACTGAATTCATATCTGGAGTGGGGGGATATCTGGGGAGTGTCTATATTTTAACAGGTTTTTCAAGAGATTCTTACATGTGCTAAAATTGGAAAAGCACTGACAGAGAAATCCCTTTCTTAGTTCTGAAGACTCCATTTCTACTAGAAAGTATCCCAAAAGGTTTGTACTGTGTATAGGAACCTGCAGTTAGGTGCCCTCTAGATAATGGGGGTGACTTTTTTTTTGAGGAGTTGTACAACTCTTACTGAAATCCAATTTTATAACACTTCCACCCCCCCAAAAACGTTCCATTACGTCTCTTTATAGTCAATCCCTGCTCCTACCCTCAGTTCCAGATAACCACTAATTTGCTTTTTCTGGATTTGTATTTTCTGGAAATTCCTTATAAGTGAAATTATATAGTCTCATGTTTGGCTTTCTTTGCTTGGGTTCATCCATGTTGAGCAGTATTGTTTCGTTTTATTGCTAAATAGTATCTCATTGTATGAATTTACCATATTTTTTCTATCCATTCACTACGTGTTAGACATTTGGATTATTTTTAGTTTGAAGCAATTATGAAGGTTGCTGCTGTGAACATTCACCTAAAAGTTTTTGTGTAGACATGTGTTTCCGTATGTTAGGTCTATCTATGTTTAACCTTTTAAGAAACTAACAACCTTTTTCAAAGTGCTGTATATTTCAGCAGTAGATGAGGGTTTCAATTTTGTCAAATCCTCAAACACCTGGTTTTGTCCAGTCTTATGAATTATAGCCATTCTACTGGGTATGTAGTTGTATCTTGTGGTTGTTTCTGTTTGTTTTTTTAAAGTTTGGTTTATTTTTTAAATCAGATTTTTTGTTAAGATTTTATTGGGGAATTGGGGAAGGGAACAACTGCAGAATCGGGGAGGGGGAACAGACAAGTTGCTGTCCTTTTCTTCTTCAGTCTAGTTGTGGAGGACGTCGCTTCACTGGCCCATGTTGGTATTATCATTGCGCTCTTCCCGGGTAAGGCAGATAGGTCACCGGCCATTAGATGGCCACTCACACAGCTCACGCTGGCTGGGCTTCTGGCCACTCACGGTAGCTTACGACAGCCCACTGCAGCCCCACTGCAGCCTACACCGTCGCCGGTGACTCATGGCAGCCCAGCTCCAGGTCGAGCTGTTGTTCACCATCTTAGCTGTAGAGGGCACAGCGTAANGCGTGTGTGTGTGTGTGTTGTGTGGTTTATGCAGTTTTACCACATCTGTAGGTTGGAGTATCCACCACCACAATCTAGATGCCGAGTGTTCCATCACCAGAGGTCCCTAGCGTTTCCCTTTCCAGTCACAACCATCCCCCTGCCCCCATCCCGAATCCCTGGCAACTACTGACCTGTTCTCCACCTCTCTAATTTTGTCCTTTTGTTAATGCTGTGATGGAATCATATGGTATGTAACCATCATGATTGACTTTTTTCACTTAGCATAATTTTCTTTTCAAGTTGTGCATATCAATAGTTCATTCCTTTTGTTTTGCTAATTAGTATTCTGTGATATAGATAGACCACAGTTTCTTTAATCTGAGGAACTTTTAAAAAGTACTCATCTGCTGACATAGCCACCCCACCATTGCCCACCCCACATGTATATATATATATATATTTTTTACTATGCTTGTTTTGTCATCACATATCTGTTCATCTATCCATTCTTCTGTTTATCCATCAATCTTATTTTCTGACACATTTCAAAGTAAATTGCAGACATCTGTATACTTGCCTCTAAATATTTCAACATGTATATCATTAACTGGTGTTCAGTATTTGTTTACAGTTTCTTCTCTCGGTGTAAAATTTATGTACAATGAAATGCACACATTTTAAGTATATGTTCATTGAGTTTTGACAACTGCAACTCAAACCTCTATCAATATAGAAAAATTACATCGCCCTACCAGCCTAGATTGTGGGTCAGTAGACTTATAGTGGGTCCCACGCATGAGTCGTTTGTAAAAGTTCCCTAATTTTTTAAAATTTATTTTTTAAGTGCAGTGGACATATTAGTTTTCAGGTGTACAACATAATGGTTAGACATTTGTATACCTTATGAGGTCATCACCCCGATAGACTACTACCCATCTGAAAGGTCCTTCATTTTGATGAAGCTGATTCTGATACACACCCTGGTGAAGAACTTTTGGTGAAGTGAAAAGCATCCTTCAGGCAAGCAGGCTCGTTTAAGATGAGGCCCATTTTTCTGTGTCAGGGGTGTGAGTGACATCCTCACTCCTGCAAGGCCACCTCCATCCTCAAGCAGACAAGTCCACCAGAGACAGTAAAATTGAGAGATTGTGCAGTGAAAATCCGTATAACCACCACCTAGACTCTGCAAATCAACATTGCCCCAAATTTGTTGTATCACAACTGTTCATCTGTGCAGTCCTCCATCGAACCTTCTTACTTTAATGCATTTCACCAAATGTATTTGTAATGTCTGCATGATCTCCTCTGTGATCCTGCTCTTTGTAGCATAAACTTATAGAATTAAAACAGAGCTGCTGTTGGGGAATATAATCAATAGTGTTGTAAATATTTTTTAGGGGGCCAGATGGTCTCGTGTCTTGTTAGGGAGACCATTTCATGGACAGTGTAGAGGCCTGACTACTGCACTGTACATCAGAAGCTGCCATTGAATAGTATTACATGTCAACTATAATTTAATACATATATAGTCATGGGATGTGGAGTAGAGTGTGGGAATGGAGTCAATGGAATTGTAATAGATATTACAATTATTGGGGGTGGGAGGCAGTGGATGGAGGGAGGGGGATTGTCACTTTGTGGGGGTGAAAAGGATAACTATTGCATTGTTTTGTACACCTGAAACTAATAATAATAAAAAAATAAAATAAAATAAAAAAGAGCTGGTGACTTGTGTGAAAACGAGGAGAATGTGAACCTGCAGATGTGAGAAGCATTTTCATTGCTGCCATTAGGGATATGACGTGTGTTCCCAAGGTTAGACATCCTGTGACTTAGCTCCATGAGGCATCTGTACTGGAAGTGAAGCAGGATCCTTCTGGGGGAAATGGACTCTTTCTTACAGTCCTGCCCTAGGTAGGCTGACTGCCTTCCAGAAGCTCTATTTTATAGATCCCAGAGGAAATGTAGGGGATTTTAATCTTACTCCCCACCCTACCTTATAAAATTAGGTCAGGTGGGTGGTTAGAACCTTAACCTTAAACACCAATTATCTAAATATACATATAAGGTGGGAACAGAGGGGTCAGGAGAGAATTATTTTCTCCCACTTGAGGAGTCCAGCTATGGAAAGATAAGAACTGCAAAGCCCAATGTCTGCAGCTGTCAAGGGTTCCTTGTGAACCCAGAGGTTTTTCTTTCTTTGCAGTGGTAATTCCCATCATAGGTGGGCCTCATGCCGCAAAACACAATTCACGTATTAAATAATAAGCAAACTTGACTCATCGTTTCCCTCATAAGCTCAGATTATATCTTTTCAGTTTGTACTTCGGTATGACCTGTCACATTTCAAGAAAACCTAGACTTCAGGAAAGAGCCTTTAGAGTATACCCTGTTGGTTCTGGGCTCCCTGTTCAGGCCACATCTGCTTAGGCCACTGGCTAAGGTTGGGGTATTCTCAGGAGTCTGGTTCTGGAGTTTCAGTCCTGGTAAGGGGTGGCCCTGCTGGGAGAAGCTGCTATTTCTTGGTCTGTCTGATACCATGGCTATTCTGCTGCCCTGCTGACCTCCATGGGTCCAGGCGCAAGCCAGTCACTGGCTCAGGGTCCTAGTCTAAGATCCTGGGCAGATTTCCCTATAGGGCCTGGTCGAGAGGGAAGAGTGGTGTGGGCGGACCCGAGGTGGGAGCTGGCACAGAGGAGATCATTGTGGGCTTCTCAGGCCTCATGCTGGGTTTTCAGCCTTGACTCTGGTCCCTGACTCAGGCATGTCGGATTAGGGATCTAGAATCATTGCTTTTTACTTTAAGAAGCGATTTAATAATTTACCAGTCAGTTATACTAGTGCACTGTGCTTCTCTGACCATCACCTCCATCTAAGTCTGTGATGGCATTACTGTGTCACCCCGTGATTTCTCTACTGATACTAATTCCACTGGGGGATTGGCCTTACCTATTCATGTGGAGCGTGAGACCTGCTCTGTAGCGATGGTGCCTTGGCTTTTTCACTGTTCCCATCAATTGAACAACTTCAGCCCCTCCTCATCTCTCACACCTGGCCTTTCATACTGGTCAAGTCCAAACAAGAGGGTCTGAGTCTCGTCCTTGTCTGGTCTCCTATATATCTGTCTTGTTTTAGAGCAGTAATTAAAGGAGCAGGGTGTCTGGATGAGCCTGTTACTGAGATCTTATCAACTTCCCAGAGCAAATGCAGAAAGAAGGCCTTTGTAACAGGCAGAGTGGGTTGGTCCACATTCTCGTTCATTTGTAGAGCAGTGGCTTCTCTTTCAGCAATAAACACACCTAGGCATCAATCGTCCCATGCTGCACTGATGCAGGAAGAGAACTGAGAAGTGTGGGAACATCATTTGGACTTTTCCCCTTGCTCTCAATTTTAGTGTTTTCTAAGGGAATGTTTCTCCTGTTTAAATAAAGTGGCAGTGCTAGTTAACTAGGCTTGAGAACCACCCTTCCCTTGTGCGTACTCACTCTGCTTTTCCAGTCCCCACCTATGATTTAGAATTTCACCTTTCTTTTATAATATCAGGGCCCTGATTTAATGTCCTGGGTGTCTCTTGTTGGGAAGAACTTGGTCCCCAGCACTCTTGTGCTACTGGACTGGGGTCATGCTCTGCCCTCAGAGAGTGGCGTCTTCTCGGAAAAACTACGGGCTTGATCATGAGCACCGCTAGTCCCTCTGGGAGGTCTTTTCCTCTGACCACAAAGCCAAAGGCATTGTGGCCACACCAGCTGCCGTCTGGAGCGAGCAACCCCTTCCTACCCTACCCGTCTGTGGAGAGTCACTTCTGCTGGAAAGGCACGAGAATGCCATGTCTGTTGACCTTTTCAGGGAGCTTGGTGACAAAGGACTTTGACTTTATAGAAGAAAAACAGCATAAACACGTAGTCTTGTGGGGGTGATCGTTGCCTTTCCCTGGGACAGTCAGCCTCATCTCTAACTGGGCGTCTCCTTGAAGGACTGAGAGGGTGTCTCTTGCATCACAAGCTTCAAAGAAAATAAATAATATTTCTTCTCTGGGATTTCCTCAATAAAAACATCTGCTAGCCGGTGACCCAAAGCTGTCCCTGAGTGGCTCAGAATTTAGATCCTTTCCTTCGCTGAGCCAGCAGGTTACATTTGTATGTAATTGGGACTATTTGCTGTTGGAGAAAATTCTGAGGATGTCAGTCATTTCAGCCATTAATAGCTGATGGTTATTTGTATAGTTTCCCTTCCCAGTATCACTTCAGAGTTTTTTTTGTGTTTTTTTTTTAAGATTTTTATTGGGGAATTGGAACAGACAAGTTGCTGTCGTTCTTCAGTCTAGTTGTGGAGGACATCGCTTCACTGGCCCAATCTGGCACCGTTATTGCGCTCTTCCCGGGCGAGGCACATCAGTCGCCGGCCTCTGGACAGCCGCTCACAGCAGCTGCTGGCCGCTCATGCTGGCCGCCGGCTACACACGGCAGCCCATGGCAACCCACTGCCACAGGGTCTGCAGCCCACGCCGTCGCCGGCGACCCACAGCAGCCCAGCTCCAGGTTGAGCTGTTGTTCAGCATCTTAGCTGTAGAGCACAGTGTCACTGGCCCTCATATGTGGGATCCGAACCGGGGCCCTCTGGCGTCCCAAGTCAGTTTCTAACCATTCCACTTGGCCGGCCCTTTTTTTTGCATCTGGCTTGAACTATAAGGATCCATTGGAATCTTCCTCGTCAGAGGTCAGGGCTTAAGGAAGTGGACTGAAAGGATCCGTCTCCTTCCATAGATCCCAGTAGTTGTGTTAGTTCACATTTCCATCAGGCAGCTCTGGCTAGTGGACGCTGGAAATTGGGTATTGGGCTGAGGATTCCATCGCTTCAATGATAATACTGCCCATAAGTTCCAGTGGTTGTGACCAGAACAGGTTTGAAAGTCAGGTATAGAGTTCTATATGATGTTGGTGTTTACCTTTCTTGGTTGAAGAATAAATCCGGCATTGGCACTCTTGAACAAGAATGGGAACTGTGTGCTGTACAAAGACGTAAAGATACTGGAACTCATAGGAGTGTGTGGGAGAACAAATCATCATGGACTTCTCTCATGGAAGAGACTTGCAATACCACTAGGTTCAACCACCCATTGTGGGAAACCCCTTGAGAAGCAACCAGAAAATTCAGACTTCTCTGGCTCTGGCCATTTTATTGCCAGAAAAATAAGGCAAACAGGATTGCAGTGCATGGTCGCCCTTCATTTTTATAGTTCACCTCAGTGAAAATGAGTGTCTTCTGGTTTATTGCTTAAAGAATCAATTGACGTCCTTCCATTCGTTCAGAGGTAAAATTTCCCTCTGTGATTCTTAGAAGGACAATCCAGTGAGTGTGTAGTGTGTCTAATCTTTGAAGGGCAGGTCGCGTCCCCTCAGGAGCCCGTGGACTATGCTTGCTGGAGGATGGTGGTGAAGGTGACACTTGGCTCCACCTGTGAGACCCCTGGCTTTTGTTTAAACTTCTGTTTTCTCAGGGCAGCTTTCCTTCCTCTGATACATTCATTCAGTCCTGTGGCATCTGCCGGCTCAGTTTCTGGGGTTGTTGGACCTTAAGATTGCGGATTCTTGTTATGATGACACTTCTTACAGAGTCATGCTGTTGTATTTGCTTTCTGATTTGTTCAAAATCTCCCGGGTGTTTTCCTCGTTCAGAATCCCATGGCCCCAGCGCTTCTTTGAAAACCCCCACCCTGCCAGAGCTCCTTCTCCAGTTCCCTGCTCCTTTGACTCCTGTGTAACTCAAATACTTGTTTTGTGCTTATTCATGCCAAGCAGATTTCTGATCTAAACAGAATTTAGTGAGGTTATTCCAGTACAAACAGAGGTGGTGACAGTTTTGTATTCTTGTTTGCTCAGCAAGAATCACCAGGTTTGATCAACACCTGGAGATTTTATATATATATATATATATATATTTTTTNTTTTTTAACTTTATTGGGGAACAGTATGTTTCTCTAGGACTTATCAGCTTCCAGTCAAGTTGTTGCTTTCAATCTATTAGATGGTCAGAAAAGTCATGACACATTTTTGCAACGAAAAACATAGAAAAAAATACGCCATGACTTTTCCGACAACCCAGTAGTTGTGGAGGGCACATCTCAGTGGCCCATGGGGGAATCGAACCGGCAACCTTGGTGTTATGAGCCCGCATTCTAACCACCTGAGCCAACCACCTGCCCTTGTTGTGGTTTTAATTTGCATTTCCCTAATGACTTCTTTTCATGTGCTTCTTTTCGTGTGCTTATTATTATTAGCAATTCATATCTCTGGTGAAATGTTCATTCAAATCTTGGCCATTTGTTTTTTATTTGTTGTTTGTCATCTTATTGAGTAGTAAGAGTTCCTTATGTATTCTGGATACAAGTCTTTTATCAGATGTGTGATTTGCAAATTTTTCTCCCAGTGTGTGAGTTGTCTTTTCATTTTCTTCTGTGGCCTCTTTTTGAAGAGCAAACATTTTAAATTTTAATTAAGTCCAATTTATCAGTGTTTTTCTTTTATTGGTCATGCTTTTGGTGTCATATATTAAAAAAAAAAAGCTTTGCCAATCCAAAGTCACAAAGATTTTCTATGTTTTCATTTACAAGTTTTATAAGTTTAGCTCTTACATATGTCTCTTCCATTTTGAGTTAATTTTGGGGTATGGTGTGAGGTAAGGGTCTAATAAGTTCCTTTTATTTATTTATTTTTTACACGTACATTTATTTGACTTAGCGCCATTTGTTGAAAAGACCATTTTTTCCCCCACTGAATTCCCTTGGCAAAATCAACTGGCCATAAATGTAAAGGATTATTTCTGGACTCAATTCTGTTCCATTGATTTATATGTTTACCACTATCTTGGTTACTTAGAACGTTATAGTATTGAAATCAGGTAGTGTTCTTTTTCAAAATTGTTTTGGCTATACTAGGCTCTTGGTATTTCCATCTAAGTTTTAGGATTAGCTTGGTGATTTCTACAAAACTGTTACCTGTTTTTGAATCCTTATGTTTTCCATTCAGGAATCTTTATGACTTCTCAGAGAGGAACTGAACCTGACTCACTGTTCTTTGAGAGGTTGTAATAAACAGTTCCTGAGAGTCACTTGATGTATTGGCATTTCTCCAGGTTAGCCATGTTAGTTTAACAGCTAGTGAGAACACAAGCCAAGGCCACCTCCAGAGCAGCAATGACTGGGGTGTTTCCCTTTACCTTGATGGCTCACGACTAGTTGGCACTCCATAAATACTTAATAGGAGTGAGAAAGCATCTACAATAAAGAACAAGTTGAAGATGATGCGTTTATGTTCTCTTTTTTTTTTTTAAATCCTTCCTTATTTTAAGGCCACCTTTATACCAGTGAGATTTGAAGCCACCTGGCCAAGTCTGGTTCCCTCTTCACTGAGTTATGGGCAGCTTCATGGTTGATTCCTTTTATCAGATTTTTTTCACCTCGTCTTGCCTAAGACTATAACACATTATCACTCAAACCAGACATGCTTTTATCTTTTTAGAAGCTTGCAAGAGGAAACTCTGGTGCTTCCCTTCCTCAATTTTACTTAGAGGAACATTGATCTTTTTCTTACAAAGGTCATCTTTTAACATTTTAAATGTGTATTTCTTTTGAACGGGCAGCCTTCCAAACTGTATAGTTCTTATCTTCCTACTACTTCACCAGGCCTTTTTGTACTGAATTCACTTAAGAATATTTATTGAGCTCCTGACCATATGAGGCTGGACAATTAAGTTCATGAACTCATCCTAGAAAAAGTGCTACATACCTCATTGCTGAATATCACTACAGTCACCTTTGAAGTACTCCCCTTGGGAAGCTGTGCCCTGACACCAGCACCTAGTTCATCCTTCAAAGCAATTTTGGAACTCTTTCTTTGGAACGGCCATCAGAACTGTCATTGTATTACCTTTGATGTCCTGAATGGCATCAAAATGTCTTCCTTTCAATATTTCCTTTATCTTTGGGTAAAGAAAGAAGTCATTGGGGGCCAGATCAGGTGAGTAGGGAAGGTGTTCCAATACTGTTATTTGTTTACTGTCAAAAAACTCCCTCACAGACAGTGCCATGTGAGCTGGTGCATTGTCTTAATGCAAGAGTCATGAGTTGTTGGTGAAAAGTTCAGGTCATCTAACTTTTAAATGCAGCCTTTTCAGCACTTCCAAATGGTAAACTTAGTTAACTATCCAGTTGGTACAAATTCATAATGAATAATCCCTGTGATATCAAAAAAGGTTAACAACATCATTGCAACAAGTTTACGAACTTAATTGTCAGACCTTGTATGCAGGGTATCATTTTAGGCCCGCATAAATGTGCTGAAGTTGATAAAACGTGATTCTTGTCCTCATGGAGCTTACAGTGTGGTAAAAGAAGACTGTAGTTCAGACACACAAATAGCCATAGAAGGTAGCATATAAGAAATTGAGAGAATCCTTGGGTTGGGTGGAGTACTGGTTTTCCAAGAAAACTGCTGTGGATCAGAGCTACCTTTACTTCATATTTTAAAACCATGATCTTGACTTTCAGAATTTAATCTTTGGAAATCTCTTGTGGTGGTTTAGCTATCATATCAGCCTTGCTGACTATGGGACAGATAGAGGGCTTAAGTTTCAGGCCTCTTTGTCCTGTGGCCTCACTTTGCTGCCCCTGATCTTACAGGCTCTAGGATATATTTTTAATTATTTGATGGGCATTTTGTTTTTCCCTTGGAAAAAGGGTTGTGCATATAACAAACAAACCAAGACTTACGTACTTACAAATGGAGTAACATAATGTTTTAAGCACCTCATCTGTTATTTGGTATTATTATTCCCCATGGGTAGCTTTGTATGGTTCTGTCACCCATGGGACTCTTGAAAGTGGTACTCTTTTCTCCAACATTGTTTAATACTTCCTCCAGAAGAAGGAGGTGGCAGAGGATTTGAAATAGTGATCCTGTTAGTTGCCTCCCTGTCCCTTTCTGTACTATGGGACACCCTGTCTTTAGCAGACTCTCCTGGCAGGTGTCCTGGTTGGATCAATGGGTGGTGCTTGTCTGGTGGCCTAATGGATATGGTTAGGGACATATTCTTTGAGCACTTCCTCTGGTGTGAAAGTTTTGTTTGTTTTTAATCTAACCCACACCCATGTAAACCGGGTTCTTCATGCCAGTACCAGAATAACCCTGGCCAGGGCTCAAGAAAAACCTGGTAACTGACCTAAAATTAAATGGATGAACTCTGCCTGCCCTTTGCATTACGGTTTTTTGTTAGGTATTCTTGACTGTTTTTTTCCTTTAGGAAAAGGCTGGGAAGTAGAAGTTTGAGTCATTATCATAGGTGGACATTATCATAGGGGGTGGATGAGTGGGGAGGGTTATTGCTAATAAGCATAGGTGGGGCCAGTGCAAATTTTACTGGATTTAAGACTTCTTTTAACCTTGGCAATAAAGGTTCCGTGACATTATCAATCACTGCTCTACCCAAGTGATCCCTATTAGGGTCTTGACTTTGAACTTGAACCATATTGCATCTGGTGCCTGTAAGCCTGCTTTGTTCTTTTGTTTCAGCCGAATCTCCTCCTTAATGATCGCACTTGAGTACTCCCAGGTGGAGAGTGTGGTATATTTATCCCCGATACCTTTCAGATTATAGGAGGTCACACAAGCCATGAAAAGAGGGGCTTTTTATTCCTAGAGTTGGTTTTTGTTCTGACTTAAAAATAAGCATCTTGGGAATTAAATACCACTTTCCTTGTTAGTTTTACCTTCATGCTGGGGTGGTGCTAGTGTGGGAGTGAGCTTAGGGTCTCCTGAAAAAGCATATGTGTACAGATAGGAGAGAACAGTGTGGGACTTTTTAAAACATTGTAAGCCCCTTAGAATTTAATGTTCGCATTTATCGAGACTTCAAAGAGTGTTTTATTTTTACAAAAAAATGCTTCGTTTTTTTAAGCATTTCAAACATACAGAACAGTCCAGAAAATAATATGGCAAACATCTATGTGCTTATCACCAGATGAAATGTTTATGTATCTTTTTATTCCTATGGATTTATCTATGCTTTTACCACTTACATGAAGATCCACAATTTTGTGTGGATGTTAAAAAAATGAAAAGATATAACGTATTTATCTCTTTGCAACCTGCTTTTTGTTTGTTTTTAATTCAGAGTTATGTTTTTGAAATGCATCCATGCAGATCCAGCCCATTATAAGGACACTAATCATATTGGATTAGGGCCTACCCTGATGACCTCATTTAGTTACGTTTTAAACCGCCCTATCTCCAAATATGTCACATTCTGGGTTACTGGGGGTGAAGATTTCAATATAGGAATTCTGGGGGGACATAGTTCAGCTCATAACAATATGCTGGCTCAGCCATCTAACTCACCACTGAATTGAAGCATTGATGGTGGGCATCCTAGATTTGTTCCTGACCATAGAGGGATTTTCAAGAGAATGTTCCTAAAGTTTCACCACTAAAAGTGATTGTTGCTGTGGGATTGTAGATACCTTCCACTGGGTTAGAAACGTTCCTTTCTGTACCTCACTTGCTCTCAGGAATGGATGTTGGAGACTTTCTAACCCCATGAGTCCTGCCTTCTCAAGTTAGAGCTCAGGAAATTTAAATATCTGGCCTTCCTTACTGCAGGGTCCGGAAGGATGACCTGGGCTCTGTCCAAAGGCTAATTTTGAAAGAGTAACTTGAGGCGATGGAGGTGGCATGTTGACAGGGTCAAGTTCGAGTGTGTAAATGGCATCGGGGGTGGTGTGATGGTGGCATTTTTCTCAAGAGTCCCCGAGGTGGAAGGCTCCTCTTCAGTCCAGTTTTGTAGTGTGGTTTTTGATCGTATCCCTGGATGCTTAGCTTCTTGTCCATGTTATTCTGCCACCATCGTTTTAAATAACATTTTTTTTTCTGCCTAAGCACCATGGTCATTTTCTGCTGGTTGCTGTGAAGAACCTTTTTTGGCCCCGTTGTCCTCCCTTCTGCTTTCTTTGGGTGTGCTCTGTGGTTCTTTCCTAGGTTTTTGATTGGACACTCTAATGATTTTCCATGCATTTTTCACAACTTTATTGAGATATAATTCACATACAATTCACCCATTTAAAGTGCACAATTCAGGGTTTCTTTTAGTATATTCAGAGTTGTGCAACCATTGCCACTGTCAATTTTAAAACATTCTCCTTACCCCTAAAAGAAACTGCATACCCTCAAGACCTCTCCCATTTCCCCCCAAGTCTCCGAGTGCTAGGCAATTTACTTCCTATCTGTATAAATTTGCTTGCTTTAGTCTGTGCATTTTAAATTGCCCCTAGGTTCAGCTTTCCTGTTTCCCACAAGCTTTTTTTGATCATAGAGGAATTATTTTTATCCCCTTTTATTATTTCTCTTTAAAAA